>NC_140174.1:97263577-97456077 GCF_963971535.1 Notolepis coatsorum | reverse complement strand
CAAGAGGAACCACCACGTGAGCAGCCGACATAAGGCCCAGCAGACGCATCACCTGCAGCGCCGTAACCGTCCCTCCCAGACGGAAACCCCTGAGCGCGTGACGGAGAGCCCCCCGACGCTGCTCCGAGAGGGTCGCAAACATGGGCCTCGACCTCAAGGTCAAGCCCAAGTACTCCACCTGTCGACTGGGAAGAGGTGTACTCTTCTTCCAATTCACAGCAAAACCCAGGCTGGTGAGGAATTCCACCACCAGCCTGGTATGAGACCTGGCAACCTCCTCCGAACGACTGAGGAGTAGAATGTCGTCGAGATAGAATAGAACTCGTATCCCCCGACGACGTAAAGGCTCCAGTGCAGTCGCCACACACTTGGTGAATGTGCGGGGAGCCAGAGAATACCCGAACGGCATTCTGTGGTACTCGTACGCTACGCCCTGAAACAGGAACCGTAGGAACTTCCTGTGAGGAGGGAAAATGGGTATGTGAAAATACGCATCCTTCAGGTCTATGGAGGTGAACCAGTCCCCCCTCCTGACAGCAAGCAGAAGGAGTTTGACGGTCAACATTCTGAACGGTCTCGCTACAATCAACCGATTGAACGCGGACAGATCCAGTATAGGTCTGACCCCCCCTGTTTTCTTGGGCACCAGAAAATAACGGGAGTAGACGCCTGACATTGCATCCTCGCTCGGGACCACAACGACGGCCTGCTTTGCCAACAGAGATTGGATCTCGTCGGCCAGGGCTGTCACCGCGTCCGACCCTGACAATAGGGTCGGTACCAAACCTGAGAACGGAGGATGGGGCTGTGCGAACTGCAAAACCAGCCCCGCCTCTAACGTTCTCTGCAACCACCGATTCAAAAGGCATTCCCGTCGCCATATGTAAATATAATCCCACAGTGCCCCCGCCGCCAACTGACGCTGGGCCGCAAGGAACCGTAGATAGTTGGCCCGGTCCCCCCCGTCGTGCAAAACACCCAAGGGAGGACCCCGACAGAAAGGGCCGGTTTGATACGGGAGGAGCTGTCACCAAACTTGTGGACACACACTCGCCCCCTGAACACCCCACCAGCGTATGCTGAGGAGTCGTTCTGCAGCTAGACACGCAAGGCATGAGGACCCCATGGGCTCCCACACGCCGAAGCCCTGCAGTGATATTGCTACCACTCAAATCACGCTCGCCTCTTCTTTGCAGACCACTGCCGGTTTGACGGGAGCGGGAGGCAACAGCGCGACACCCCGCCTGGCGAGGGCGAAGCCGGGGTAACCCCTGCTGAGCATTCAACAGAAGAGGCACCGAATCCCCCTGCTGACCACCGGAGCTAGTGGCAGCTGTAACACCAGGCTCCACCCACCCACAACCTGCGGTGTAGGAACCACGCGACAACGGAACATTCTCACGGACAGACCCAGGTTCAGCCATCAACTGGGTATCAGCCCCTGCCCCCATGATAAGCGAAGAATGGGGCCGCATACGCTTCAAAGAAGGTTCGCGGCCCGCAGCCAAAGGAGAACGCTCAGAGCCCCGCTTCTGAGGGTAACAGAAAACGGACCGAACGGGGAGCGGGCTGCTCGCGGCAAAATGACGACGGGTTGGTATACCAAACCCGAAATCACCCAAAATGGCCGATCCCTCGGCCGCCAAGGCTGTCGGCCTCGCGATACCCCGTTGACACTCCAACCAGGGCACCACTGGCGGGGGAAAAATGGCCGCCTGTCGAGGATCTCGCCACAGTCGTTGACGAGACCGTGCCCCCACCTCTGGCTGCACAGCGTGAGACGGTGTAGGACCCCGATCAAAAACCGCCTGCGCCTCCACAGAACGCCCAAAAAGACTATCTGTGGAAAAAAGGAGTCATGAGGAGAGAAAACCTATCCTCTTCCCCAAGAGGAGACTGCTCAAACCAAACATGCCTAACAACTAAAGTTGATAGCATCCGAATCCTCCCCGCAGTTATAGCTTGCGACTGAGTCAAGATCTCTATAACACCACAAACATGAATCACGTTTACAATGTCGGTCTGACCCAAGGACCCACAACCCGACGCCATCTTGGATAGGAAAGTAGCCAGCTGAGCCACAACACTGGCCGCCGCTAAATGCCATCCTGCAGCAGTATACCACTCATCCGTCCATACTGCCACCCTCCGAGCCGATATGTTATCAAGCATCGGCCGGGTGGAACGCCGTTCACCCCCGCCTGGGCACAGGAAAAAAGCTACCTGGCTGCTTAGCCAAGGTACCCCCGGCCTGCACCCCGTTGTCAGCCCCTTCACCCGTAAAAAAGGTAAATAAAGCTCAGCAAACCCCCCCACATCCACCACCGACTGACCTTCATCAATGAAGCTGGTAAGAGGAAAGAAGAGCGGAAACCCGCGGCGGGGATTACTAGACATTCCAGCGTCAACATCAGTGTTAGCAGAAAAAACAGTAGTAGCATTAGTGTTAACAGCATGTTCCAGGATCGCCAAGACATCGCCCACGACAGTGGAACGATCGCCAAGCCGCCCCGGCCCCGGTGCTGAAACATACTCCACAGCACGACTAACACCGACATCGATGCCTACTGACACAGACCTCACCTTTGTACAAGCCGACCCGTTAGCCAAACCTTGTACGCTGCCCCCCGGTCCGTCGCCGTCAGCCGAGGAACCACCAGCACAGGTCTGTGTCGTCGAAACAAGCTCCGGAGAATCCAGGGAAACACAATCCTCCGGTAAGCCCTCAATATTACGAATCTTCTTTAATCTTTTCATCCTACTAGTTATCGTACGGTGCACGCATCCGAGTACGCTGGGACGAAAATAGAGGAAGGGTGTGTGGTGACTAGCGTCACTGCTATATGGGCGGTGCCACCATGGGGGCGGAGCCCCATACAGGTGGGGTGCATGTATTTCTTGTTCGTAGGGAGATACATTAGGTATCATAGGAGATAGTATATCTCATACGGCTCAGAGCGGAACGCGATAGCAAATACGGCATATAACTTCAATTAATATCTGAAACTACTAACCTTCATACCATCTTTTACTATTATCCACTTTACAAGTCAAGTCAAGAGTTTTATTTGTCACGGCATACAAGTATACAATGAAATGCGGGTGGTCTTGCCCGCAACGATGTGCAATACAGTAATAACAACATATAATGGAATCCAATAAAACAACATGTCGTCGCCCGCGGCGCGGGAGCTCCCCTGTTCGACTCCCCCTCGGGACATAAGCATTTAACAACACAACGCAGACCAATACGATCCGTCACAGTGGTGCCCAGTGACCCAGATGTCCTGAGGGGCGTGAGTTTAGGGAGGTGAGTGTAACGGGGAAGCCCGTGAGTATATTCACAGTCACAGAAACAGGGGTGTTGACAAGTGACTGTGGCATTACGGGCTGGTAAGTTAAACTCACTTCCTCCTAACAGGGTTAATAGACGCATAGGTACGGTACATAGGAGTGGATTCACTTCTTAGTGCAGCGGCCTATGTCGTCGCCCGCGGCGCGGGAGCTGACCCTGTTTGACTCCCCTTCGGGACATAAGCATTTAACAACAACACAACGCAGACCAATACGATCTGTCACACATACACTGTTAGCTACGGATGAGGCACTGGGTCTTTCTGTACATTGCTATTTTATACAATCTCAGGTTATACTATACTATTTTTAAAGTGACCTTTCCTTAGTGGCCATAAGTGTGGGCGTGTGCAGCATGAGTGTGTGCGTGCTCATGTTAAAGTGGCTGCTAGTGTGTGAGCGTGTACAGTGTGTGTATCGTGTGTGTGCTCATGTGTGCTTGAGTGTGGAGAGTTCAGTGTTCAAGGCTCTGATGGCCTGGGGCAAGAAGCTGAGCCGAAGCCTCTCTGTCCTAGTAGCTGGGGTTCGCAGGCGTCTGCCTGACCTTAGCAGCATGAACAGGCTGTTGTTGGGGTGGTGTGGGTCTTTCATTATTCTGCAGGCTCTGGATTTGCACCTCTTGTTGTATAGAACCTGCAGGGGTGGTAGTGCAATACCCGTGGTACGCTCGGCTGAGCGCACCACTCTCTGTAGGGCCTTCTTGTCCTGTGCCGTGCTGTTTCCATACCAGGCAGTGATGTTTCCAGTCAAGATGCTCTCTACAGCTCCTGAGTAGAAGGACTGGAGTATCTTCCCAGATACTCTGAACTTCCTTAACTGTCTCAGGTGGTAGAGGCGCTGCTTCGCCTTTTTTACGACTGAGTCTATGTGTGTTGACCATGTCAGATCCTCTGAGATGTGGACCCCCAGGTACTTAAAGCTGCTCACCCTGTCCACTGTATCCCCGTTTATCCTCAGTGGTGTGTGTGTCTCCTGCTGTCCTCTCCTATAATCCACGATCAGCTCCTTGGTTTTACCAATGTCCAGGAGCAGGCTGTTGTCCTGGCACCAGCGTTCCAGTACCTCAACCTCCTCCCGGTAGGCCTTCTCATCGTTGTCCGAGATCAGCCCCACCACCACTGTGTCGTCTGCAAACTTCACTATGGAGTTGGAGCTGAACTTGGCCACACAGTCGTGTGTGTATAGTGAGTACAGCAGGGGGCTCAGAACACAGCCCTGGGGGGACCCGATGCTCAGGGTGATGGTGTTGGAGGTCTGACCCCCCACCCTGACCGCCTGGGGCCTTTCGCTCAGAAAGTCCAGTATCCAGGCGCTCAGGGCGGAGCTCAGACCCAGCTCGATCAGCTTGTCCACCAGTCTGGTGGGGACTATGGTGTTGAACGCTGAGCTATAGTCAATGAACAACAGTCTCACATAGCCCCCCTTCTGTCGGTCAAGGTGAGAGAGGGTGCTGTGCAGTACCTGGGAGACCGCATCGTCAGTGGACCTGTTTGGCCTGTATGCAAATTGCATGGGGTCCATATCACTGGGGAGGGAGGCACAAATGTGATCCTTGACCAGCCTCTCTAAACATTTCATGGCCACAGAGGTGAGTGCCACCGGTCTGTAGTCGTTGAGACATGTTGGGGAGGGTTTCTTTGGTACAGGGATGATGGTAGACATCTTGAAGCAGGCAGGGACCACTGACTCTGCCAGGGATTGATTAAATATGGCGGTGAACACAGGGGCTAGCTGGTTGGCACAGGACTTAAGTATGCGTCCTGTTATACCATCTGGGCCAGCAGCTTTTCTGGTGTTCACCTGCATAAATGCTCTTCTCACACTGTGTTCCGACAACGAGAGAGCGTCCCCGCACCCCTGCGGTTGCCCCCCCCCTCCACAACAGCCGGCGCGCCAGTGACGTCACTAGCCGTTGAGCTAGCGGCGCCACTGTCTACACCAAACCGAGCGTAGAAGGAGTTGAGTTTGTCCGCGAGCGAGGCGTCGTCGCTCCCCATTGAGGGGGCGCTGACTTTGTAGTCAGTTATTGTCCTCAGTCCCCGCCATAAGCCTCTTGTGTCGTTTTGTGCCATTTGTGTCTCCAGTTTATCAGCATATGTCCGTTTTGCAAGTTTTACAGCCTTGCGCAGAGTATAGACTGTAGCCTTGTACTCCTCCATGTTTCCTGACTCTGCCCAGGTTGTAGGCGGTGGTGCGAGAGTTCAGAGCTGCTCTGATAGTACTGTCCACCCACGGTTTCTGATTTGGGAAGACCTGCACCTTTTTCATGGGGACAATACTGTCAGCGAGTGTTGTTATGAAGCATACAACGCTGTCCGCGAACTCGCTGACGTCACTGGCGCTTCCTTGAAACATATTCCAGTCCGTATCCTCGAGCGCGTCCTGAAGCGTGGCCTCTGATTGGTCGGTCAATTTTTTTGTCTCACGTGACACGACGGCGTCACGTGATCTTTGTTTATATGTGGGATAGGGTATAATGGAGTTGTGGTCGGATGAGCTTGTGGCCCCCGTCAATGGTGGAGCCGCTACAGCCTTGTAGCCGGCTCTGAACGGGGTGTAGCAGTGGTCGAGTGTGTTAATTTCCTCCCCTTGTGGAGCAGGCGATGTGTTGAAAAAAGGACGGCATCACTTTTTTCAAATTGGCCTGATTGAAATCACCAGCTACGATCATTGCTGCGTCTGGATGTTTAATTTGATGTTTGTTGAGATGATCGTGTAGCTCCGCCAGCGCCCTGACGGTGTTCGCTTGTGGAGGGATATATACAGCGGTCATGATGACCGCAGTAAACTCTCGGGGGAGGTGGAACGGACGGCACAGAATTGAGAGATGTTCCATGTCTGGGGAGCATGAGCGTGAGAGAACATGCACCTCTTTGGGATTAACCCAACCATTGTTCGTGAGGAGACAGACCCCCCCGCCGACGCTCTTGCCGGAGGCTGCCGTGCGATCCGCTCGTAGGACGGTGAAGGAGTCCGAGGGAGAGACGCTGTGGTCCGGAGTCGCTGGTTTGAGCCATGTTTCCGTAAAACACATGATGTTAGCGTCTCTCACCTCACTTTGGAAATGGACCCTCGCTCTCAGATCGTCCATCCTCCCCTCCAACGAACGTGCATTCGCCAGAAAGATGGATGGAATTGCTGGGCGGTAAGCAGATCTTTTTAACCTCAGCCTTATTCCTCCACGTTTCCCTCTGTGTCTCTTCCTGCCGGTTCCTTTGTCCTTGTTGTCCTCGTTGTCCCGCCTGATCTCCGGTGGCCATTCTAGGCATAAAGTGTCTCCAAACTCCTCTTTGAGTCCGGAGTTTAGGTCCATAAGTGTCTGGCTGGTATGACGTCCCCGCCAGTGATGTTTTAATAAAAAAAGTAGAAAAAACAAACATAATAGCTAAAAGTGTGCACAATCGTTGCGGAGCTAAACCAGAGGCGACTGACCGGGGTCGCGCCATCATCACATTACTACTACTAATAGACTAATGTCTATACTACTATGCATTGAAAACGTTATTAACAGATTGCAGAATGGGTACAATACAGTACAGCTCAATACAAACAAGAGAATGAAGATCACGGGTCCTGAGGAGAGATAACTCTCATGGCAGCACTTAATTATGTTAATGCTATGCAGGAGATGGGCGTTGCTGGAGGGTTTTTTGTTGACGCCCCAGCTCACTCTGTCTGAAGTGTGAAAAGTGGCCTTCCTTTGAGAGGCCTTTTCACCACCTTAAGTATTCTAGAACACAACCAGGTTTACAAGTTATAATTGAGCACATCGTGTTAAAAAAATTCTCAGATTTCAACATATGACACATCATTTGAAAGCTTAGATTCTGTACTTTAGCAATCTGGAATAATCTGAAAAATGAAAATGTAGAGATCTGGCACAAAGCGCTGTGAGGTGACACATATGTGTACACAAAAGTCCATACGAAGGGCGGCGGCCTGTAGCACCGCGAACAGACCGCCCGGGGGCGCCAGAGGACTGTCCAGAGAGTTCAGATCCTGACACACCGGAAGATAGCGTTAGCTATCTAGCTGTGAAACACAAACACACAGGTGATATCACAGATGTAACGTTAGCTATGTTTCCACCAATATTGCCTCCTGATCGGTATTTTTGTCAGTTTTATCCAGCTATGTAAGTAGCTAAATTACTGTAGCCTTACCTTTCACAAAGTGGTCACTGCATATACGAGCGTTGTCTGACTCTGCCCCTCCAGACTTCAGCCGGAGATTTCGGATCCACGTCTGCCGCCGTCTTTCTGTGACTTTTTTTAGGGTGACTATATTTTGATTTCCAAAAAAGAGGACATGCTGGCCCTAGCCTCGAGATATTTAATGATACTTTGCACAATCGAAGCAGGCATGGCCACCTTAATTTCACTGTCTTGTGTACTGTACTGTATGTGATGAATAAACCTCTTGAATCTTGAATCTCTACTAAAAATTTACTCAAAGATGCCTTTATTGTTTTAACATATGCTTGGAAACATGCACCCAGAAAAGCAGCCTTTTTTTTTTACTTGAACTTGAGGACTGCATACTTTTTTTGCAAAGCTTATCTTTATTATGCTTATAGCACATGCATAAGCCTGGTCTCTTTTGAAAGATAACATTCTGAAGTTACTAATGCAAAAAAGGAAAATTACTTTTAGTGCTAATGAAATAGAGTAGCATATAGGTCTGAACTTGAGTTGAACGTGAACTTGTGTACTCACATTTTTCTGCAGTGGTTGCAATATCCCAAATTTAACCACATAACATGCGCCCAGAAAAGTGGCAATTTTTTTTACTTGAACGTGAGGACTGCATACTTTTTTTGCAAAGCTTATCTTTATACTTTATGCTTATAGCACATGCTCTCTTTTGAAAGATAACATTCTGAAGTTTCGTACACAATAAAGAAAAATCACTTTTAGTGCTAATGAGTAACATAGGGCTGAACATGAGTTGAACTTGTGTACTCACGTTTTTGTGTAGTAGTTGCAATATTCCAAAAGATTTTTTTTTTGTATAAGCTGGAAAACACCGCAAATCCATAGCCTGAAGGGACATGGGCCTGAAGGGACATTAATGTGTGTTGTCGGGCCTTACAAATACATTGATTATCAATAAGGTAGGATATCTGGAACACACAAACACACTATTTTTTAAATCACATGCCATGAAACGCTTGGACCTGGCTGAATTTAAGACTGCACAAATCATGTTTAAAGCACGAAACAATTCACTCCCGGGTAACATCCAAAAATTCTGTTATAGAGAGGGGGGTTACAATTTAGAGGAGAGTCTAACTTCAAGAAACAGGCTGTTCATTCAACAATGTATGTATATTTCAGTTTGTGGAGTGAATATGAGTTGCATAAGATAATAGAGTGTGAAGGTATACTGAATACTGTCTATCTGTATGTCATGTATGTCATATGTTATGATGAATTGAAAATGGGGGACCCTGATGTAAACAAGACGAAAGTCTTTCTCTGGTCTGCATCCCCTTAACTCTTTCAGTGCCACGCCTGGTTTTCCGTTTTACCGCTTGAATGCCACCATCGGCGCCAATGTTAACGTTAATATCGCCTAATCTATGTTTTAAATTATGGCTATGTGTCTAATCTGCCCATCGCATTATCAAAGACTATTTTCCAGTCAGTGCTGTGAAGGCAGATTGTTTTTTTATCGCGTCGTTTCCGTTTCAGAGCAGTTAGAAAAGCCCCCATTTTGATATAAAAAACAGCTCATTCTGGAGCATTCTATGAAAATCGTCTTTTAGTGGAATATTCCAATTTCCACAACGTTGATATTCGTCGGCCTTTTTATGAATCGTTTTCAAATAAACGCTAGATGATCAATATTATACGTGCACGCAAGCACATTACGGCCGCGCACTGATAATCGCTCCGTTGATTTCCTCACAGACTTTTACAGTGAAACCGAAAGAAGACATTTCACAAAACAGCTTATAACTTCATCAAACTTACTCCGATTATCCTACCACTGATAACATAGAGTCCTTATCTGACATCAGATGGTATCCAACTGGTATATTCCAATTCCTGATCACCATTCGAAAAAATCGATACGTGTATACTATGGATCCAACGCGACACTGTAGATCTCCATGATCCGCGGGGATCTGAGGCTCCAGAATGAACTGTGGTAACCCCGGCTGGATCAGTGAACTGGAAAATGTGGAGTACCGGATTTTTTCCCCATTCATTTTCATTGAGTCCATTCCAAAATCACTTATGTCATCTGGGAGACGACAGGGGGCGCTTTTTTCCACAGTGATCACCGGCGCAGCTCGGCTATACTCGGGTAGGCTCGGGTGATGCAATCATTTTTCAGATCGCAAAAAACAAAAAAAAATTAATAATTCCGAGAAATCTCGTGAGTGGCACGCAACCACCTATAAAAAAACCCGAGAAATCTCGTGAGTGGCACTGAAAATTGTGTGTATTGAGCCGTACTGTATTGTACCCATTCTGCAATCTGTTAATAAAGTTTTCAATCAATCAATCAATCAATCAATCAATCAAGGGGGTAGGAATACATACGTTTACACTTCATCCTATACTCCTGCTTGTTTGTTTTTTAATCTGTTTATTACTTGTTTTTTATTATTATTTATTTTCAATTTATGTTCGAAATAAATAAACGCATTCATTCAAGATATTGTGTGAGCAAAAGTATAGTTAATTTACTCATACAGTATGTACATCCTCTGGCCCCGCGTGGATCTCGCAGCTGTGCCCGCACAGTGCAATACTCCAATTCAGCCATTGGCAATTCAGCCATTGGGTGGGTGGCGCTGCTGAGCGGCCCTCACAGCGCAGCCGTCAGAGCGCTGCCCTGAGAGCGCCGCTGGCTCTGCAGCTGCATGCTTCTGCGGGAGTCCGGGGTGATAATCTGGCGCGCCATGTAAAAAGTTGCACGCCTGACATATCGGCATGTAACTCGAAAACCGAGGCACCGAGGATTTTGGCATTCGAACGGCAACAAATAGCGCTTTAATTCAGTAATTTATATGTTCGCAAAGGGCCGTGAAACTGAAACTGAAACTGAAAAACAATGAAACCCCGGACATTTCCATGAATTTATAAACCTCCCCCCGGACGCCCCGGACAGGGCGTGAAAAGAGGACATGTCCGGGCAGCGTGTAGCTTTATGCCAAGCAAGCAGTGCAAAAACTTACCGTAGTGGCATGCAGTAATGCGCCTTTCATTTTCCGCCGCCCAGCGCCCAGGTCGCGCGGAAATAGGCTGTCTATTGCCATTCTCTTTGACAAACTCTAACCTTAACCAGCTCCTTAACAACGCCTAAACTTAACCGTTCTAACCTTAACCAACTCCGAAACCATGCCTAACCTTAACCATAGAAATTATATTGCCATTCTCTTTGACAAACTCTAACCTTAACCAGCTCCTTAACAGCGCCTAAACTTAACCGTTCTAACCTTAACCAACTCCGAAACAATGCCTAACCTTAACCTTAACCTTAACCATGCCTAACCTTAACCGGCGAAATAACCTTAACCGGCGAAATAATACACGTTAAAAAAAAATCACGTTAAAAAATATTTTCGATGGGATTCGAACTCGCCAGCAAACAAGCCATAGGATCCACAGCCATGTGTCCTTGCCAATTGAGCTATTGGTAGATACTGAATAAGGGGCGGTGACTTATATATATTGAGCTCCGCTCAAGGCGGGATCTCATGCGCATGCGCGGGCACCTCGCGCGAGCACGCCGGCGCACGCACGCACCTGAGCGAGCACGCCGCCGCCGGTGCACGCACGGTAGCATTTGTCTGAAAAGAAGGGCGCTTTACCGCACTAGCGTGCGGTGACGAATGCGGAAGCATTTTTGCACTGCTTGCTTGGCATTAACGTACAGGCGTCCGGGCAAAAGAGGACGTTTGGTCACCCTACTTTTTTAAACGTCTCTCCTTTATGTATAACCACTTTCGGGACTCAAAAGTAGCCCTTGTTTTTTTCCCGATTAGATCGGTTGGTACAGCCGTAAACCACGCAAAACTTTGGTATTTTAATCAGAGTCTCAGACTATAAGCATCTTTGTTATCTGCAAATCACTTCCTGCCCCCCATCTGAAGTTTGCGCGCCTTCCACGAGAGCGAATGACGTCACATGCAAACAACCTATACTGAATGTTAATATTGAATCAGACAATATTGAATACTGAATGTTAAAATTCAGGTTGAACTTTATTTGAGGATATAAAAAAATAATAATAATTATAAAAAATGATTTAATTTTCTTTTTTAAATTACATTTTTTTTTATTAAAAACGAAGGTTCGAACATCCGTTTAATCAGATTAGTCACTTTATTCAAATTTAGGATTTAGTTTGAGGATATACAAAAAAGAAAAAAAATTATTGCATTTTTTAAATTAAAAACAAAGTAGTTCGGAAAAACCCTGACGAAGTTTGAATCCCAAAAACAGGCTTCGGGGACAGCCTTACCATACATATTATTTATATTATTCAAATGGAACTCAAACATGTTCCGTTGTGATGTCACAGTATGATATCATAAACATTTTAGAACATTTGTGATGTGACAGTATGATGTCATAATAGAACATTCTAGACCATTTGTATCTATTCAACAATTCTCTCAGAAGATCTCATTGCATCTTGAAACAGGACTGAACAAGATAGACTAAACAACATATAAAACCTGCATTTCTCAAACAAGATGCCTTGGTTTAGCTGTGGAAAGGTGAGTGTCCACAACGGCTAGCTAGCTGTTCTACTTGAATACTGAATGTTAATATTGAATCAGACAATATTGAATACTGAATGTTAAAATTCAGGTTGAACTTTATTTGAGAAAATTTTAAAAATTTAAAATTAAAAATTCTTTAAATCTTTTTTTTCATTTAATTATTTTAATTAAAAACGAAGGTTCGAACATCCGTTTAATCAGATTAATCACTTTATTCAAATTGAGGATTTAGTTTGAGGATATAAAAAAAATGTATAATTTTCTTTTTTATTATAAATATTTTTTAAGAACGTCCGTTCGAAAAACCCTGACGAAGTTTGAATCTCAAAAACAGGCTTCGGGGACAGCCTTACCATACATATTATTTATATTATTCAAATGAAACTCAAACATGTTCCGTTGTGATGTCACAGTATGTCATAATAGAACATTCTAGAACATTTGTGATGCACAATATATCAAAATAGAACATTCTAGAACATTTGTATCTATTCAACAATTCTCTCAGAAGATCTCATTGTGCATCTTGAAACAGGACTGAACAGATAGACTAAACAACATATAGACTGAAACCTGCATTTCTCAAACAAGATGCCTTGGTTTAGCTGTGGAAAGGTGAGTGTCCACAACGGCTAGCTAGCTGTTCTACTTGAATACTGAACGTTAATATTGAATCAGACAATATTGAATACTGAATGTTAATATTGAATCAGACAATATTGAATACTATGGCTCCTAGAAAGATGGTGCCGTCAGATTTAGGAATTATAGACATAGTAGGCGTGACCATGCTGTATTACTCCAATAGAAATTCTTCTGGAACTTTACTCTCACTCTATTGGCCACAGGCAATGATTATGCCCCAAAGGGAGTAAATATGACTACTTGAGAGGAAAATAATAACTCCGTAATAATTACTCTGGGAAAATTACTCTCCAGTTTTTCCTGTGTATGGCTTCGGCTGGGCCTTTCCCGGACCTTTCCTGGAGTTGGGTGCTGGTCTCTTGCGTGTGCTTTGATGGATTTTGGTTGGTTCTCATCGTTGGGCTCCCTCGGTTCGCTGGCGTTTTGGGGATTCCTTGCGTGGGAGGCTCGCTGTGGCTTCCGCTGTGTTTCTGGGCGTCCCGGGGGTCCCGGTGTCGTCTCGGTTCATTCGTGGTGCTGCATGTCTTCGGGTTTTGCCACTGTTGTGTCGGTCTGCTATCCTATACATCTGTAAAGGAATATAACGATGGTTTATGTAAGGGATAATGTATAGCTACGAGGTCATTGTCGCAAAATAATTGACCGACACAGAGTTTAAAATACCGAGGCGCAGCGCAGAGGTGTTTTAAACGTCAGTGAAGGTCAATTATTTTGCGACAATGATCGAGTATAGGCTATACATTATCCCGCTTATTACATGGCTAACTTACTCAAATATACCTAATTCATTGTACACCATCGACAAGTCGAGATTAAATGCAAACGCAGTTGTTCTGTGGCTCTGTCAGCCCAAATAAAGTGATTATTATTATCGGCAGTCGGCAGGTCTGTGGTCTGATTGCACTGATGACTGAGTGCAGCTGTGCATATGCTGAGCAGCACTGATACAGTGTTGTAGTGGGCTTGATTGCGCACAGCGGTCATTATTGCTTGGCAGAGGTCCGTTATTGTGTGATAACGGACCTCTGACGCGCGCTATTAACCAATCACAAGCAAGCATTTCGGCGACTGTGAAAACGCCATGTAATAAGTTATGATAACAGGTATGGCAGACTCTAGTTTATTGAGTGCATTTTTGGAAATTATATATTTATTTCCTTTTCAAAGTTATGTAGTAAAGTAATATTATTATTGTTATTATTATTATTGTAGTTGTTATTATGATTATTACTACTATTATTAACACTTTAATCGCCGAAGACGCTGTTCAGCATCTTTCCCCGCCATGCTTATTCTGCCGAAGACGCTGGACAGCGTCTTTGATATCAATATTTCAAAAATCTGTGATCGAAATCATATTTCTCCCCCGGAGACATTATATGTACTGGTGAGCGCCATCTGGTGGCCGATCGGCGGATCGCCCAGGGCAGAAACAGGAAGTGGAAGCTGGTGCTCATTACAATTCGGTCCGATCACTCGCTAATAGTCCCAGGACTCGAGCTGATCACAATGGATAGCAATCCGTTACCAATAACTCGATAAATAACATGATTTGGACGTATATACTATTATACAACCTGGAAATGGATCGGATATTTCGACATCCCATAATAGAAAAATGTCTGTTCCACGCGCATCTCCCAACGGCGCGAGGAAGCTACGGTGAGTTTCAGCGTTATTTTTTAATGTCTTCGATACTAACTGCTCTAATGATCATATCACCCACACTAGATGAATGATATAACGTTGCCCACGGAATTATAAACGACCCCCCCCCATCCGGTCAACATCAGATCATACGTAGTAACTCCTAGAAGCACGTCCAGTTGACATTTTTTATCTCGCACAGATTCCTACCAAACTGTATTTGATCATCAATATAATGCATTTACGGCTATAAATCAAGTTCTGGAGAAAGCTGCAGAAAACAATAAAAACATACTTATACTTTAGACCGTATTTTAGTATGAATATGTGAATGAAAAAGTATAACGTTGCTACACCCTGAACAATAGATATAGGACGTTGAATGGGCCATAGTAATGTCAATTTAGCAATACAATTTAAAAAGTTATAGCCCTGCAAAGAAGGGGAACTTCTCCATGTTAAATAGGGCTGGCGAGGGATGGTAAATTATGAATTTAACCCCCGGCGATCAAAGTGTTAATACTATTATATGTCAAACATATAATCCAAAAAAATTTACGTTTTTATTAAATTATTATTATTATTATTATTTTGTTCATCATTCTATTTGGGCTGTGGGGGTGCTTAGTGTCTGATTAAATCAGACACTAAGCACCCCCACAGCCCAAATGGAATGATCCAAAAAATAAATAAAAGAAAAATAATTATAACTCATGTTCTTTCCCCAAGTTAATTACTTTAAATATTGTCCCATTTTTAACAAATGGAACCACACCACCACCATTCCCATTCTCCCTATCATTCCGAATAGCTACATAACCCTGTATTACAAAATCCCATTGCGATTTCAACCATGATTCCTGTATACATATTACATTGGGTTTATCTTGTAAATCTACTACAAACTTTTTAAATTCCTGTCCATTAGCAATAAGACTTCTTGCATTCCATTGTAGTATATTTTTCACACATTTAACCTAAAGCAGACATTAAGCACCCCCCAAAGCCCAAATGGAATGACAAAACAAAGAAATATTATAAATAAAATAATTAATTTAATAAAAACGTTTAATAAAAAAAATAAAAAAAAATTGCATGAAGGAGGAGGAGAAGAAGGAGAAGGAGGAGGAAAAGGAGAAGACGGAGAAGAAGGAGAAGAAGAAGGAGAAGAAGGAGGAGGAGAAGGAGGAGAAGAAGAAAGAGAAGGAGAAGACGAAGGAGAAGAAGAAGGAGGTGGAGAAGAAGGAGAAGGAGAAGAAGGAGGAGGAGGAGGAGGAGGAGGAGAAGAAGAAGAAGAAGAAGAAGAAGAAGGAGAAGAAGAAGAAGACGAAGGAGAAGAAGGAGGAGAAGAAGAAGAAGAAGGAGGAGGAGGACCCAGAACCTCATCTTGGCATCCATCCATCCATCAGTGGTAAGATGCTACCATTAACATACATTCTAAATAACATCATACATGTTATGATTCTGATAGTATGATGCTACCATAATTTATAATACAACCTAAATAACATCATACATGTTATGATTCTGATAGTATGATGCTACCATTATAATACAACCTAAATAACATCATACATGTTATTATTCTGATAATATGATGCTACCATTATAATACAAACTAAATAACATCATACATTTTATTATTATTCCTAAATTGATATAAATTTGTCCCCCGAAAATGTATCCCTATAAGTGGCATGGCATTTAAATGTATTTTGCATCCACAATGATGTAGATACAATATAGAAAACAATTCATTCAATAATATTTGTCCATTATTGCATGACCTTTCTCATACATTTATTATCTTTGTCTCACTGAGAGAATGGTTTGTCATTATAGTTATAATTGAGTATGTTACTAAAATCCACTAACATCTAACATCTCCTGAATCACAACGTAGGCATAACTCCTGCCTGGAAACGATGTGTCACATGCATCAAAACTCATTGTGTTTATGGTTTTCCTCTTTCTCTAGGCACCAATGACATACACACACAGGAGGAGGAATGGTCAAAGCAGGTCAAAGCAGCTTTTGAGCTCCAGTATGAGGAACAGGAGTTTTTGGGGGAAGGATCCTTTGGAACCGTGTTGGCCGGCTATCGCAAAGAGGACAAGCTACCTGTGAGTCACCTGGGTTGGGATCAGTTCAATGAAAGAAAGTTGATTTGTATTAAAAGTAAAACACTTTCAGGCACGAGAAGGTTGAATTATGTAGCCTATTGTTAAAAGTTAGTTAAAAATGATCATGCCCCTTTTATTCCCCCACGGTTTGCCGCGGTTGTCTGTTCTACATCCGCGGGTGCCTTGACACCGCGGGATTGCGGTGATGCAGTTACCGCGACAGCCCTATTACATATACCATACATTAGGGCTGAGGTCACCTGTTTTTCAGTTCAAATCATTGACATATTGAAAGCTAACATTGGGGAGCTGCAGTGATACCTTTTATGACACCTGTATGGCTTTCTAATTGTGATACCATTATGTTCAAGCAACAAGCTAAATGATATCAATCATGTGAATGCAAATAAAAAGCTTGCTGGGTGTGAGTATAGGCTACTTTACCACATAGATCACTGTCTTGCCTTTAACAATTTCTCACATCAATGATGTAACGGAACGTAAACCAAATGCGTCCACATTTTTATAGGATTCTATCACATTTTCATTTAAATTGTGTGTATTGCTTTACTCCATACAGAAGGAGAGACGTGTCGGTAACACTGAGGTGAAGGACATCAGGACCCAAGACATCTCTGCAACCCCAAGGCCAGGTTGGAGGTCCAGGGGTTGGAAAACGGTATGTTTCACACAATATGTAAAATAAGGGCTCGAAATAAAAAAAATTACTTGGTAACACTGGTGCTCCCAACTTCAAAAAGTTGGGAGCACCAGCAAATATTTAGGAGCACCCACCAAAATGTAAGGAGCACCAACAATATTATATGTAATATATTTTTTTTATTGATAAAAAAAAAAGGACAATATAACAGTACTGTAATTAGGCATGTGCCGGTATGACATTTTGAAGGTATGATAACCTTGGGCAAAAATACCGCGGTTCACGGTATATCACGGTATTCGGTAAAAAAAAAGAAAAAAATTCCCATTGAACAAAACGTATTTTATTACAGTGCACAAACCAGCTTTTCTGTAGTGTTATTTATGAATGTGTGAAGACTGTGTATTACACACAGTGGGAACTGTCTGACCACTTTCAAACTAAGTACAGAATAAAAAATACTTCCAAATAAACTCATGATTATGAAACATGTCAATAGGGCAATACGTTTTGTTAATGTAATGTAATCTACTTGCACAGATGTATGTTATATAGCCTATTCTTACTGGATTAAACATACATTTTTTTTATCCACTTTTTCTCCCATTTTCTATTTTTCTCCCATCCCAATTTTTTCACATCGTCCAATTCAACCCTCCCCTGTCTTCGAACGTTGTTTCTTGCCTCCCACAAGCCGGCTGCAATGTGGACTAAGTCATACATAGCACGAGTCACCTCCGCCGTCGCATCTTTTCACCTGCGCGGCCTGATCTTTCAGCGTCGGGGGTCTGGGCTTTGGAGGGGCCCCGCCCCCGTCGCTTCTTGATTCTACTGCGCAGGCGCACCAACCGACCTGTAGGAGTCGCTGTGCACAACGCCCGATCCCCACCCTTCAGTTTCCCTCCCCGTAATACGGCCAATGTGTATTACTGTGGACGACCAGCTAAACTGAAAGCAATGTGGAGAGCGGGGCTCGAACAGGAGGCATCCTGTTCGAGCCCAGTCTCCAGCATTCTTTGCGAGCGCCTTGCCCACTGCGCCACGTAGCCGCCCGGATTAAACATACATTTAAACAATTTAAACAAGCTCACGTTTGATTGGTTAGTATGGTCACTGTCAACTCACATGGCACATACTGAGTGACAAACTAGCGAATGTACAGGTAAAGGGACGTTTTGGGGGGGGGGGGGTCGCACCAGAACAATTATTTGCACTTGCACGAATGCTCCCAATTATATTTTGAGGTTGCACAGACAACATTTCGGTCGCATATGCGACTAATTCAGAATGTCATGATGTCATTATGTGGATTATGTGTTTTGGATATATAACGTTGGATCAATAAACGTGATCAATATTTGGAATGGCGATCAGGAATTGGATTAATCTTTTTGCAGGACATCAGATGTGAGGTAAGGCCTTTATGTTACAAATCTTGGGGTAATCAGATGTTCCTTTCACCGCCATCGGAGCATGTGTGTGTGTGTGTGTTAGTGCACTGCAACCTTGCCCAGGCCCGACGGGGCCCGGCCCGGCCCGGCGGGTTCGGGCTGGGTAGGGCTTTTTTTTTAATAAATAATTCGGGCTCGGCCGGGCCTGGGCACCGCCGTTTTTTTTTTTTATTATTTTTTTATTGCGTTTTTTTTTTTTTTTTCTTTTCATATAACTAGGGTTATATGATAACCTTCGTTTTAAGATTCGCTTTCTCTTTTGCGCCAGAGAAACATTTGGATGTAATTACTGCAGCGCGCAGAGAGAACTCAGGGGACAAGTTCAACTCGATTGGTTGTGTTGGAATATAGCCAGGCAGTTGGCGAACGTTTTAATTTGTTCTTGGGATGTATGTAGCCGGTTTTGTTAACGGTGTTCAACGCGTTGCTGACGTCTGGTGAGTGATGTTTACTATTTGCTGGGTCGCGACTGCTACTTGTTTTGTTGTGATTTTCATTACGTTGCTCTGCTCGAAATCTGATTTCTGTTTTCTGTTTGTTTGTTTGACTGAGTAGGCTATTGTGTGTCGTGTGTGTGTGTGTGCGTGTGTCAAAGAAGATTCTATAGCCTGAAGTTCAATACGTTTTACGAGGCTGATGTGTGACAGTGTGAGTCAGTCTATATAAGCGAGCACTGGGAGAGACGGCATTGCGAAACAGGCTATGTAAATGCTTCTTAGTTTTGTTTATTTATTACGTTCATATAAAACCGTGTTTCGAATATTTAAAACAAATACAAAAAAAATTATATTTTAATAATAATAATAATAATAATAATAATAATAATAATAATAATAATAATAATAATAATAATAATAATAATAATAATAATATTTTTTTTCTGGTTTTCACGCGGGCTAGGGCTTAAAATATTATTTACAGTCTGGCTTATTTTCGGGCAGGGCCTGAAGTTCAAGGGCTCGGGCAGGGCTCGGGCTTTATTTCAAGGCCCTTGCAGACCACTAGTGTGTGTGTGTGAGGTTCGCGCCGACCAAAGTACAAAGAAGCGATTTTTCAGACCCCACTTCTGTTCGCCCATGATGACACATATAATATCGATAATCTAGCGTTTATTTGAAAACTATTCATAAATCAAGCGACAAATGGCACGATTTCTAACGAAATACATTGAAGCTCGATTTGCTGGAGTTTATTGAGATGAGACAGAACGCTCTAGAAATATATTCCTATTCATCACGGTATAAAATGGAAATGTATGTATGAAAAAATTATCTGTCTCGTGCATGTTGACTGGAAGCAACTCATCACCGTGTTATTTAGATCTATTGCTATTATATTTGATATATTTTAAGCACTTGCAAATAAGTCCTATCCTACATTGGATAAAGCACTGGCACTGAAGGGCCATCAGCAGAGGGTGCTGTTGGCCCTGAATGAGTTAATGTCTGAAAGAGTCGACTGAAGGCTTCTTGTCCTCTGCGAAAAGCATGCAATTGGTCCACTGATGGATACATCTTGATATTTGTCTAGTCTAGTGTGTTCATTAGACGGGGAAATCCTCTTTCAGTGCCTCTGTGCCTGTTTTCTTAGGCAGTTAGCCTTGCTGGTATGCGCGCCATTAGTGTTAGCCACGCTTCTAGGCCTCTTTGCTTTTGGAAAGAATGATACAAATTATTATTATTCTTTATTTTTTTAAGTATGTGGTTAAGGCAGGCAGGCAGACACTGTATTAATCCACTTAGGGAAATGAGGGCATCACAGCAGCATTGCAAGTCAAATTATACATATCTATAAAAATATCTAGTATAAAGCATTTGTCTCCGTGTGCACCTACCACATAGACTTAAGTTAAGTTAAGAGGATATATATATATATTGTTTTTTTGCATTAGACTAAGTGGTTGACAGTCGACTACGGCTCCTTTTGATCGATTAGTCGACTATTCGACTCATGAACCAATGAACACAATTCAACTAATAAAAAAAATCTGATTGGGATACATTTTACAGGTGAAGGGATGCTTCCGGAGGGAAAGGATCCTTGATGTCCAAAGCCCAAAGGAGGAGGACGAGGAAGGAGAAGGAGAAGGAGTAGGAGAGGAGAGCCAGGTCGGGGCCACACCTAGTAACCCGTTTGGGGACGAGGGGGAGAGCAACGCGGGCAACCCTTTCACGGAAGAAGCCTCTGGCGACTCTCCGAAAGCCTCAACCAACCCGTTGGAGGGGGAGGAGGACGAGGAGGAGGATGAGGAGGAGGAGGATGAGGAGGAGGCGGAGAGTCCCCGGGTCTTCCACGACACCGCTTATCTCCGCGGTCTGGTCTACTGTGTCGGCGGCTTCAACGGCGTAGAACTTCTCAGCAGTGTGCACAGGTTCAACCCTGTCACTCGCAGCTGGCTGCAGGTGGCTCCCATGCACTCACGCCGCTGTTACGTCAGTGTGGTTGCGTTGGACGGCTGTATCTACGCCATGGGAGGGTTCGACGGACACATGCGACTGAACACCGCCGAGTGCTACGAGCCTGAAACCAACCAGTGGACAGTGATCTCACCCATGCTGGAGCACAGGAGCGACGCAGGGGCAGCAGCCCTCCACAGCAAGGTGGGTGGATGAACCCAAGGAACGTTAGATCAGAAATCATAAATGTCTTTATTGCCAAGTAAGCTTGCACATACAAAAATGTGTCTGGGTCCTTTGGTGCATCAACAGCCAATTAAAATAGAATGAAATAAAATGGAATATATAAACTAAATTAGAATATTCTTTCTTATTACAGGTTTACATCTGTGGTGGCTTCAACGGGGCAGAGTGTCTGCTCACAGCTGAGTGCTACAGCCCAGACACCAACCAGTGGACTCTGATCGCCCCCATGATTAGCAGGCGTAGCGGAGTGGGAGAAGCTGCGTACGGAGGACAAGTCTATGTGGTAGGTGCACACGGAGACAAATGCTTTATACTAGATATTTTTATAGATATGTATCATTTGACTTGCAATGCTGCTGTGATGCCCTCATTTCCCTAAGTGGATTAAAACAGTGTCTGCCTGCCTGCCTTAACCACATACTAAAACATTCCTCAGGTGGGAGGGTTTGACATTGAAAACCACCTGCGTAGCGCGGAGGCCTACAGCCCCTTGACTGACTCCTGGCGCGCCCTGCCCACCATGCTCACCCCCTGCAGCCACTTTGGCATCAGGGTGTTGGACGACCTGCTCTTCGTGGCCGGAGGCTACAATGCCTTGAACGCCATCTCCAATGTGGAGTGCTATGACCAGAGCAGCAACAGGTGGACTGTAGCTGAGGACATGGAGATCCAGCGCAATGGCCTAAGCCCAGGTGCAGCTACCGTCAGAGGAGAGGAGGAGAAGGAGGAGGAGGATGGTAGATACATACATACATACATGCATGCATACATACATACATACATACATACATACATACATACATACATACATACATACATACATACATACATACATACATACATACATACATACATACATACATACATACATGGGGTTGCAGAAATGATTAGATCATGTAGAATGACAAATTGTGTGTCTGTGTTTCAGCTGCTTTTGAGGCCAGGTGGAACTGGAACAACGTCCAGAACAACCCTGTGGTGAGTGACAGCCACGACTGCAGGCCCGTCATCCTCAGCGCCCTGAAACCCTGTGGCTCCGACAGGCTCCCAAACCCCCTGACGTGCCCATGTCTGCCCCAGGAGGTCCTATTGGAGAGCATGAGCAGCAGGCGTAGCGGAGTGGGAGGAGCTGCGTACGGAGGACAAGTCTATGTGGTAGGTGCACATGGAGACAAATGCTTTATACTAGATATTTTTATAGATATGTATCATTTGACTTGCAATGCTGCTGTGATGCCCTCATTTCCCTAAGTGGATTAATACAGTGTCTGCCTGCCTAACTCATCCTCACTATAAATCTCTGTTCTCTCCGGTGTGAGCTGTGAGGGGAACAACATGTCACCTGCTGAAGAGACACAGCTTGAACCTGAAGAGTCCTATATGAACAAATATCTGTCTGGATCAAATCGTCAATAACATGATTTTAACATTCTTTTGCTTTTGCTTGTTTCCATAAGTGTGGAGACCTAAATTCGATAAGCAGCCATCTGGAGACAGCTGAGCTTGACCCTGAAGAGGCTCACGGCACCACAGAGTCCACTTGGTCCGTACATAGCGGGACCACTGGGTCAGCAGCCAAATCATCAGGAAACCGCGTTCGTCGAAGATTTAGGAGCACCCACCAAAATGTAAGGAGCACCAACAATATATATGTAATATATATTTTTTATTGATAAGATGTATGTTATATAGCCTATTCTTTCTGGATTAAACATACATTTAAACAATTTAAACAAGCTCATTGGTTAGAATGGTCACTGTCAACTCACATGGCACATACTGAGTGACAAACTAGCGAATGTACAGGTAAAGGGATGTTCGGGGGGGGTCGCACCAGAACAATTATTTGCACTTGCACGAATGCTCCCAATAATATTTTGAGGTTGCACAGATAAGATTTCAGTCGCATATGCGACTAATTCAGAATGTCATGATGTCATAACAGAATGTTATAACGGAATGGCATGATGTCATAACAGAATGTCTCTAAAAAGTTTTTATTAAATTAACTTTTTTTAATTGATTTTTACTGGTAGTCGACTACCCCACCCGAATGCAAATATATATATATTTTGTATCATTCCATTTGGGCTGTGGGGGTGCTTAACTCACTGGAGGCCAAACCCGATATAGTCCGGGTTAACTCGTCATGCTCTGGGCGCCAAACCTGAGAAATCTCTGGTTTTAATCCATATTTATTTTATTAGCGATATCCATTAATTTTTCATCCATCCAGCCTGACGTTATCATTGGGAATGGGTCTGAGCTCGCAAAGGGCAATGGTATTGCACATCATTGGATTGGATTGGCTGGGACTGTGCATAAAAAAAAAAAGTCCGGTCCCGGTTTTACTTCTCGGGCATGCAGCTGGATACTATTGCATTGACTGGGGGGACTGGGAGAATCGTGGATTATGTGTTTTGGATATATAATGTTGGATCAATAAACGCGATCAATATTTGGAATGGCGATCAGGAATTGGATAAATCTTTTTGCAGGACATCAGATGTGAGGTAAGGCCTTTATGTTACGAATCTTGGGGTAATCAGATGTTCCTTTCACCGCCATCGAAGCGTGTGTGTGTGTGTGTGTGTGCGTGAGGTTCACGCTGACCAAAGTACGGAGAAGCGATTTTTCAGACCCCGCTTCTGTTCGCCCATGATGACACATATAATATCGATAATCTAGCGTTTATTTGAAAACTATTCATAAATCAAGCGACAAATGGCATGATTTCTAACTAAATACATTGGAGCTCGATTTGCTGGAGTTTATTGAGATGAGACAGAACGCTCTAGAAATATATTCATATTCATCACGGTATAAAATGGAAATGTATGTATGAAAAAATTATCTGTCTCATGCATGTTGACTGGAAGCAACTCATTGACGATCACTGTGTTATTTAGATCTATTGCTATTATATTTTATATATTTTAAGCACTTGCAAATAAGTCCTATCCTACATTGGATACGGTTTAGGTTAGGTTTACTTTATTTGTTCAAGGGGGACAGTGCACATTAATAAAACATTTTACAGATGTAAATGCACCCAATTTTAGCCAAAAGGCTAATTTCCATTGGCAGTCCCCCTGCCAGAAGGTACAGGCTAAAATCCTGTGTAAAAAAGGGTTAGCAATAAAAACAGAATAAAATCAAGATAAATAACATTAGAATAAAAACAACATAAATATAAAAGGATAAAACACTGGCACTGAAGGGCCATCAGCAGAGGGTGCTGTTGGCCCTGAATGATTAATGTCTGAAGGAGTCGACTGAAGGCTTCTTGTCCTCTGCGAAAAGCATGCAATTGGTCCACTGATGGATACATCTTGATATTTGTCTAGTCTAGTGTGTTCATTAGACGGGGAAATCCTCTTTCAGTGCCTCTGTGCCTGTTTTCTTAGGCAGTTAGCCTCGCTGGTATGCATGCCATTAGTGTTAGCCACACTTCTAGGCCTTGTTGCTTTTGGAAAGAATGATACAAATGATTATTATTTTTATTTTTTTAAGTATGTGGTTAAGGCAGGCAGATACTGTATTAATCCACTTAGGGAAATGAGGGCATCACAGCAGCATTGCAAGTCAAATGATACATATCTATAAAAATATCTAGTATAAAGCATTTGTCTCTGTGTGCACCTACCACATAGACTTAAGTTAAGTTAAGAGGATATATACAGTATATATTGTTTTTTTGCATTAGACTAAGTGGTTGACAGTCGACTATGGCTCCTTTTGATCGATTAGTCGACTATTCGACTCATGAACCAATGAACACAATTCAACTAAAGCAACTAATAAAAAAATCTGATTGGGATTAATTTTACAGGTGAAGGGATGCTTCCGGAGGGAAAGGATCCTTGATGTCCAAAGCCCAAAGGAGGAGGACGAGGAAGGAGAAGGAGAAGGAGTAGGAGAGGATAGCCAGGTCAGGGCCACACCCAGTAACTTGTTTGGGGATGAGGGGGAGAGCAACACGGGCAACCCTTTCACGGAAGAAGCCTCTGGCGACTCTCCGGAAGCCTCGACCAACCCGTTGGAGGGGGAGGAGGATGAGGACGAGGATGAGGAGGAGGCGGAGAGTCCCCGGGTCTTCCACGACACCGCTTATCTCCGCGGTCTGGTCTACTGTGTCGGCGGCTTCAACGGCGTAGAGCTTCTCAGCAGTGTGCACAGGTTCAACCCAGTCACTCGCAGCTGGCTGCAGGTGGCTCCCATGCACTCACGCCGCTGTTACGTCAGTGTGGTTGCGTTGGACGGCTGTATCTATGCCATGGGAGGGTTCGACGGACACATGCGACTGAACACCGCCGAGTGCTACGAGCCTGAAACCAACCAGTGGACAGTGATCTCACCCATGCTGGAGCACAGGAGCGACGCAGGGGCAGCAGCCCTCCACAGCAAGGTGGGTGGATGAACCCAAGGAACGTTAGATCAGAAATCATAAATGTCTTTATTGCCAAGTAAGCTTGCACATACAAAAAATTTGTCTGGGTCCTTTGGTGCATCAACAGCCAATTAAAATAGAATGAAATAAAATGGAATATATAAACTAAATTAGAATATTCTTTCTTATTACAGGTTTACATCTGTGGTGGCTTCAACGGGGCAGAGTGTCTGCTCACAGCTGAGTGCTACAGCCCAGACACCAACCAGTGGACTCTGATCGCCCCCATGATTAGCAGGCGTAGCGGAGTGGGAGAAGCTGCGTACGGAGGACAAGTCTATGTGGTAGGTGCACACGGAGACAAATGCTTTATACTAGATATGTATCATTTGACAATGCTGCTGTGATGCCCTCATTTCCCTAAGTGGATTAAAACAGTGTCTGCCTGCCTGCCTTAACCACATACTAAAACATTCCTCTCATGTGTCCTGTCCTCAGGTGGGAGGGTTTGACATTGAAAACCACCTGCGTAGCGCAGAGGCCTACAGCCCCTTGACTGACTCCTGGCGCACCCTGCCCACCATGCTCACCCCCCGCAGCCACTTTGGCATCAGGGTGTTGTACGACCTGCTCTTTGTGGCCGGAGGCTACAATGCCTTGAACACCATCTCCAACGTGGAGTGCTATGACCAGAGCAGAGACAGGTGGACTGTAGCTGAGGACATGGAGATCCAGCGCACACCTAAGGCTAGGCTAACTAATGAGACACACTTTACCCAGAGACTAGCTAAGGCTAGGCTAACTAAGCTAAGTAACTAGCTAAGGCTAGGCTAACTAACACGCTGTATCTAGAGACTAGCTAAAGGTAGACTAACTCGTGAGACACACGCTGTATCTAGAGACTAGCTAAAGGTAGGCTAACTCGTGAGACACACACTTTAACTAGAGACTAGCTAAAGCTAGGCTAATTCGTGAGACACACCCAGTAGTACACACTGTACCCAGATACTAGCTTAGCTTAGACTAGATTAGGAGTAAGGCCAAGCAGTAGTCTGACCAGTTTGTTTTGTGATGTTTGGAGCCTTGTTTTTAGGGCCTTTGAGGTGCTTTGGTACCATGATGTGCAATCATAGTCGTAGAAACCTTGAATGAGTGCTCCTGTTATTGTCTTCAAGGTATTCCTATTTACCAGAGAGGAGATCCTGTACAAAAATCTGTGGAACCGTACCATGCAGACTGTGAGGATGCTTTGAATTATGGCGGTGTAGAATTTGACCAGCAGGAGTTGTTGGACTCTGTACTTCCTCAGTTGCCTGAGGAAGTACAGCTGCTGCATGGGCCTTCTTGATGATGGCAGTGGTGTTAATGTCCCATTTGAGTTTATTGCTGATGTGGGTGCCGAGGAACTTGAATGATTCCGTTAGGGTTATGGGTTGGTCTGAGATGGTTATTGGGACATTAACCAATATGATATAGTGAATATTTATTATTTTACCCCCACTCCACTATGTTATGGTCATCATGTTTTGGACTGATGAATGAGTTGAAGAAGGATGCAGCTACAGTTCATGTCAACCTTTAGGCCCAGTGGCCCCACTATAGAATGCAGAGGGCACTCATATAGAGAGCCAGAGAGCCGCGATGGAGAGAGCACACTACAATTATGGTGTCCTTTATGGCATCTCAATTGTCCATTTTGTCTGTATGAAATTCTGCCTTGACAGTTTTTGTTATCATAGATACATGCATATGTGACCTCTCCTATTCTGTCCTGCCTGCTGTCTCATCCAGAATCGACACGGAATCAGGTGCTGGAGCAGTAGAGTGTGGTTTTATTCTGTATACAATTGGGAACACACAACCATAGCTTGTAAGGTACAAAACAGCATTGGGTCATCTCCATCAGCAAGGTATTCATGTGTGCTTACAGACTTGGATCAAACATGGATCATATAGTGGAATTAGTTTAACAAAGTCTGATAGAAATACAAATAATAACAATAAAACATTTACTTATAAAATACATGTAACTTCAAATAAGAAAATACAGTACACAACATTACAAAATATCATAATAACCTCTTCCCTCTAAAGCCCCATTTTTCATATAACAAAAGGCAGCAGGAACATCACTGTCGCCCTGCTGGAATAAATGCTGAACTGCAGGTAGGCCTGAATAAGTATTTACTGTGCAAAATAATAACCAAAACCAGATAAACAATATTACACAGAAGACATACCTGTATACAATTGGGAACACACAACCACAGCTTGTAAGGTACAAAACAGCATTGGGTCATCTCCTGTTCAGACACAGCATGTTCCTTGTTAGTGAGCTGTTATTTAACACAACAGCTAGCTTAGCATGCTAATCGTTATTTGTATGAATGAATGAATGAATGAATGAATGAATGACTTTATTTGACAATATAAAAAAATAAACATGTGACAGAAGAGCACAGTCGGGATATACTGCCAAGGATGTAACACAAAAAAGCTCAGAGCTTATTTCCATTGTGGTCCTTGTAGGGGGGTGGGGGAATGTGATGCTTAACACATGCATCATACAAAACGTGACATCACAACACATCACATATACCATTTAACATTTATATACATACAGACTCATACAACATGCAAGGGTGCCTTAAGCTAAGTGTCTAGGTATAGTCCCTTTTGAGCCATGTCTTCAGGCTGGACTTGAATCTAACGGCACTGTCTATGGTTTTCAGTTCACTGGGCAGACTATTCCAAAAGACAGCTGCTGAATATAAAAATGACTCCTTCCCCATACAGCTCCTGAATCTGACTGGCACAAAGTCAGTTGAGCTGCGCCTTGTTTGGTAAGCATGGGTGTCTCTGATTCGGTTGAAGTAATTGTTAAAGTACACTGGCACTACCCCATGCACTATTCTGTGAACTAGGCACATCCCTATCTGGTTTACTCTGTCTTCCACCTTAAGCCATCTCATGACCTCAAAGTGATATGGGTCAAGGTGGGTTCGAGCAGGTAGCCTTAGTATTACCCTGATTAGCTTGTTTTGTGATGTCTGTAGTTTTATTTTCTGACTTTTGGGGGCACTGTTGTACCAGGAGCCACACGCATAGTCATAGTGACACTGTATGAGAGCTCCAGCAAGAATCTTCATCGCTGACTGATCTAAAAAATTAGAGATTCTGGCTAGGTATCTAGTCTTGTTATTTATCTTTGTAAGTGCTTGGTGAGCCATGCTTTCCCCTGATAAGCTGTTTTCCAGGACGCAACCGAGATATTTCACAGATGTTTTGTCTGTGAGAACAGTATCTCCTATTCTAATGTTAAAACCTGGCGATTTTCTGAGCCTGACCTTTGACCCGAATAAAATTGACTCAGTCTTCCCCACGTGGAGGGACAGCTTGTTGTGGCCTAGCCAGTCGCTAACCTTCTCTAGTTCTGCACTCAATGTCTGCTCAACCACTTTTTTGTCTTTGTGAGACACTAGTAGGGCGGAGTCGTCTGCGTATAAAAAAAGGTCACATGAGCAAGCTGCTTTCAGGTCATTTATATACAGTAGAAAGAGGAGCGGACCCAAAACACTCCCTTGTGGGACCCCGCACTCTACTGTCCGAGGACTGGAGAGTACTCCGTTTATATCTACCACCTGTTGTCTCCCTGTTAGGTAGGAACCAATTAATTTCTGAGCTGACTCATTAAAGCCTAGGGCCCTAAGCTTCATTAACAAGATGTTGTGATCCACTGAATCAAATGCCTTCTGGAGGTCTAACATTACCATTCCACAGAATCTGTGAGGAACAGCAGGCAGGTGTCTGTGGAGTGGGACCTCCTGAAACCAGATTGGTATTTGTACATGATGTTATTAGTGGAGAAATACCCGTCTATTTGCTCATATACTAGCCTCTCAATGGTTTTTGATAGAACGCCCAGGATGGAAATGGGTCTGTAGTTACCCGGTTCCAATTTGTTTCCCTTTTTGTGGAGAGGAATAACTCTTGCCGATTTCATTTCGCTTGGAAATGTTCCTGTGTCAATGGCTAGGTTGGTAATGTGAGCTACATATGGGGCAATGATTTCTGCAGCATCCTGCAAGAATTTACCAGGGATGTTGTCTAATCCAGTAGCCCTTGAGGTGTCAAGTTTTTTAAGCTTTTCCTGGACCTCCATCTCAGTCACTTTCCTAAAGGAGAAAGCATTTGCTTTAACCCCCTGATCTAGGTAGAATTTATGGACTTCACTCTCTATGTTGTTGCCGGGTTTAGCTGGGATCTTATCAGATATAGTTTTTGCAATGGATGTAAAATAGCTATTCAGACAGTCTGCCACCTCTGATTTGTCTGCTGAAATTTTGTCTCCTATTTCTAAACTGATATTGCCCGATTTAGTCTTTAATTTCTTACTGTATCCTACCTCTTTAAGTGTCCTCCAGAGTTTCCTTGAGTTGTTCCTATACTCTGTTATTTTTTCATTAAAAAAACCCTTCTTCGCCCCTTTAATCAAACTATTTACATAGTTTTTGTGTTTCTTTAAATCCAGGAAAGCCTGTTCTGTCCTGGACTTCTTAAATAGTTTAAAAAGATTGTTCCTTATTTTAATAGCTTTTAAAATGTCATCATTAATCCAGGGCTGTGTCCTCTGCTTTATCCTGACCATCTTCCTGGGTGCTAATCTGTCAACTACTTTAAGAAATGTTGTTTTGAAACCATCCCATGCCTGATCAACCTCTTTGCAGTGCATTACATGAGACCAGTCCACACCCGTTAAACCATTGTTGTGGAAAATGTGTATACGGGGGTGGAGGTAGGAAAGGGGTTAGTCTTGACTAGTTTAATATAGGTCAACTAGCAGGGCTCAAAGACACTAGGGCGACAGTCTGGCTGATGTTCTTAAAACAACCTCAGGATAGGCAGATGGACATTTCAGTACATCATATCGTGTGCTCTAATCTTGTGTCTTTTCTCTCTTTCATACATACACAGCACACACACACAGACACACAGACACACACATACACAGCACACACACACAGACACAGCACACACACACAGACACACACAGTCACACAGACACACACACACACACACACAGACACACACAGTCGCACAGACATACACACCGACACACACACACACACACACATTCCCTGTGTCACAATACACACATACAATACACACACGTCTGTACACAGACGCACACACACACAATACACACATACAATACACACACGTCTGTACACAGACGCACACACACACAGACACACACACACATACACACACACACACATCTCACTAAATCTTTATCTCTCTTCGATGTTCTTAATGTTTTACATCATATCGTGTGTGTACATCATATCTTGTTTATCTCTCTTCGATGTTCTTAATGTTTTTATCTAAATCTATGTTCTTCTTAATGTCTTTATCTCTCTTCGATGTTCTTAATGTTTTTATCTCTCTCCGATGTTAAATCTACGTGTCATCTTAATGTACGTCATGTCATATCTGACATGATATGACACGTCATCATATCTGTCATGTGGGGGCAGGACTGAGAGGGGATTTAGGGGACAAGCAGAGGGATTGGGAGTTAGAGTGTTTTTCCTTCAACTGTGGTGACCTCACGATATGATGTACTGAAATGTCCATCTGCCTATCCTGAGGTTGTTTTAAGAACATCAGCCAGACTGTCGCCCTAGTGTCTTTGAGCCCTGCTAGTTGACCTATATTAAACTAGTCAAGACTAACCCCTTTCCTACCTCCACCCCCGTATACACATTTTCCACAACACCATCCAGGAGCATTTCCTTGCTGTAATTTTTTAAAGATCTGATTTTTATGTAACCATGAACCAAGCAATTCCATGAACCAAAATATAAAACGAGTGTTACTAGACAATACATATGAAACACAAGTGCATATTTGGCCACTAACAGGGTTTTTGATGAAGCACAGATAATGTTAATTAAGTATTCTGGATCTGAGCAGACATAAAACCATCTTACCATCAGCAAGGTATTCATGTGTGCTGAGGACCCACAATGCAACACAACAATTTCAAAGTAAAATGCATCACATACAAAACGAAATAAAATATAAATAGCCATGGCTGTGTCCCAAGTTTAACATAATTGAACTATAATAAAGTATTTGTTAACACTGTTACATACACCCACCTTAAATTATGGTAAACTCTTGTACAAATCTCAAGAGTCATCAAACCAAACAAAAAACAATATCTTAACCAGTCAAAAAATTTTATGAAACCAGAGCGCTGACGTATTACACAGTCAATACAAAATTCTCCCATAGGGAGTGCAAAAGAATAGGGTGGTACCAAACCCCACACTTCTCACAGACCAATAGAAGATGCCGTTTACACCTCCTGAACATCTCTTCTCACCTAGCTCTCATTGCACACTTAACAAAAATGACATAAACCACTCCCTCAATCAAGGCTTATCAGAAACTTAGACTTCAAAGAAAAACTGAAAAAAAAACTCTTGGTCATTTAGACCACAAACATGCTCCTGAGGAGATTCAAAACAGAACCCGAAACAGGTGAGGTATCCTCAACCTCTTGTGTCAACATCTCACAAATCAATCTGTTAGGAGGTCTGACATGTCTCCCAAACCTGGTAGTGACCGCACCAGTTTGATCTGCACTTAAACTCTGAGGCTGTTTAGAAACAACAGTATCCTGGTTAACATCATCTGACAGATCTAAGTGAGACACACTGACTGAGTCTGGATCAGGTGAGCGAGCTACAATGATATAGAAGCTGGACTCAATACTTAATACTCAATAAATCAATATCTTATCAAATGGAGAGACGGACACAGAATTAAATTGGAATTGCCGTGGAGGACAAAAGGTTTATTGCAGTGATCACCGAACAACACAACCCAGAAAATCCTAAAGTCCAAAACTAGTATCCTCTCTCTTATACTGCATTATGACACATAACCTGTGTCATGGAAATTGGTAATTGCGTGCACAAGACATTGGGTGCATGCGCATTTTGACTGCCAAACTCGTGACTGGAAATCTTCTGTTTCCATAACTGTTTATCCAAAATATATTCCCCAAGGCTGCCTTATTTAGCTTCTACTTCCTGACGTGAGAAGAGGGACTGTGGGAAAGGACGATCCCTGAGTTTCTTAATTCACACCCTACCAAATAGATTCATTTTACACTGTGGGTCAGTGAGACTTACACTATGTGTGTGTGTCTGTGTATATATGGCAATGTGTGAAAGTGTGTAACGATGTCACTGTGTGTGTGTGTGTGTGTGTGTGTGTATGTGATGTGTCTAACTATCTGTTGTGTGTGTATGTGTGTGTATGTGTATGTGTGTATATGTGTGTCTGTCTGTCTGTGTGTGTGTGTGTATCTGTTATGTGTATGTGTGTGTGTGGCCTAATGTCTCTCTCTTAAAGGCCCCCTTACGTAACCGCTCTAAGTCTGTGTGTGTACAAGTGTGTATGTGTTACTGTGTGTGTTGTGGGATATTTGTGGATATCCTGAAGAAGAATGTTCTCAGTCAACCGAGGTTTGGATAATAACAAGGTTTATTAACCAAACAGATAGAATTATAGAGAGAATGGCTGAGGCTCTCGCCCCAGGTGATCAGCTGAAATGACCCAGGTAAAAGCCTGGATTGATCTCGGGAGGAGACTTATATAGTTAACAAGGGGGGGATGTGGTCCCATTTGATAGGTCAAATGGGGGGGGGGGGGGGGGGGGATACAGGTTTGGGGAGAGGGGCACAGGATTGGGGAGAAAGGGGGGGGGCATAGGATTGGGGAGAAAGGGGAGGGGAATATCTTATTCCACAGAGAGGGGGGGGGGGGGGGCACAGGTAAGGGGACACAGGGGAGGGGAATATCTTTACATGAGGACATTATATTATACCACAATACTCACTTTTCTCTATTATAATGTGGGTGAGATTAATGTATAATATACCAGGATTGTTTGGAACAGGTAAAAGTGAATAGGTATGGTAAAAGAATGGGACCGATGTAATCCATCGGTTATCAGATAATGAATAAAATAGAAAACAATTAAAATAATGAAAATTTTGGCCAATGTGATCTGTTGGTTGGCATAACAGTTTAAAATAGTATTATTTATATACATGATTCATGACATGATCGACTGGACTGCGGTCTGTGTTATTTTGATATCAGAGATGTGGGAATAGATATCACCCTTTTCTTTTATTAATATTGCACCACCTTGTCACCCTTTTCTTTTATTAATAATGGTCTGATTTAACCGCTCAAAATACCTATATCAATGATTGGTCCTCAACTCTGATATCAAACAACAATTAACATAATCATTAGAAGCTATAGCTGTGACTTCCGGTCTGACCGCGGAAGAACATGGCTGCTTAACTTGCGAGCTCCCCGACAGCAAAATGATGTAGCCCCGAGAAACATTTAGTAAAAACACCAGGGTATATATTTAATAGGGATGACAGAAGGGGCTATCACGAGACATAGGGCGACCACGATTACAACTGGAAAAGACGACGGAATGGCAGAGAATGACGAAGTAACAGGAGGAAAAGATGGCGACGATGACTGTGAACAAGAAGCCACGCTGTTGAACATATACAACGAGCTCAAAGACTTCAGAAAAGACAATGAGCGTCAATTTCGGGAGATAAGAAATGACATGAACAAAATGAACGACAGGCTCGATGAAACTGAGGGGAGAATCGGAGAAAATGAAAATGTGCTTGGTGCGGCGACGGTTTTAATAAAAAAGCTAATGCAGAGGCAGGCCGACATGGAGGCTAAGCTACTCGACCAGGAGGGCAGGACGAGGAGAGAGAACCTGCGGGTGTATGGTATCCCGGAGGAAAAAGAGGGGAAAGACATGCATGGATTTCTAGACGGCTTGTTTAAAGACGCCCTCGGTCTGCCTCATGACATGGACCTTCGTATCGAAAGAGCACACCGGGCACTGGCCCCGAGGCCTAACAACCCACAGCTGAAGCCACGGTCAATCGTGGTTAAGTTTGGGAGTTACAAAATGAAGGAAGAGATAATACGCCGAACTTGGCAGAAGAAGAACGTCTCATGTGGCAATGATCGCTTCTATGTCGACCATGACTTCCCCACTGAAATACTGAAGAAGCGAGGAGAATATGCCGAGGCCAAGAGAATAATGAAGGAGAAGAATCTCAAGTTCCAGACACCGTATCCAGCGAAGATGAGGGTATTCTACGAGGATGGCACCCGCCTGTACCAGAGCGCGGCGGAGGCGACGGCGGATATGGCAAAGCGTGGATTCAAGATAATGCGGTTGTCTACCTGGCAGACGATGGGAAGAAAACGGGGACCGGGGGACGACATGCAGACGACGGGGACTGAACGCCCCACACAGCAGGGCAATGGTCATCACGGATACCGGGAGAAACTACAGGGATTCAGACGGGGACAGTCGGAGGCGGACAATTGAGATAAAGTTCATGAAGCGCATGAATACAGATAAGTCACGGGGGCATCGTCATAGAGTAAATAACATCAAAAAATTTCAATATGTATATAGAGGAAAAGACAAAAAGGGGGAAAAAAAATAAATAAAAAAAAGTGAGTGGAAAAGAGAAAGAAAAATAATAAAAAAAAAAAAATGTGAAATGAAAATAGAGGGCAATGGATAGAAGAATATAATAAAAGTATGGGAGGGGAAATATCCCGGATGGATACAGGAAAAATATAACGAAATGAACCACAGGCCATCGTGGCTATGTCATAGAAGTTACAATGTACCAAGATATATCTGAAAGATATACAAATGTTAATGGCTGGAAACGTTACCGTTTTGTCAAGTTCAGTTGAATTGATCGCACTGTATATAGATTACAGTGTGAGCCATACGTTACGTCAGGGTTTACAAGATAATAGGGGCACAGTTTTGGGCAATCTGCCTCGTGCCGTATGCACTCCTCTGTTAGTCGAGGGGGACCAAGGTGCATGGGTGAGTATCGATTTCACCCTCGGTACGACTGTTCTATCTGGGGTCATATCGAACGTAGCTTGGGTAAATGTGGGGGGGGGAAGTGTATTTATGTTTTTATATGTTCTTGTTTATTTCATTGTATGCTATACTATTGTATATATATCTTCACAGTCTCAGGCACTAGACTACGTCATGGATTGCACAGGGGAGATGCATTACGAGAAATATGGGGTTGATTAAAATAATATCGTGGAATATAGACGGATGTCATCATCCCATTAAGAGAAAGAAGATATTGACGTTCTTGAAACAAAAAAAGACAGATATTGCACTAATTCAGGAGTCACACCTGGATGAGGAGGAGTCGGCCAAGCTTAAAAGGGATTGGGTGGGACAAATATACTATAGCACGTTCTCTTCTAGGAAGAGGGGGGTGGCAATATTGGTGAGAAAAAACTTAGACCTAAAGGTACACAATAGTTTCTCACATGATGAGGGAAGATGGGTTATACTGGATGCTGATTTAGAGGGACAGAGGACTACTTTAGCTAATATATATGCGCCCAACGGGTCGTCCTCAGACTTTTTCCATGAGGTATGTGAGGTGATCAGGAAAATAGGGAATAGCAACGTAATCATAGGGGGGGACTTCAACTTGGTTGGAAACACCTTGATAGACAGATCATACCAACCCAAAACCGCTGACAACACAGGGAGACTGGCGGTTGGTGTTCTGATAGAGGAGTTGGGTCTAGTGGATGTTTGGAGGGTTATGAACCCACAAGAAAGAGACTACACGTTTTACTCTCACCCACATTCCTCATACTCTAGAATAGATTATTTCCTGATCTCTAGCGCACTGGTAGAACAGGTTGCAAGTACTGGGATAGGGAACATTGTAATATCTGACCATGCTCCGGTTGATTTAGTGATCACATCCATGGAAGAAGGGCAACGATCTCGGAGATGGCGATTCAATAACCTGATGTTAAATGATGAAGGATCGTGTACGTACATTAGAACTATATTTAAGGAATTTTGGGAACTTAATGAAGGGTCAATAGATGATAGTGGCATAATGTGGGACACATGTAAAGCTTACATGAGAGGACGACTCATACAATACGGTGCGATACTAAAAAGGGCGGAGAAACAAAAAATGACAGCGTTAGATGAGGAAATTAAAATACTTTCGAAACAGCACAGCCAAAGACCAGACCCAGAAACGTGGAGGAACCTAAGCAAATCCAAATACGAATTGAACAACATATATCAAAAGAAGGCTGAATATGCGTTATTTAGGACCAACCAAAGATATTATGAACAAGGGGAGAGAGCGGGTAAAATATTAGCGAATCGGGTTAAACAAATGCATAATCAGAATATTATATCCTCGATTCGTAATAAAGATGACAAGATTATTACGGACAAAAAGGAAATTAATAATGTCTTCAGGTGCTTCTACCAGGACTTATATACCCCACAGAAGGCGGTGGATCAGCTAAAAATGGACGCGTTCTTCGACAAAATCAAATTACCGTCATTATCGAAACAACAGGTAAAATCAATGGAGGGGGGGGTCTCGATAGAAGAAATACACGCGGCAATCAACAGCCTTAAATTGGGTAAAGCACCAGGAGACGACGGGTTTACTCTCGATTTCTACAAACAATTCAGTGATATAATCGCTCCGATATTATTAAAAGTATATGAGGACTCACTGATAAAGGGGGGATTGCCCACTAGCTTGAGATCTGCCACTATTACATTACTACAGAAAAAGGGCAAAGACCCTCAATGCTGTGGAAGCTATAGACCTATATCCCTGAGCAATTTGGAAGAAAAAGTATTGGCAAAGATTCTTGCAAATAGAATAGAAGATGTGCTACCAACTTTGGTGCATTCAGATCAAGTGGGCTTTGTGAAGGGGAGAAACTCAGCTGATAATATCCGCAGACTCCTACACATAATGTGGAAGGTAAGGAATGATATAGAACCTACAGTAGCCTTCTCATTGGATGCCGAAAAGGCCTTTGATAAGGTGGAATTTGCATTCTTATTTCACACGCTAGAGCGCTTCGGGTTCGGTCCATCGTTTACTGGGTGGGTAAAACTGTTATACACAAATCCGATGGCATCAGTATTGACCAACGGGATCGTATCCTCGCCCTTTAACTTAGGGCGGGGGACGAGGCAAGGTTCTCCGCTTTCTCCCCAAATGTTTGCGCTTTTCCTCGAACCACTTGCTATCGCACTGAGGACTAATCAGGACATCAAAGGGATAATAGCGGGGCAGGTAGAACATAAATTATTTTTATATGCGGACGATATCTTATTGGTATCCAGCAATCCCCGAACAGCAGTTGGGATCATTGGAAATGTTATCGAGTCCTTCTCCGAAATATCTGGGTACACAATCAACTGGAGCAAGTCAGAAGCAATGCCTCTCTCTAAATGTTGTCCCCCTGATATCAGAAGGGGGTGGCAATACAGATGGATGCCGTCAGGGTTGATATACCTAGGAATAAAGCTGATCCCAGGTCTGAAAGAGTTGATGCAAGCCAATATTGCCCCTATAATCGAACACATTAGTGCTCTGACCCAGAATTGGGCCAAAATGAATATGTCCCTCCTGGGAAAGATAAACCTAGTGAAAATGATACTAGCTCCCAAATTAAATTATATCCTATATATGTTGCCGCTGACTCTCCCGACCCAGTTACTCAGACAGTATGACAAAGTCATTAATGTATATCTGTGGGGGGGGCAAAAGGCCGCTATTTGGACGGGCCAAAATGTATGCAGCAAAGGAAAATGGCGGTTTATCCCTGCCTAAACTAGACTGGTATCACTATGCATTCTCGCTCTCCCAGCTCTCCAAACTGAATCACTCGTCTGAGGAGGCACCTGCTTGGGTCAAGATGGAGGAGGAAATGATATATCCCTCATCTCTGGAATCCTTCCTGACACAATCAGACAGACCTATACCTCTTAAAAACCCTTTGATGGCATTTATCAGGGAAACTTGGAATCAATCGCACAAAATGACTGGTGATAGCCCATACTTAACTACGAGAGCCTCTATATGGTATAATAAGAAACTAAAGATTGGGAAGAAATCAGTCATATGGGACGATTGGGTTAAAAGGGGGATACATGTACTAGGTGATATAGCCGGGGAGGATGGGGTTTTGCCTTTTGAGGATATTAAGGAGGATTTTGATATAGATAATAAAAACTTTTATAAATTCCTACAGATTAGACATTGTATATCGTCATCAATAGGAGGACCAAAGTGCGGCCCAATTACTGCAATTCAAGAAATATTCTATAAAGGATGGCGCAGGAAAGGCGGTGCGTCAAGATTTTATGATGTTATAAGAGAATACAATGCACCCAAATTGGCGGGTTTGAGATTGAGCTGGGAGAACGATGTACATGAGGAGATTACTGAGGAAATGTGGGAGAAACTGGTATCCAAATGGAGTAAATTCTCTAGGGAGGCGCAATCACAACTTATTTTTTACAAAGTACTGAACAGAAGCTATTGGACGCCTAGTAAACTGGCCAGACTGAAATTAAGGGACAGTGACATCTGCTGGAGATGTGAGAAGGAGACAGGCACTTTACTGCACATGTTGTACGAATGTGAGAAGGTCCGGAAAATGTGGGATCAAATTGTGATATTCCTAAGTAAGGTCCTGAATGTGAAGATAAATAACGCCCCAATGGCATGTGTTTTGGGTATAGTACCTGTTGTGAAGGATCAGATTAAACCGAATATATATATTTATTTATATATATATATTTAATTGTATTTGTATATCGTTTGATATCCCCTGTATATTCCTTGTACAATATGCACTGAATATCCCTTTAGTCTACTAAACAGCCCATAATAGTTTCATTCTACCATTGGACGAGAACCTGGCGCCAGGTTGCCATACCCCTAGGTCCAAGTTCAATCGTGCCGCCCAACATGTCGTGGCAAGCCCCGGTTCCGCGCAGGAATATGTCGGGCAAAATACGAATGGTACTATTTGTTCATAGCGCATATATATATGGCGCAAGTAAAGTAGAACTTTCTTTTAGTCCAGTTCTTTACCCTCCAACAGAGTGACAGACGCAAAGCCTCCCCACGACGCACGTGCGGTGTAGTAAGGCCTACTTGGCCCCAGAATAGGCATTGAGATATCGTGTAGATTAATAGTTGAATAGTCATAGTTTGGCACTATACCGTCGAGTTGGACGTATTCTATTAAGCTAATAATAGTCTATTTATGTATGGTGCATCGTTCGGTTAGAGTTCTAAAGTTATCAGTACCCCCATCGTTCCTGACGTTATCTGGACGCTTAACCAGGCTGGGCAGACCCCTAGTGGTGCTTGCATCCGAGGAGCTCCGGGCCAGGGCGACTGGACCTGTATATTGGATTACTCTACCCGGACGACGGCGAGCCTTCCACGGCTTGGATTATGCTTTGGGTGCTTTGATTATTCCATGGATAAAGGCCAACACTGCGGAGTGTTGGAACTACCCCCCGGAGAGGACTCCAGGTGAGACGGCGCTCTACACCAGTGAGGTCGCCTCACGTCTCTCCGTTGTGGACCGGCAGCTACCGTCCACAGAGGGTCCAGCTGTATTCGTCTGCGGACCGAGGTTCTGTGGGCACCGTGTTCAAGACTTTGAATTCTCCCAAGACACCGTCGGCCAGATGGGATACCGCCAGCGGCTTCTCTAACCCCCCCCTCCTACTGTCTTACAACCAACGGGACCCCCCCCCCCCTTAGTGTATCCAGCTATAATCATTTAAGTACCATCGCTATCGTTTCCTAAATATTCCAGGTTGTATACTTACTCCCTGCGTAACCAGAGATTGGACATTCAATGTTGATTTACCTACGAATACTCATTTGCCATAAAAGTGCATATTTCAAATCATAAATGTAATTAAGTGAACGTTGTATATACCTTTTGCTATATTAAACCTTCGATTTGGTACATTTGTGTGGATTCGTTTCATCAGGTGGGAAAGTGTTCATCATACTTATATCATGTACTGGATGGCCAGAAGTTAAAGTACAAGAGGTAGTGGTATTAAATATCATATCTAACAATACAGTCAGGGAATTGTACCCCTCAGTTACAGTACCGAAAGGGATTAAACTGCCTAAATACCGGGGAATGTGGTATAGAATGGCCATGATATCAGGATGTAGAATTGCATTACGACATTGGAAATCACCTGTTGATATTACTTTTAAAGAATGGATGGAACTAATGTTTCGGACAGCATCATATGAAAGGGTGACATATAGAGTCGCAGGGAGAGAGGATATTTTCGCTGAGATATGGGACAGTTTTCTACACCTGACTGAACGATCTGAGGACAAATGAGTAAGATGGGATTACAATATTATCAAGGATGAATATGAAAAAGGGGATTTGATCTGATGGTACTTGTGCTCTATAATATATTATGTATATATGTACATATATTTTATGTCCGGATGGTGTGTCTATGGAACGGTCACTGTCTCTATCACACCCACATGTGCGCAGATATAGCCACATACAAGTATCTAGGATACACATATTCATATGTGTACATAATAGGTTTACACGCACTCATATACACAAGGATAAGGTATACACGTCAGGGGCACACATACATGCACATACTCATAGGAAATAGACATACATACACCTACATATACACATAGTTGAGATATAGGCTTTCACTGACACATAGGGGGATACACAAGTATATAGGAGACACACACAGGCGTAGCTGAAACGTAAAAAAATTAAAAAAAAAAAAAAAAAAAAGAGAAAAGAAAAGATGCAGCACATACCTGCTCGCAGGTAGATCGGTCTACATGTAACGTATGACGTATATATATCAGGGATGTATATGCACAATGTATAGTATGTTTTTTTTTTGTAAGTGCTTCTTTAATTTCCATGTCAGTTATTAGTGTATTTGTATGAGTCTCTTGCATGTTTTGTATGTTGTCACAAAAAATGAAAAAGGCGAATCTTGGATGTTGCATATTATGCTGTGAAAAGGTACTCTGTAAATAATGTAAAGATTGGTGCAAAAATATCAATAAAAAAAAAAAAAAAAAAGCTATAGCTGTGCACATATCTTGGCATACCTTCAGTCGTTCATGTCGTGACTCAGGGGAGCTAATGTCATGGTTGTACATACAGGCATAGTAATAAACCAATTAAATACATGTGAGCACTGTCTATGTCTGGTCAGAGTGCACAGGGTGAAAACACAAAATCGTGTGCATAATTATTAGGAATAGGATTTACACATAAGCATTAACCTAGTGGCTAATGTGTACAAAAACATTTAAAACCGTTAATCTAGTGGTTTGTATAAATGATTATGATAATCGTTATGCATTGTTCTGTGGTGCATACTATCAATGGTCGAAACAAACTTGGTGTCTTGGAACATCCCAACTGGTTCTGCCTTGTTTAACAATACCATTTTGCAATGTGACTCTGTGATCATTTCTCATTGCCATTATAAAATTGGTTAATGCAATCTTACTGATTGTATTTCATCATATTCCTAGTCAATAATTTTCCAGATACATATGAACTCTGTGAAACAGTTCTTGTTTGTGAATCTGATGTGAACACTGTCTCTGTGTTGATCATCTGTTCTCGGTCTGTCGTGTGGCAGGGCCAAACAGTAACACAGTAAAAATTAAATACATACATAACAATGTGGACAATGTGTGTTCAGAAGTCTCTTGGTCCACAGGTCTCTGATGATGTCTCTTCTTGGCGATGCAGTCGGGAACATTCACTGGTCGCCGTCCATTCTCTGTCAAGGGTCACCTGTAGCAGTGGGGCGGTCAACTATAGTGGCCTTGCAGACTCTTTCCCTGGCGTCTATGTTGTTCTTCACCACCATCACATGTCTGCCACTGTGCTCACGCTTGACCTTTATCAGGCCTAGAGACATGGCTGTAGGGTGGTCTTGAACGTGCTGTGTGGTGGTTGGTCCCCCCGTTCCTCGTCATCGCGGTACTAGAGGGGCGAGGGTTTGCTGGTGTAGCGGCCTGTCTGTAGGATGCTCTCTCTCACACGGATGGCAATCTGGTCATGGAAGTCCACCTTGATGGTCGGGGCTCCATCTCCTTTCTGTAGGTGATGGGTTTGGTCTGCCGTGTTCTGCAGTGCCGGGGTGGCGCAGCAGGCGCAATCTCGTTGATGGTGATGACTCTGAACTCGTAGGTGTCTTCTCTCAGGCCGTCAAAGGTTGATCTCCTCTTCGTCAGTGTCTCCTTGGTCAGTCTCCTTCGTGGTCCTCTGCTCCACTTCCTTGGTCTGCCATGGGCCGCATGTCGTTCGTGGTTCAGGTCAATCACGAGTCACTCCTTCTCACTTGTCGTGTCCTCTCACCAATATGATCTGAGGATGATAAAATTGCCTTAGAAAACCTCCTCACATAAATGATTCAACGCCTTTCTGCTAAAGAGGAAAATCATTTTGGGATTAATTAAATTCATTGTAAATAAAATCACTTAATTGAAAATAGGAAATGCAAGCTGTTACAAAGGGTCAGATTAAACCGAATATATATATTTATTACTTGAGATATATTGTATAATATTTGTATATCGTCTGATATCCCTTGTATATTCTTTGTACATATACACGGAATATCCCTTTACCTAGGTACAGGCCAGACCATAATATTCGTTCTCCTATTGGACAGCGATCCCCTAGGCGCCAACGGCCATACCCCCAATGTCTAGTTCAAAGTCACCGCTAAGACATGTCTCAACATGCCCAGGTTTGCGCAGTAATACGAGACAGAAATGAGGTTGGCACTAGATTATTCACCTTACGTATAAATACGTTGCAGGTGGATACAGCAGTAATGTTAACCCAACAAGTTGAAGCCTTCACCACGATACAACGTGCTGTGAAGTGGGCCCTTTTTGCCCCTAAATAGAGCCTTGAGACCGCGTGCGAATTGATAGCTAAAGTGTCAGAGTTTAACGCTGTATCGTCGAGTTCGATTTATTCTATTATAAAGTAATAGTCTATTATGTATAGTGTATCGTGCGGCTACCGTTCTACAGTGACCAGCATTACCACCGTTTCATCGTACCGAACTAGTGTGCTTATCCAGGCTGGGCGGCCTAACCTTGTGCCGCCATCCGAGGAGTCCTAGACGAGAACCGTGTGGATATGTACACTGGATACCCTACACAGACGAATGCAGAGCCCTTTTCGGCTGGATTATATTGCTTTGGTACTGTGGCTGCTGGAGCAGAGAACCGTCTACCCCACTACCGTGTGGGATCTACCCTGTGAGGAGCCCCGTCGAGCCCGCCTCTAGGACCCAGAGGCTGGCTAGCTTTCATCCATGCTGCAATGCATACCGGAGTATAGCTGTTGCTTTGTCTAAGGACCAAGGGATTATTGCACCGTCTCCTGTACCTGGAGTCTCTTTATTCCTCGTTGATCCAGACTTTTGCTCCCGACAATTCCTCTCCCCTGCTGGCTTACAACCGGAGGGAACCCCCTTAGTATCTCCAGCTGACCTACGAGTGTGCCTTATATAATTCTTATGCTACAGGTGGTATTAATTATCCCCATCGTAATATGCTCATGGACTTACGCTCTTGACCTATTTATGCACATTCTTCGCCATACAAGCGCGACCCTAATTCTCAATACTGTAATCTACTATTGCTGCTCTTCTAATAAATATTCTAAACAGGACTTTCTTTGTTAAGCCGTGTTATTGTGTGGGTGTTCATCATATATACCGTGTACTGTATGGCCAGTAATTAAAGTACATAACTCAGTAGTGGTTTAATGATACCATACTCTCAATACAGTCAGGGAATTGTACCCCTCAGTTACAATTGGTCCTTCGAGCCGGAGGAATATCAGTGTAATATCTAAATATAATATTGATATTAACCATGGCCAGCGGTGAACACTCCACAAACGGCTCTCCTAAGCTAGAACGCCCGCCGCGCAGACGGCAGCCACCTCCTTACTTAGAGGACTACGCTGCCAGTCTACTACCTAGCTTTATACAGACGTTAAATGCGGAAAAAGCGGATAGTAAAAGCATGTCAAACCCTACCGACCAGGCGACCTTGCCAGTAGAGACCCTAGTGGGTTCTAACGTAACTGACCAAGCTCACGGGGGGGACCAGGAGGGACATGACATGACTATACCCCCCGACAACGTCAACGGGACGGTCCCCGGAGAGCTCCAGGATAAAGAAAGCGCTCCAGGGACGGAACCCGACCCACTACCAGAAGAGAAGCGCACCCAGGAGATAGACCTCCTCGGAGCGCGCCAGGAGAACGGATCTCCAACGAGCACTGTCAGAAGCCGATCACCTCCATCAGTGTCTTCCCCCAGCGAGGCGGACAAGATGCTGGCGCAGGCATTTATCGCCACCCTGGCAGCCTCCACTGAACGCGATCGACTCCAAGCACAGACGCTTAGCGAGCGCGAACATTCTTCCATGGAACAAGAGCGCCTCCGGGCGCAACAGCAGAGTGAGCGCGAACAATCTGCAGACCAAAGAGAGCGCCTTCACGCGCAACTATAATAATTTATAATTTAGGACCTGCTCCGAGGTCACCATTTGGCACACATGCGAACCATGCATACAATGCGTATCTGCGATTAACCCATCCCGTCGTCCTTCCCCCCCAAGGGCAGCCGGGAGCAGACAGGCGCCACGTGAGCCGCGCCAGGGGACCAATCCAAGTGCTCCTGTCCGTCTTCGTCAAGGACGCCACAGCGTTAGCGATCTTGTTGTTGTGCATGTTTTTCCATTGGGTTTATCTTATCGGGGGGGGAAACCCTTGCGAGCACGGGGAGAACATGCAAACTCCACACAGAAAGGCCTGGGAGATACCCCACCTGGGTAACTGGCATCATGGAAACCTGGTCCCCAAGCGGGATTCGAACCCTGGACCTTCTTGCTGTGAGGCGACAGTGTTAACCACTACACCACCGTGCTAACTCCAAGCGCAAGCCCTTAGTGAACGCAAACACTCTGCGACCCAGCGAGAGCGCTTCCAGGCGCAGCAAAGGAGTGAAGACGACCGCATACGCCTGGAGACCAGACGCCTCCAGACGGAAGAGAATATTGAAAGAGACCGCGCTGATGCCCAGCGCGCCGCCGCCGATGCACAGCGCGACGCCGCCAATGCACAGCGCGACGCAGCCCAAGCCCAGCGCGAAGCAGAGCGCGACCTCGCTCACATCAAGCGCGAAGCCGAGCGCGACCGACTACAAGCGCAGATAATGGAGCAATTGATTGCCAGGGCGACACCCCCTCCCTCCGCACGGAGCTCCAGGGCATCGTCAAGACAAGGGTCTAGGGCACCTTCCCCTACCCGAGCAAGCGACCCGGAGCCCGGCCAACAGAAAGAGCCTATCCACGTCTCCGAACCCTCTCCCCGACCGGTCCATGCGAGACCCAGCAACCGGGAAGAACCGGCCTACGACGCCGAGAGACTGAATAGACGATTACAAGATCTAGAAGACCTGGAAGAGGAAGAGGAGGAAAGTCAAGCCCACCAGCAGCATCGTACTCCACAGGACCAGGAGGTCCAGTACAGCCCAGACTTTACCCCCGAGGCCCTGCGTTACAGACCCCCGACTCAACTCAAGGGTGAGTTTGACGCACAGCCAGCCCCGAGGAACAGCACCTGGGTACCCAGGCTTTGGTACCCACCAAGTACCAGCCCACGACAGCACGTACGGGGAGACTCGCCCAGGAGGCCTCTCCCCCAACGCTCACCGATGTGCCAGCCATCCATGGCATCGTACCTTGGCACACCGACGTTCCCGGATTTCACACACGAGGACAGAGCACAGTACACGGAACTACGGATGTGCTTAGAGACTATGATAATAATAAATAATAATAATAATAACTTTATTTGTATAGCACTTTTCATACAGAGGTTGCAGTTCAAAGTGCTTCACAACAGTAAAAAATACAGGCATAAGCGAGCATAAAAAGATAGACAGGTAGAATCACAGTGTTTCACATTAGGATCTAGCATCCCAATAGGCTCTCCGCTTATAGTTTTCAGTAACACAAATAGTAAAAATAGTTTAAAATGATTCAGTTTAAAAATAGTAAAATAAAAATAAAATAAAATAAAATAAAAATTATAAAATAGAACGGACATAAAAAATACAGGCATGAGCGAGCATAGCAAGATATGGCAAGTGACAACAATGCATAAAGTTTACAGACAATCCATGCTGATTGATCTGCCATAAGCAAGTGAAAGTTTACAGACAATCCATGCTGATTGATCTGCCATAAGCAAGTGGAGATTACAGTCTGTTCTAACAAACCAAACTGCCATGTATTAAAGTTTACAGACAATCCATGCTGATTGATCTGCCATAAGCATAAGATTACAGTCTGTTCTAACAAACCAAACTGCTACAGCCAGGACACAGTTAACCTGGTTCTACTAACAGCCAGGACACAGTTAACCTGGTTCTACTACAGCCAGGACACAGTTAACCTGGTTCTACAACAGCCAGGACACAGTTAACCTGGTTCTACTACAGCCAGGACACAGTTAACCTGGTTCTACAATGCTACAGCCAGGACACAGTTAACCTGGTTCTACTACTACAGCCAGGACACAGTTAACCTGGTTCTACAACAGCCAGGACACAGTTAACCTGGTTCTACTACAGCCAGGACACAGTTAACCTGGTTCTACAATGCTACAGCCAGGACACAGTTAACCTGGTTCTACTACTACAGCCAGGACACAGTTAACCTGGTTCTACTAACAGCTACTACAGCCAGGACACAGTTAACCTGGTTCAATGCTACAGCCAGGACACAGTTGATGTCCGATGTCCCCGATGAGACGTACAAATATGCTATCCTCCTCAAGCACCTGAAGGTGCCCAGAGCGCATAATATAGCGCTGGCATATTCCAACTCAAGTACCCCATACACCGCGGCTCTAGTAGCCCTCGACCAACGTTATGGACGCATATGGGACTACGTGATACAAGAGATAAGGAATATTGACAGTCTCCCCCCAGCCACAGACAATCGCTCAATGGATGACCTCTCTATCAAGGTACAATCCCTGGTAGGGATGCTGGGGGCACAAAAGGAAAAGGGTAGGCACGAACTGTACGCCAACTCTAATGTGGAAAGGATATTAGAGAAGCTTCCTCCCGCCCGACAAGAGCGCTTCAGGCGGAAAAGAGACCACCGTGATCCCCACGGTCCCGAGCCATCCCTCCTAGACCTGGCCGACTTCCTCGCGAGAGAAGTCAGCAGCCTACGACTGGATACGTTCGTGCGGAGTGGACCAAGCCCCAGAGAGGGACCTCGGCGATCCAACGATAACCGCAGGCTGGTGACCGTCATGCACCAAGCCGAATCAGTACCGCGTAACAAGAACCACAGCACCCCCTCGACGAAAGAGAAGTGGAAGATTGTATGCCAGTACTGCGAGAAAGAACATTGGCTGTCACAATGTGACACGTTCAAGAAGATGACCGCCGACGAGGTGAGTCAATGGATAAAGTCCAACCGCCGCTGTTACCGCTGTGCGCGCAGCCATATGGCAGCCGAGTGCCGCTTGAAGAAGAGGTGTAGTCGGTGTGACGGAGCCCACTTGGACGTTTTGCATGACAGCAACAGGAAGAAACCCGCACCCTCAAGCAGCACCAGAGTAAGCGTCATGTATATTGACCCCGCCAGCAGCGGGGGCTCCCGGGTGCTCTTGAAGGTGGTCCGAGTGACATTAAGCTACGAGGACAAGGTCATGGACACTTACGCCGTCCTTGACGACGGGTCAGAAAAGACTCTCCTCCTCGCATCCGCTGCAGCCCAGCTGGGTCTGCGGGGGAGCGAAGAAACGATGACGATTCGTACTATAAGAAGAGACCTGAAGACGATAAAGGGTGAGCACGTCTCCTTCACTATCGCAGCAAGCGGGCAGCCAGAGAGGCGGTATAGGATCACTAACACTTTACCAGCCAAGACATAGGCCTGTCGCGGTACACCTACCCCATCGCCAAGCTGATGGATAAATACGTGCACCTGCGTCAACTACCTATACCGCTCATCGACGGCGCCACCCCGACCCTGCTCATAGGATCCGACCACGCACACCTCATTGTCCCGACGGACCGGGTCCACATTGGGCCCAGAGGCTGTCCAGCAGCCGTCGAGACCCGCCTAGGATGGACACTACAAGGCCCCCTCTCCAGGTCTCCCAACCGAACAGCAGCCACTCGCTGCCTCCACTCCAGAGTGACAGAAGAAGACACCACCCTCTTACAGCACGTCGAGAGGCTATGGACACTAGAGACAATGCCCTTTAAGAACGAAAAGAAACACATTCGTTCCAAGGAAGACATTTATGCCATAGCCCTCCTCGAGCAGGGGACAAAGAGAGTCAAAGTCAATGGAGTGATGAGATACGCAACTCCACTCCTGAGGCGAGAGGGTATGCCTACCTTCCACGCCTCAAAAGAAGCGACGGAGCGATATCTACTGAACACCGAGCGGCGCCTAGCCAGAGACCCCGCTCAAGCCACTGTGTACCGCGCTGAGATTGACAAGCTAATCACAGCGGGACACAAAGAGAATTGACATTCAAGAGGCCGATCAGACGACCGAATCATGGTACGTGCCCCACCACAAGGTCCACCACAACGGCAAGGATCGTATTGTGTTTAACTGCAGCTACCAGATCGGATCACAAAATCTGAATAAAGAGCTCTTGCCCGGCCCAACACTCGGCCCCTCTCTACTAGGCGTGTTGCTACGTTTCCGCCAGAACAAGGTGGCCATCAGCGGCGACATCAAAGGGATGTTCCTGCAGGTGCGACTAGTGGAAGAGGACAAGCCCCTGCTGCGGTTCTTATGGAGAGAGAGGATCGGGGATGAGCAACCATCCATCTATCAATGGGAAGTCCTCCCTTTCGGAACCACATGCAGCCCATGCTGTGCTACGTTCGCACTGCAAAAACATGTCGCAGAGGACCCAGCAGCTGTCGAGGAGGTCCGACAAAGTGTAGAAAAGAGTTTCTACGTGGACAACTGTCTGCAAAGCGTCTTGACGCCAGAAGAGGCCGAGGCCCTCCTACTCAAGCTCCGCGCCTCCCTGATCAAAGGCGGCTTTGATCTCCGGCAGTGGGCCAGCAGCGACCCTCAAGTACTGCGCAGCCTCTCCCCAGAGGACAAGGCAGCAAGCAGCGAGACCTGGATGGCGACCATCCCAGGTGAAGCCCAAGAAATGACATTAGGACTAGTCTGGCGCTTCAAAACAGACTCGCTCCATTATAGACACACACCCCTGACCAAGGAGCAGGGAAGGTCGATTTCACTACCGACCACAAGACGGAGTGTATACAGAACACTCGCCAGACAATATGACCCGTTGGGATGTATTCTACCTTACACCACCAGGACAAAGATGATTGTACGAGAGCTGTGGGACAAGGACCAGGGCTGGGACGACCCCATACCCGACCACCTTGCTTCCACATGGAGAGAGTGGGAAACAGAACTCAGCTCGCTCCCAGGTGTCAACATACGCCGCAGCTACTTCCCACCCACAGTGCGGCTGGAGACGTGTCAGATGGACCTGCACGTCTTCAGCGACGCCTCCGAAGTAGCCTACGGTTCGGTGGCCTACTTGCGGGCCCGAGAGGAGGGAGGAGAAATACATACCGCCTTCATCCTGGCTCGTTCAAGAATAGCCCCCCGCAAGCAACAATCGATCCCGCGTCTAGAGCTCTGCGCAGCCCTAGCAGGAGCGCAACTCGCCACGTTAATCCAACGTGAACTCACTATCCCGGTGCAAAGAACAATCCTGTGGTCAGACTCCATGACCGTACTCACATGGATCCAGTCCGATTCGTGTAGATACAAGGTCTTCGTGGGAGTCAGAATCACAGAGATCCAAGATTTAACAGAATCAGCATGCTGGAGGTACGTGGACACAAAACAGAACCCAGCAGACGTCATCACCCGGGGAATGTCTCTGGATGACCTCACACGTCACAATCTCTATAGTGACGGTCCCGAGTTCCTCAAGCTCCCGGAAGAAGAGTGGCCTACACCCACCCCACGGGAGGCTAGTCAAGAGGAGGCAGAGATGAAGAAATCTATGTTCTGTGGGTTGACGCACACACCAGTCCCCACAGATCCCAACATAGACGACTGCCCTACCCTTGAGAGTGCGCAGTTAAAGACATTCCTGTGGCACCACCCTGAGGTTCCCTCCACTACTGACATTAATGCAGCTAATTACGAAGAAGCAGAACTCCTTCTGCTACAGCGAGCCCAAAGAGACTCGTTCCCCGACGAGCTAGACTGTCTGCAGGGATCAAAGCCAGTCCCGTCAGACAGCAGACTGCTCCACTTGGCCCCTGAGAGCGACGCCCATAAGCTCATCAGAGTGGGTGGTCGTCTGAGAAGGGCCCCAGACTTAACGGATGACGTCAAGTTCCCGATAGTTCTCAACAGCCGACACAAGGTCACAGAGCTCATCATAAAGAAATACGACGAGGACGTGCACCACGCCGGGGCAGAGAGAGTCTTCGCTGAGATCAGACGTCGCTATTGGATACTGCAAGGAAGAGAAGCAGTACGACGCTTCCAGCGGACCTGTCTAGACTGTCGCAAGTGGCGAGCAAAGCCCAGTATACCCAGGATGGCTGACCTACCCCCGTCGTCTTCGACTCGGCGACAAGCCCTTTCACTCCACCGGTATGGATTGCTTCGGCCCGCTGTATGTGAAGAAAGGAAGAGGGACGGAGAAGCGGTGGGGTATTGTATTCAAATGCATGACCACCCGAGCGATACACATAGAACTCCTTCCAACCATGAGTACGGACTCATTCCTTATGGCCTTCCGGAGATTCACAGCGCGGAAAGGAAAACCGTCTATATTATTGTCTGATCACGGGACAAACTTCAAAGGCGGAGAAAGAGAGCTGAGAGAGAGCTTCCAAGCTATGGGCCCAGAACTTAAGACCCACCTCGCTCCCTCTCAGATTGATTTCCAGTTTAACCCCCCGAACGCCCCTCACTTCGGGGGAACTTGGGAACGAGAAGTACGTTCAATAAAGACAGCCCTGTACGCCGTGCTTGGGGCCCAGACCGTGGCGGAAGAAGTCCTCACGACAGTCCTCACGGAGATCGAGGGAGTATTGAACTCAAAGCCCCTCGGTTACGTCTCAAGTGATGTAGCAGATGTCGACCCAGTCACCCCCAACACTCTCTTGATGGGGCGGCTGGACCCCGCGCTCCCACAGACAGTGTACAGACCTGAGGAAGCGAACGGCCGAAGAATGTGGAGGTACAGTCAAGTATTGGCTGACAAGTTTTGGAACAGTTTCCTCCTCCACTATCTACCGTCTCTACAGACCCGCCAGAAATGGGTAAAAGAAAGAGACAATTTGACGGAGGGCACAGTCGTCATGATTATAGACCAGTCACTACCCCGAGCTATGTGGCCGGCCGGCCGCGTAAGCAAAGTGATCACTGGTGCCGACGGAAAAGTCAGAGCGGCAGAAGTGCTCGTCCAGGGACGGACATACACCCGACCCGTGGCGAGGCTGATAGAGTTGCCAAGGCTCCCCGACTCTCCTAATGACGACCATGACCCACTGACTTTGTGAATTGCCCTACTCCTCACAACGGACATTGAGTAGTGGACAAGGCGGTTAATCTGTCTCTGCTTATCTAATTAGGTGCAGACTAATTAGGAGGCGGCTGTTACAAAGGGTCAGATTAAACCGAATATATATATTTATTACTTGAGATATATTGTATAATATTTGTATATCGTCCGATATCCCTTGTATATTCTTTGTACATATACACGGAATATCCCTTTACCTAGGTACAGGCCAGACCATAATATTCGTTCTCCTATTGGACAGCGATCCCCTAGGCGCCAACGGCCATACCCCCAATGTCTAGTTCAAAGTCACTGCTAAGACATGTCTCAACATGCCCAGGTTTGCGCAGTTTGGGCCCTTTTTGCCCCTAAATAGAGCCTTGAGACCGCGTGCGAATTGATAGCTAAAGTGTCAAGAGTTTAACGCTGTATCGTCGAGTTCGACTTATTCTATTATAAAGTAATAGTCTATTATGTATAGTGTATCGTGCGGCTACCATTCTACAGTGACCAGCATTACCACCGTTTCATCGTACCCAGAGGCTGGCTAGCTTTCATCCATGCTGCAATGCATACCGGAGTATAGCTGTTGCTTTGTCTAAGGACCAAGGGATTATTGCACCGTCTCCTGTACCTGGAGTCTCTTTATTCCTCGTTGATCCAGACTTTTGCTCCCGACAATTCCTCTCCCCTGCTGGCTTACAACCGGAGGGAACCCCCTTAGTATCTCCAGCTGACCTACGAGTGTGCCTTATATAATTCTTATGCTACAGGTGGTATTAATTATCCCCATCAGAATATGCTCATGGACTTACGCTCTTGACCTATTTATGCACATTCTTCGCCATACAAGCGCGACCCTAATTCTCAATACTGTAATCTACTATTGCTGCTCTTCTAATAAATATTCTAAACAGGACTTTCTTTGTTAAGCCGTGTTATTGTGTGGGTGTTCATCATATATACCGTGTACTGTATGGCCAGTAATTAAAGTACATAACTCAGTAGTGGTTTAATGATACCATACTCTCAATACAGTCAGGGAATTGTACCCCTCAGTTACACAAGCCAATTGCATTAGCAGTGATTCCTTATGTCAAGAAGGTCACATTCACTACAATCTTATCAGATCTTGTATCTAACTAGATCTTACAGCATTAGGCTTTAAATAAAATTGTAAATGAATGGCCAAAGTCTTGAATCAGATAAAATAGCTCTTTGTCTTCATAGTCTGTGATGTTAAATTGAAGTTGATCTTACCTGTGCGATGGGTGTGCCTCAGGATACTTACCTCGTCACGCCTTCTCTGGCGTTCTTCACATCTCAGTGTGGCTCATCATAATTTAGCATGGGGAAAAAACATAAAAATCTAGGCAGCCAGTTAATGGAGGAGCCTCGCTAAGCTCCAGGCCATCAGGGAAAACCCCACCCATCCACTATACACAGACTTGGCTGACAGGAGGAGCATGTTCAGTGCTAGGCTCACACTACCCAAATGCAGCACTGAACGGCACAGGAAGTCCTTCATTCCAACAGCCATCAGACTATATAATGCATCACTGTGCCTCACTGCATCACTGAGCACAGAGCGGCTGCTCAATAATAGTGGCAGGAGGCCGCGACTAGCGGCCTCCAGGCTCCACAACAGGGGGCAGCGACGGCTGCCAGACATTGATCTAAGTCTTATTGGAACCCAAGGAGGTCAATACACTACCTAAAGCATACTGCACCTAGTTACACTGAATACTGGAATATATATTTCATATTTCATTTAGTTAGATTTTAGATTTAAATTATAACCAAATTGTTTACCCCATGCTCAGTATGCTCAGTATATTCTTACTGTATTTATTTCTGTATATATCATGTCATTTAATTTTATCCTATTTTATTTTACTCTACTCTTATCCTAGGCAACTTGATTTGATTTGCGTTATTATTCTAATTTGTGACCTGTCCTGTCTAAATGTTGAGCGATTTGCAGTGTCTAATTTCCCACGGGATAATAAAAGTATTTCTATTCTATTCTATTCTATTCTGTTTTAACAGTTTCTTTAGAGAGAGAGATAAGCATGACTTCATGGATTTAACGACCAACCCTATTGTGGGGCCCCAGAGGATTAAGACTCTGAAATTACACTCACATAATGTTTTGTAAACTAATGTTATGTTTAGAATGGAATGAATACATCAAGGCAAAGATCGTTAGCTCAAAGCTAATCCGGCCCGTTTTTATCAACTAGCTTCTGTTAGCCAGCATTAGCCTTCATTAGCTGAGCAAGTAAACTAACAGTACTAACAGCGGTCCAATGTTCACCAAAACACACACCCACACACTTTATAATTTGTTCCTCAACGTTATATAGACAGGTAATGTTTTGTAAACTAACGTTATGTTTAGAATAAAATGAATACATCAAGGCAAAGATCGTTAGCTCAAAGCTAATCCGGCCCGTTTTTATCAACTAGCTTCTGTTAGCCAGCATTAGCCTTCATTAGCTGAGCAAGTAAACTAACAGTACTAACAGCGGTCCAATGTTCACCAAAACACACACCCACACACTTTATAATTTGTTCCTCAACGTTATATAGACAGGTAATGTTTTGTAAACTAACATTATGTTTAGAATGGAATGAATACATCAAGGCAAAGATCGTTAGCTCAAAGCTAATCCGGCCCGTTTTTATCAACTAGCTTCTGTTAGCCAGCATTAGCCTTCATTAGCTGAGCAAGTAAACTAACAGTAAACGTTTTTACATGAAATACAGCCCAAAAACCCTGCTGACAAACGTTTGCTTATTAAATACATTCTATAATATAATAATACAAACGTTTCATTACCTCTCTGTGACGACAAAGTTGTTTAAATAACAGGAGAAAAGTTGCTGAAAACAATGTATTTGGATGGGACAGGAAGAACCATTCGCAACCCGGAAGTCCTACCGGAAGTGCCTACTTCACGTTGTGCAAGTGGAGAATACGAAAAACAGCTCCGTATTTGTTTTCCCCCGTTTTCCGTTTTTGGTTTCAAACGGAAATAGGAAAACACCTCGTATTTCCGTTTCAAACGGAAAACGAACTTGTGTTTGGAACCCAGGTAACTCAAACCTTTGAGAACCAATGCTTCTCGAGCCGTAACGGCACATGGGGCAGGAGCCTATCTCCTGTTTCCGTAGCGTGAGGCAGCTTGATGTACAAGTACACCCCTTGGACATGGCGCTAGTATGTCGCAAAGACTTCCCCCCAAACCAACCCCTGATGCGGAGTGTCAAGCAGGGAGGCTATGGGTACCATTTTTAAATAGTCTTTGGTATGACTCTGCCGGGGCTTGAACTCCCAGCCTCCCGAACTCAGGGCGGACACTCTACCCACGAGGCCACTGAGCCGGTAACTCAAACAGGCCAACCCTTTAAAACCCACATTCAAATGATTAAAACACAACAGCTGCTGTCAGCATTTAAGAGCAGCAAGGCGTTATTTTTTTCCGCAGCCGCATTTTGCGGAGACGCTCTTTGATTGGCCACTGACTGACACTGATTGGCCACTGACATGTGCGCCCAACCGGGTCTAACAGCCTGCAAACTACCTAACGCCTAGTTTATCACTGGTTAAGCTTAGGCGACTCTTTCGAAGTTGGTTAAGGTTAGAGCTTGGAATCAGGGCTGGTGTTCTATCGCCCTGCTCTAAGACCAACTCTAACCTTAACCAACTTCGAAAGCGTGCCTAAGCTTAACACTTTGGCTGCCTAAGGTTAAATTCATGATATACCATAGATTGCCAGCGCTATTTGTCTATGGAGAAAGTCCCCTTCTTTGCAGGGCTATAACTTTTTAAATTCTATTGCTACATTGCCATTATTAGGGCCCATTCAAAGTCCTATATGTATTGTTCATTGTGTAGCAACGTTAAACTTTTTCATTCACATATTCATAGTAAAGTATGGTCTAATGTATAAGTATGTTTTCATCTCTTTCTGCAGCTTTCTCCAGAACGTGATATATAGCCCCAAATGCATTATATTGATGATGAAATACAGTTTGATGGCAATCAGCGCGATATAAAAAATTCCAACTAGACGTACTTCTAGAAGTTACTACACGTCATCTGATGTTGACCGGATGGGCGAGGGGGCGTTTATAATTCCGTGGGCAGCGTTATACCAATCATCTAATGTGGGTCAAATGTTGATAATAGCAGTTAGTATCGAAGACGGTAACGTTACACGCTCAAACTCACCCCAGTCTCCGCGCGCCGTTGGGCGATCATCGTAGAGTAGAAATTCTATCATTATGGGATGGCGATTTACCCGGTCCATCTCCAGCTTGTATAATGGTATATACGTCCAAATCATGTTGTTTATCGAGTTATTGGCAATCGATCGCTATGTAGCGTGACGAGCCAGAGTCACGGGACATGTACCGAGTGGCCGGAAGCAATACGGACGTCTAGCACAACCTCTATGGCACATCCTGTTTAAGCGATTGCGCAGATCGGCCACCAGATGGCGCTCCTGAACCGCCAGAGAGCTCAGTGGGTCCTGCTGGTGGATCTCAGGCCAGCGGAGGGGACATATGAATCCGATCGCAGATTTTTGAAATATTGATATAAGGACGACGTAAAGCGTCCTCCGGCAACTTGAGCATGGCCGGGAATGACGTCTAAAGACGGTTCCCGGCACCCAAAGTGTTAACCGGTGTAGAAACAGGCGTCACACGATTGGCCACTTCATGTGACATGTGCGCCCAATCAGAGAGCGTCTCCGCAAAATGCGGCTACGGAAAAGAAATAACGCAGCAGGCAGCAACGAAAAACCAAAACACTTCCTACTTTATTCTGATTGGTAGATGCCCAGTGGCCCTCCCATTTCTCATTGGATGACCACCCTGTGACGCAATAATGTCTAGCTCTCAAAATTCAAAATTATTCGCGTAGTATGTGATCGAAATATAATATTGCATCTGAACCTAAAATCATTTTCTTTTTTTGATCCACTTTTTCTATTTTTCTCCCATCTTAATTTTCATATCATCCAATTCAACCCTCCCCTGTCTTTGAACGCCGTTTCATGCCTCCCACAAGCCGGCTGCAATGTGGACTAAGTCATACATAGCACAAGTCCCCTCCGATACTCGAGGTAACAGCAGTCGCATCTTTCCACCTGCGCGGCTCGATCTTTCAGCGTCAGGGGTCTGGGCTTTGGAGGGGCCCCGCCCCCGTCGCTTCCTGATTCTACTGTGCAGGCGCACCAACCGACCTGTAGGAGTCGCTGTCCACAACGCCCGATCCCCACCCATCAGTTCCCCTCCCCCTAATACTGCCAATGTGTATTAGTGCGGACGACCAGCTAAACTGAAAGCAATGTGGAGCGCTGGGCTCGAACAGGGAGGCGTACCTGTTCGAGCCCAGTCTCCAGTATTCGTGGTGAGCGCCTTGCCCACTGCACCACGTAGCCGCCCAACCTAAATCATTTTCTGTGTGAAAATAAAAGTTCAGCCAAACAGTAAAACATTTTTATTTTAATGACAAGAGCACACACATTTTATATGAAAAGTAATAATCATACAAAAAATCATAGTTTATAGCAGCAAGGATTCTTAATTTGGCTAAGCAAGGCAATATCACCTCTAGACCACAACTTTCTGTAATCCTTTGTTTTCTTAGTAATATATTATGTAAATGAGTAGTGCAATGATTCTAAAACATTATGGCCACCGTCCTGAGAATGGGAAATAATCCCATAGCTAGCAAAAAACATGTATTCATCTCATGTCAAATTTAAAAGATTTAAAAGCGGAACTCTAAAACCATAAAACAGAATGTACACTTTACTATTAATTTCATTCATTCATTCACTATTCCAATGATCTTGCGTCAATATCCATAATTATACAATGGCATGCAAATTTCTCGATTCTGATTGGCTGAAACAGTCAAGTTAGATGTGGTTATTTCTTATAACCCACGCTCGTTCGTGATCCCAGAAGCCGCCCACAACCGAATTACAATCACTGCCAGTTTGATTTTTTCATAGGAAAAACCAAGATGGCGGACAATAATCTTTACGAATGGATGTGTTGAAAGCGTCATAACGACTAATTCAAAAACGATTCTGTCACGGCAAATGTGTTAGTTTCTTACACAATGTTGGATTATGTAATTGGTGGGTCATGAGTAATTGTGGAACAAAATATAAAATCGCGGGAAGTCTGTTAGATGCCATTCGTCAAAGGACATTCATTTCACTGTTAATAAAATGTTCAAGCAATCAATCAATCAAACCAATAACACACTCACGCGGAGGTGCGCTGTTGTAAGTGAGCGTGGGTTATTGAATTGATTGAACATTTTATTAACACTTTGATTGCCATGGGTTAAATTCATGATATACCATCCCTTGCCAGCTCTATTTAACATGGAGAAGTTCCCCTTCTTTGCAGGGCTATAACTTTTTAAATTCTATTGCTAGATTGCCATTATTAGGGCCCATTCAATGTCCTATATGTATTGTTCATGGTGTAGCAACGTTAAACTTTTTCATTCACATATTCATACTAAAATATGGTCTAAAGTATAAGTATGTTTTCATCTCTTTCTGCAGCTTTCTCCAGAACGTGATTTATAGCCCCAAATGCATTATATTGATGATCAAATACAGTTTGGTAGGAATCTGTGCGAGATGAAAAATTTCAATTGGATGTACTTCTAGGAGTTACTACACGTCATCTGATGTTGACCGGATGGCCGAGGGGGCATTTATAATTCCGTGGGCAACGTTATACCATTCATCTAATGTGGGTCATATGTTCATCATAGCAGTTTATATCGAACACGGTAATACTACACGCTAAAACTCACCCCAGTCTCCTCGGGCCGTTGGGCGATCAGCGTGGAGTAGACAGTTTTCTATTATGGGATGTCGAAATACCCGATCCATTTCCAGGTTGTATAATAGTATATACGTCCAAATCATGTTGTTTTTTCGAGTTATTTCCACCGATCGACTGTGTGAAGACTGAGTCTCTCTAGCATTAGCGAGTGCCCGGACCCCATATGGAGTGAGTCCTACCGGGTTAAAGGTTGACATCCGATCAAGGTCAAGGGCTCCGGATGGGAAATATGATTCCGATCACAGATTTTTGAAATATTGATATCAAAGACGAGTTACGGCGTCCGCGGCAACTTGAGCATGGCGGGGAATGACGAGTTCCGGCGTTTTCGGCAGTTAAAGTGTTAATGTCCGCCTTGTTTCAAACTGGTTAGGCTTAGGCCCTCTTTCGAAGTCGGTTATGCTTAGAGTTTATCTTTAGAGCAGGGCGATAGACCACCAGCCCTGATTCCAAACTCTAAGCATAACCGACTTCGAAAGAGGGCGACTTCATGGGCGGCTAAGTGGCGCAGTGGGCAAGGCGCTCGCCACTAACGCAGGAGATGCTGGGTTCGAGCCCAGCTCTCGGCGTTGCTTCAGGCTTGGTTGGTCGTTCATACTAATACAAATGGCAGTATTAGGGGGTGGGAAAGCCGGTGGGTGGGGATCGGACGTTGTGGACAGCGACTCCTACAGGTCGGTTGGTCCGCCTGTACAGCAGAATCAGGAAGCAACGGGGGCAGCGTGAGCCTCCCACGCGTTACTCCTCGCCGCTGAGAGATCGTGCTGTACAGGTGAAAAGATGAGACAGCTGCCTCCTCATGTACCGGAGGGGACACGTGATGCAAGGCTTGGTCCACATTGCAGCCGACCAGTGGGAGGCATGGTCTAACAACGTTCGAGACAGGGGAGGGTAGAATTGGATAATACGAAATTGGGATGAGAGAAAAATAGAAAATGGGGAGAAAAAAGTAGATCAAAAAAGAAAGAGGGCAACTTCGAAAGAGGGCCTAAGCCTAACCAGTTTGAAACAAGGCGGACATTAATAAAATGTTCAATCAATCAATCAATTCAATAACCCACGCTCACTTAAAACAGCGCACCTCCCAGCTGCTTCTATAGAAAGTAGGTAAAAAAAAAAAGATTTAAAATAAAAACGTCTCTTTTTTTTTACCTACTTTCTATAGAAGCATCTAAGAATGAAGTTCTTAACAGTTCTTAACCAGTTCGAAACAAGGCGGACATTAATAAAAAAATGTATCAATCAATCAATTCAATAACCCACGCTCACTTAAAACAGTGCACCTCCACGTCACCAACGCAGGAGATGCTGGGTTCGAGCCCAGCTCTCGGCGTTGCCACCAGCTTGGCTGGCCGTTCACACTAATACAATTGGCAGTATTAGGGGGTGGGGAAGCTGGCGGGTGGGAATCTGGCGTTGTGGACAGCGACGCCTACAGGTCAGGTCTCGGCGCTTGCTAAGTGGGGCAGGACTTGGTGGAGATAGCATGCCCTCCCACGCGTTACACTTCACCAATGAGAGTCCTCGCTGCCAAGTGAAAAGACGTCACTGGCTGTCGGCGCACGTCTCGGAGGAAGCGTGCGATCGACTCGGGACGCCCTTGTACCGACTCGTAGGAGAACATGCATACAGCAGCCAGGTAGGGGAGGGGGGGGGGGGGAATTGGCACAACGACTAATTGGGACGGGGAGAAAAAAAAAAAACAGCGCACCTCCCAGGTTACATTTTCTCTTTTTTTTTCACCTACTTTCTATAGAAGCATCTAAGAATGAAGTTCTTAACAGTTCGAAACAAGGCGGACATGAGCGTTATTGCCATAAAAAACAACATATTGTTTCTTTACCTTTCTGTGAACGTCTACAAAAAAACTGCGTCACATTCTGGTGAAAAATGGTGGAGCTATGGACATTATTCAAAAGGAACTTTCATTCACAGTCTTTGCTGCCCTGTAACGGGAGCCTGGTGGTACTAACTCCAGATCTAACTGCCATTGGAAAGAGGAGATTTGGCCCGATCCATAGATGTATGACGTGGCCATAATAAGGTCATTTATAGGCCCGATATTCGATAATCATATTTCAAATTGCATGTGTCTGAATGGCAAAATTCAGTATTGGCTCTACAAAAAACCCTGTAAATCATGATCCTAAATCAGGGTGCTGAATGAGCTCAGTGGCAATTATTCAAGTCTAGTCAATGTTCGCATGGTGTTATTCACCGTCAAAGATGAAATAAATAAAAATTAAAAAATACCAAAAGAAATACCAAGAACATGCAAATAGCCTTGTAGAAGTGGTGCAATCTGTCATTTACTTGGGTATGTACATTTAGGCGAATTTTCAGAAAATATGGCTAGGGCTTAAGGGGTTAAGTAGAGACTTGTTTATTTTCACAAATAGAAATGGAGCTGTACAGTATTATAGAAATAACATTTGTTCTATTTTATGGTGGATTTTCCCTTTAAAAGTATACCTTTCCCTTTTCTCAGAGTTGCAGACAGCACTGCCAGTGGTGCAGGTAGAAAGTGGCTCCTGACGACTGGCTAAGGGGACCAGGTGACCTGAATAGGTTTGAAGGTCCAGGTGTCAGGGTGGCCCATGTGTAAGAGGTCTTTGTAAGGTGAAGTGCTCCACTGGAAAGGGGGCACCTGGTCCCACGTAGGCCCGTTCACTGCCAGCATAGCAAACTCACGGAACATCCCATATGATGTCAACTGCATAGGAAGACACACACAACAAATTAGAAAAAAATAAATCAGTTTCTATGCCTGAATTTCCCAAAGGGGATCAATAAAGGAATATCTTATCTTATCTTATTGTTGGCCACAGAGCATCTTCAGTGGAGTGGCAGGGTGTTAAAATGTCTTGCTCATGGGCACACTAAAAAAGGTAGGATGTGTGGCGGCTGGGTGGCGCAGCAGACATTGCGCTCGTCACCAACGCAAGAGACACCGGGTTAGACTCCGGCTGTCGGCGTTGCCTCCGGCTTGGGCCAGCCGTCATACTAACTCAATTGGCAGAGTTAGAGGGTGGAAGTCGATGGGTGGTAATCTGGACGTTGTGGACAGCGACTCCTACAGGTCGGTTGGGGACGCCTGCACAGCAGAGACAGGAAATGGCGGGGGTAGTGTGAGCCTCCCACACGTTACACCTCGCCAATGAGAGTCTGCGCTGGCAGGTGAAAAGATGTGACAGGCTGCCTCCTCGTGTGCCGGAGGGGACACGTGATGCAAGGCTTCTATTCTCCCTACAACCGGCCAGTGGGGGGCATATGCGAGCAACATTCAAGACAGGGGAGGGAAGAATTGGCACAATGGAATTGGGATGGGAGAAAAATAGAAAAAGAGGAGAAAAAGTAGGATGTAACCCAGTGTCTTCCTTCAAAGAACTCCCACCTCTTGCATCACGGCTATTGGTCGTTAGGGTTGGGCATCGTTTGGATTTGAACGATTCCGGTTCCGATTCCTGTTCTAGACGATTCTCGATTCCGATTCTTTGAGGTGCAGGTCAAAACAGGTCAGCTTATTTCGCAGGAGTTTTTTTTTTGAAAAATCTTTTATTTTCTTCATACTATTCACATTGTCAGTTGACTTGATACAGTTTAATTTGGTTGCTGTACTGTAACTAGGGTATTAATTAACAAGGTAAAAAAGAAAAGAAAAAAAATATATTTTTTTTAACCCATTCTCTGCCACCACTTTGACCATCCTAAACCATCCTCTGCCAGCGCTATTTGTCTATGGAGATGTTCACCTTCTTTGCAGGGCTATAACTTTTTTTAATTGTATTGCTAAATTGACATTACTATGGCCCATTCAACATCAATTATCTATCGTTCAGGATGTAGGAACGTTTTACTTTTTCATTCACACATCATAAAATACCGGCTAGAGTATAAATATGTTTTTATCGTTTTCTGCAGTATTTCATAGAACATGAGATATAGGCATAAATGCTTTTATTAGATTATCAAATGCAGTTTGATACCGATCCATGCTATATTAAAAATTTCAACTGTACATGGTCCTAAACGTCATGACTGATCATCTGCGGGGGGGGGGGGGTCGTTTATAATTAAATGACCGACGTTAAATGATTTATGTAGTATGGGTGATATATTGATCAGAGCAGTTTGTATCGAAAATGATAAAGAAAAACGCTGAAACTCACGTCAGTCTCCTCGTAGCGTTGGCGATGAGAGTGGAGCAAACAGATCCCCAATTATGAGATGTTGATCGATGCGATCCATTTCCGGTTTGTATATTACTAATACACATCCAAATCATGTTGATTGTTGAGTTATAGCAAAGATCCATATCCACAGTGTCTGTATTGAGCCCCGGGACGATAAACGAGTGGCCGGACGAAATTAGGGGACGGACCGGGCATTTCCGGTTTGGCAACTCGCCGATCGGCCACAAGGTGGCAGTATTGAAGCGTTGCAGAGTTGTGCTGGGTCAGACAGCATCAGCCAAGACTCCGTGGGTGAAATATGAATACCATGACGAAAATATGAAATATTGATCTCAAACACGCCTTACGGCGTGATTGGCAGACAACGCATGGCGGAGAAACCCACCTTAAACACGTGATTGGCGGAGAATGGGTTAAGAATCGAAATTCAAACATGTTACTTCCAGAACCGGAAGTTAGGAACCGATTCCTATTAGAACCGGTTCTCGGTGCCCAACCCTATTGGTCGTGCCTATAGTGGTCAGCAATTCCAGAGTTTAAAGTTAAGATTATTATGCTCAGCTTTTTCTGCACAGTTTCGTACTCCGGATAAATTTGAAACAATAATCTTGCTCAGCAGAGTTTCATGCTTGCGTGTCTGGTTTGACAGTCCAGTCAGTCTATAAGTGTGAAGTCTGAACATGCCAGCGAAGTCAGCCCTTCAGCCTGAATGATGTCAGCCTTATATCTCCTTCCGGGACAAGACAAAGTTCTATTGTGTTCTATTCTATAGTCGCAATTCTTCCCCCTCTGAACCTAATCCATGACCTATCTCACTGTGACACAACATTACATACGTATAACAACAGTTTTAGATGGATGAGGTATGCATGTGTTGTCGTGGATTTCCATAGTCCATCACCTTAACCCTTTCACTGTGACAATACAGAAGGTTAACCCTTTCACTGCCACACGACAGCATGTAGTGTGAAAGTAAAGGGTTAACCTTCTGTAGTGTGGTAGTGAAAGGGTTAAGGCGATGGACTATGGAAATCCATTGGAGTCTCCCCGCGTAGGTTAAAATCCTGCTGACAACGTGAGAATCTTTTCCTCAGAATGTGTAGTTGTGGTAATGTCACGTCACCTTCCACCATCTGCTGATTCACTGGACCTGTGTAACTGAAACCTGTCCGCTTAATTCGTACTGCTGCTGCTTACATTTCAATTAAGTGCTTAAAGAATCCCTCCTCTTTTTGGGAGGTATACCGAATAAGACATGAAGACACGTCAGTCATGAATAGGGCAAGGCCTTACTTAACCTCATCATCTTAAAAGAACACGCCAACATTTTGGGAAATTAGCTTACCGTCTTCTCCAGAGAGAGACAAGATAGATAGATACTTCAGGAGAGGTGTTAGTTGGACAATGCCTAGGCTAACCAGTCATGTCCGCTTCCATTCATTGTGCTAAGCTAGGCTAACTTTCTACTGAACAGAGAGGAAACTGGTATCCATCTTCTTGTCTCTCTCTGGAGAAGACGGTAAGTTAATTTCCCAAAATGTTGGTGTGTTCCTTTAACTTTATAATTCCCTTGAACCGGACTCAGTCAGCAGCCGTCTGAGAGCACAGTGTGCATACAGCGAGACCTCCATCCTCTCCCCGCTCCCCTTCTCTCTCGCAGAGGAAAACTGCTGACGTAAACGTCTGGCTGCAGTGGAATTCCAGACTTTCCACCTCAGCGATGGTGGTATAGTGGTGAGCATAGCTGCCTTCCAAGCAGTTGACCCGGGTTCGATTCCCGGCCATCGCAGAACTATTATACTGGAGTGTGCTGAGGCAGTATTGTGTGTGTCCTGAATTCTTTTTTGTGCCGTGTACTGAGGGAGTGTTTACAAACCCTTCACTGTTTTTATAGTATATAAGCCTTTCAATACCACTACTAAATGGTTAACCCTTTCACTGCGACAATACAGAATGAACCCTTTCACTGCCACGCTAGAGATGGTTAACCGTTTGTAGTGTGGTAGTGAAAGGTTAACCTTCTGTAGTGTGGTAGTGAAAGGGTTAAAGTGTAATACCCCAGGTTTAACTTAAAAAGTGAGTACCTCAGATGAAGAAGCATAAGCTCCGTTTTAGGTTTTCAGAATATTTTCAGGAAACACTAGAATAAATATCCCTTATACATTTTTAATAGATCGTTCACAAACAGTTAGTTATACATGACATGTTAAATGTTTGTTAATAGTTGTTCATTAAAACTATGCCTTATAAATAGTTCATACATAATGAACAATCTATTAATAAACTACTGTATAAAGCACTGTGCAATACTCCAATTCAGCCATTGGCAATTCAGCCGTTGGGTGGGGGGCGCTGTTGAGCGGGCCTGTGACCGGACCTGAAAGCGCCCCTGGCTCTGCGGCTCTGCAGTTGCATACTATTGGGATTCGTTGGGAACAGCAGCACGGAGTCTCGACTCAGGACTTATTTTATTTTATTTTAGCAGCAGTTATCAATATCGACCAGGAGGACAGCGCAATCTAAGGGACATGTTTCATTACTAGTCAAGTGTCATTACTTTAGTTATCAAAGGTGGAATCTCTGGACGCAATGACATTATATAGTTTAAAGCTAAACTACGTTTTTCTTTCTTGTTAGGAGAGGGATAACTTATTCAGTTAGATTTGATCTTTATTTATCTCTAACATTTTCAACCATAAACACACACATTTGTAATAACAAAAAAAACTAAAACGAAATAAAATACAAATACATTTAAATATATTTTCCTATGGAAGGAATAATCAACATGGCTCCAATTGGTTGACTATAACAGCACTGTGACCAAATATCCCTATACTAGCACCTTGTTAAACACTTTTTTTTTATATATTTATTTATTTTTAATCATAATTATTCTTGTGAAATCTTTCCACCTGGGAGCCTTTTGACTAAATCAATTTATTCTCCCCTTCTCTGAATGGTGTTTCTTATGGCAATAACAACTATAGACGACAAAACCAAAGTAAAGAAACGACATTTGATTTTTGGGACGGTTACATTCACTTTGGGACGGTTAAGATTGTATTTCGGGACGGTTCTGGGACGGTGGTGAAAAAAGTTAGTCTGGAGCCCTGGTGTGCGCGTGTGTTTTTGTGTTTAACAGTTGTACCACCTCATACACTGTACTTAAACAACTTATTTGGAGCTTAGTCTTGTATTTGCTATTTTATTGAAATAGTGTTTTTAAGTTGCAAGAAATTACAGTAAATGGCCGTCGTGGGGCGGCTAAGTGGCGCAGTGGGCAAGGCGCTCACCACTAACGCAGGAGATGCTGGGTTCGAGCCCAGCTCTCGGCGTTGCTACCAGTTTGGCTGGTCGTTCATACTAATACAATTGGCAGTATTAGGGGGTGGGAAGCTGGTGGGTGGGGATCGGATCCATGTTGTGGACAGCGACTCCTATAGGTCGGTTGGTGCGCCTGTGCAGCAGAATCAGGAAGCAACGGGGGCGGCGTGTCCCTCCCAAGCAGACCCTCGCCGCTGAGAGATCGCGCTGTGCAGGTGAAAAGATGCGACGGCTGCCTCCTCGTGTACCGGAGGGGACACGTGATGCAAGGCTTCGTCCACATTGCAGCCGACAAGTGGGAGGCATGGCCCAACAACGTTCGAGACAGGGGAGGGGTAGAATTGGACAATACGAAATTGTGGAAGGGAGAAAAATTGAAAAATGGGGAGAAAAAGTAGATAAAAAAAAAAGTAAACGGCCGTCGTTATTTAAAAGTGTTTTTGCCTCCCGGATGGTGGGCACAGGCCCCCACCGAACCACCCTCTAGTAGCGACTCAGCACCATATTATTATTTTTTTGATCCACTTTTTTCTCCTCTTTTTTTTCTATTTTTCTGCCAATGGAGTTAGTATGACGGCCGGCCCAAGCCGGAGGCAACGCCGACAGCCGGATTCGATACCGGTGTCTCGTGCGTTGGTGACGAGCGCAATGTCCGCTGCGCCACCCAGCACCATCTTATTTGAAAATCCTGGGGGAAACCCTGAAGCTGCATTGCATGACTCTGCTGGCTGCCAGAGCGAAATGGCAAATGGTGCATTTACATAGCAGCTTTTATCCAAAGCGCTTTACAATTTTGTTCCTCACATCACCCATTCATTCACACACCGACGGTGGGGGAAACCATGCAAGGTGCCAACCTGCTCATTGGGAGCAATTAGGAGTTAAGTGTCTTGCTCAAGGACCACTTCGACATGCTGCCCGGGAGGAGCAGGAATCGAACTGGGAACCTTCCGATTACCAGATGACTGCTCTACCTTCCTGATCCACTGTCGCCCTGAGCTACGGTGTGAGAAGTAAAGTGAGAGAGAGACTGACCTTCATGTCTGTCCCTCCGTGTGGTCTCTGTTTCAGGGCACCGAACGGGTACGTCCCATTGGCAGGGTTCAGGTCGGACCGGGACGAGATGGTGTTCTCACCGTTAGCAGGGGGATCGCAGCCGTCGCAGCGAGACAATGGGTCCTCCTTGAAGTTATTATACCTGAAAAGGAGAGAGTGGCTCATCAATACATTGGTATAAACGTGAAATTGTAACGTGTATGTTTGAATGTAGGGATCATATCAACCCAGTCAGATTACTCAGACTTGATTTATATTCCAGTGACATGAAACTTTTCTTTTGAACAAATGTTTTTTTATTTTTCCCCTTTTTTACATAAAACCAGACACAATACATAAACAATGGAAATCCACAATAAATCACAGGACTATGATTGACACAATAATGAAATTAATGACAGTCCAGTACTTAAATCAAAATAAATGTAAATTAAAAGATTTACCCATAATAAATGCAATACAATACCTATGCTCTCAGTGACATGAAACTTGACTTTTTATATGATGGCTTCAAAATGTGTTCGTATTTACAAACAAAAGATTTACATTGGATTTTACATTACAATAGTTTCACATTATTAATTCAAGGAAGAATTTACTGAAATTATGTGGCTTTGAAATGTTCTACATTTTCCTTTATATATATATTTGTCTTTTTACTTAAATAAAAGATCTTGACTTGACGTTCTGCATTGAGTCTTGGGGGACTTGACATGGCTGACTTCTAACTCATCTTGCATTTTGTACATTTTAGTTTTGTATTTAGCATTGTATATTTTTTATAGTGTTTGGTCTTTATTCTTTGACTTTTTACTGTATGAAGCACAATGTCAGGAGGGTCATACAGACCGAAGCATTACACTACAATGTACATGTTGTACCTTATATGTGACAAATAAAACTAAACTTGAACTTAAGTCACATCTCTCCCCTCCTCTGACACATGAGACCAGCAGACCTCACCTCATGAGGCGGACCATAGAATCCAAGTCTGTGACAGCAGTCTGGTTTCGTCTGAAGATCTGAGCTCTGGGGTTCTGGTCCAGAGAAAACCATGGACCAAACTTCTCAACCAGCTCATTGCAGCCACTGGCATTAAATATTTCCACATAGTACCTACACAAGGAGAAACAAATAGGCTAAACAAAAACAAACATGTAGACATTTCACAATAAAACATGTGGTGTAAATATATTGATATTGGGGGAAATATTCTGTCCTACGGTACATGGGAGCTATTAGCTGTGGCAAAACTTGAGAACTGTTGGAAATGTCTGCCTCTTTGAACTGCTGCAGTCAGGCAAGCGATACCGGAGTCTTAAGGCGAGCACAGAAAGACTCAGAAGAAGCTTCTATCCCCAGGCCATCAGGCTGCTAAACGAACAATAAACACTATGCAACAACCATCAAATGCACACAGCACACACACGCACACACTCACTTAAACAAACAACACACTGCAGCACCCACTCTCCACACTTTAGATCACACAAACACACTTTATATTTATTGATAAAGGATTTGCACTACAACTCGTACACCTACTGTAAATTGTACCTAAATTGCACCTCATCCCATTTCTGCCTTGCACTATATAGTATTGTATATTAGTACACTGCATAGTATTGTATATTATATGGTAACTCAGTTACGTCTATTCTGCATCGAACATTGTACATATGTCTATACTGAACACTGTGACCTCATTTTTTTTACTTCTAATTTACATGCTATACTATGTTATTTTATTTCATACTTATCTTGTCTTGCACAGTCTCTGGAGCGTAACAGTAAGAAGCATTTTGTATAAAAGTATTCTGTACTTCTGTATGACAACTATTAAAGAAACTTGAAACTTGAACTCTTAACCACTAAACCCTGCACAGTCTCTAGCAGTGTGTAATGTATTATGACTCTTAACCACTAAACCCTGCACAGTCTCTAGCAGTGTGTATTATGACTCTTAACCACTAAACCCTGCACAGTCTCTAGCAGTGTGTATTATGACTCTTAACCACTAAACCCTGCACAGTCTCTAGCAGTGTGTATTATGACTCTTAACCACTAAACCCTGCACAGTCTCTAGCAGTGTGTATTATGACTCTTAACCACTAAACCCTGCACAGTCTCTAGCAGTGTGTATGACTCTTAACCACTAAACCCTGCAGTCTCTAGCAGTGTGTATTATGACTCTTAACCACTAAACCCTGCACAGTCTCTAGCAGTGTGTATTATGACTCTTAACCACTAAACCCTGCAGTCTCTAGCAGTGTGTGTATTATGACTCTTAACCACTAAACCCTGCAGTCTCTAGCAGTGTGTATTATGACTCTTAACCACTAAACCCTGCACAGTCTCTAGCAGTGTGTATTATGACTCTTAACCACTAAACCCTGCAGTCTCTAGCAGTGTGTATTATGACTCTTAACCACTAAACCCTGCAGTCTCTAGCAGTGTGTATTATGACTAGGGATGCTCGATATTGGCTTTTTTACCAATACCGATATTCCGATATTGTCCAACTCTTAATTTCCGATACCGATACCGATATATGCAGGGTTTCCCCCCCAAAAAACGGAATAATTTCAGGTAACTAATAATTTCACTGGATGCATTCAAAAGGCTTTCTAAATGTAAGCATTATTTGTGCAAAATATGATTAGATCATTTTTTTTTTTACCGATCCCGATATTTTCCGATATCACATTTTACTGCCGATATCGGCCGATAATATCGGTCGGCCGATAATATCGGACATCCCTAATTATGACTCTTAACCACTAAACCCTGCAGTCTCTAGCAGTGTGTATTATGACTCTTAACCACTAAACCCTGCAGTCTCTAGCAGTGTGTATTATGACTCTTAACCACTAAACCCTGCAGTCTCTAGCAGTGTGTATGACTCTTAACCACTAAACCCTGCAGTCTCTAGCACAGTATGTATTATGACTCTTAATTGTCGAGCTCTCCATAAAACATGGAATGCATACATAATTAAATCCACTGTCTCGAGATTATTTATAAAAGATCTTACGTGACTAAGTAAGTTGAGTAAGTTACACTGAGTGCCAGTGTAATTCGTTTTTAAATATATTCAAGTGTATTGTCCAATGTCTTTGCATGTCTTGTATGTATGGTACGATTTTTTTTTTGTTCTTGTATGTTTGAGGACCACAGCAGAAATACATCTGAAGTGTTATGTACCATAGTGTCGTCCTGTGCTCCTGGCCTTCACTTGCATGATTTCTTTCCTGTATTTCAACTTTCAACTAACTACCCAACTAAGCACCTACCTAGCTAACTAACTAACTAAAGTTGATGTTGCTACGATGCCTGGAGCTCTGTGTACTTACGGGATGTTGTAACTCGCCCAGTACCCCTTCTCCAGCAACTCCTGAGTTTTATCAGTGTAAACAACCAGGCCCCTGTAGCGTTTTTAAAAAATAAATAAAAAAAAAAGGAGATAGTCCATTATCAGTGGATTGACAGGATGAATAGGCTGTGCCGAGGTCGGTGTGGGAATATTCAGAGGTTGTTGTTGTGTTGCGCTGCTGTCCATTACAAGTGAAGTGACTTACGGAATTTGTTCCAAGACAATAAACAGCTGTTCATCAGTGTTGGTCATCCCAGGAGTGAAGTGGTTATAGTCTACAATCATCCACTGGTTGTTGTACCTGGAACACAGACAAAGACACACATTTCCATACTGTATTGAATCTGCAGATCAAAATCACATTGTATTGGAATAACAAGAGGTTCAACATGCTCTCAGAACACCTATGGATACAAAAAGCATCTTCTCCGCGACAATGTCTGGCCGGCTATTACAGCAGAGGCCGAACACAATCTGGTAACGGTTGATTGGCTCTTCTCCAAATATCAAAACCATCCGCATACAATTATAGCCAAGCCAAGGCCTCTGATTTTGTGTGGCCATGGGTTGATACTTAGCCAGTTTGTCCAAGAAGGCTTGTTCAATATAGAGCCCCCCCCCCCCTGACACACACAGCTCAAAGTAAACTAAATTATTGACCTATGGCCTCTTTAATTTATTGATTCTAAGAATGGCGCGAGTGATGAATGCAGAATGCGTGTACTTAGCACTTCACAAGAAAAAAACATGTCGGATAACAAACCCACATGCAATCTGGCTGACTTCTCATGTGATGTCTGTCGAAATCGACTATGTAAAACTTCCCTTTTCTCTATGCCTCCTTCTCTTCTGTCCAAGCATGGGACAGTTCTCACTATAACAATATAAAGAATCCAGCTTGTGGGAACATGAACAACATAAGACTGTAGTCAACAGAGCCAGGGTTGACCGAAAGCCTGCGCTGAAGAAGCCTTACCCTATGGATCAATGGTGGGGATACAGAAGGGAGTAAAAGCATGTCTACAGTTGACTCACGTTCCACTGTTGTACTTGCTGAAGATCTCTGCCCACTCCTTGCCAGTAGCAGCCAGTCGGTTGGCCACAATGTTCCTCAGCCATTCCATGACCGTTCCTGTGGGTTGAACGAACTTCCAGAGTGCAGGGTTGCTGTTACCAATCGTGGTTTCCAAGGTAACCTGCAGTGAGGGACAAGTAAATTCAAGAAACAATATTGAGCCTCCAAAAAAATCCTAAAGTTTGTTACTTAAAGGAACACGCCAACATTTGGGGAAATTAGCTTACAGTCTTCTCCAGAGAGAGACAAGATGATAAGATACCAGTTTCCCCTCTGTGCGTTCAGTAGAATGCCATCTGGCTGCATGTTAGCCTAGCTTAGCACAATGAATAGAACCGGACAGTGACAGGTAGCCTTCGGGCGAGGTGTTAGTTGGACAATGCCTAGGCTACCCGTCACTGTCCACTTCCATTCATTGTGCTAAGCTAGGCTAACATGCAGCCAGATAGCCTGAACGCACAGAGAGGAAAAAATGTTGGTGTGTTCTTTTAAAGGAGCATGACTGATTACAGAATATTTGATTGTTGCAGGTAGCTGCATTAGCCCCTTTCGTGACTGCTGATGCACGCCTTGCTTTGAATACAGCAGTCACTTGCTCGACCTAACTAGCCATGGGAACATTCACTCTGAAGCACTGGTTATTTACGAACTGTTCGTTCTAAATTTATCACAGAGAAATGTCAAAGGTACTCACAGTTGCACGAGGGTTTCACACACAAAACCGGGGTGGTTTGAAAGCTCGGCGTTGCTAATAAACATTTTAAATATTTTTTATAAACTGATCCAACACTGCATTATTTCTGGCATTGGGTGCATGATGCGCATGCGCTGTGATCACAGCGCAGGCGCACCAGGCAGCCAACGCCGGAAATAATGCCGTTTTGAGCAGTGTTGACCAGTTTATAAAAAATATTTTAAATGTTTATTAGCAACACCGAGCTTTCAAACCACCCCGTTTTTTTGTGTGAAACCCTTGTGCCCTGTGAGTACCTTTGACATTTCTCTGTGATAAATTTTGAACGAACAGTTGGTAAATAACCAGTGCTTCAGAGTGAATGTTCCCATGGCTAGTTAGGTCGAGCAAGTGACTGCTGTATTCAAAGCTGCATGTTCTTCCAAATAGTTAACACGGCCCTGGTTGATGAGGTCAGACGGAAACTCTCACCAGCCCACTGCTTAGGATGTAGAAGTCATCGCCAGAAAAGATGGAGCCAGGGTAAGAGGAGAATGCTTGGATTCCCCCAGGAAGCTGCCCACTGTCTGACAACATCAGACCAGACAGAAGTGAAGTTAGGCTGAGATTAACAGATAGTCGGGGTCTAGTCAAAACATGAGACACCTGTCCATCATTGAGGCTTATAATCTTTGAGGGAGTTCAGTTTTTTTCTTTTCGTAAAAGAACATTTAAAAGGATGCAAGAGTAAAGGTAAGGAGAGGTTAGAAGTGGATTAAGTACCAGTAGGAGACACGTGAAAGGCAAAGTTATATTTCTTCATGATGCGCAGCATGGATTGGTAGGTGTTCCAGGTGTCATGTGACACTAGCAGATCCTTGTTGCCTGGTAACAGCTTAATGAGGGCAGAACAGGAGCCAGAGCCCAAGGGTCGCGTTTTACTGGATTTGTTCAGCGCCGACTCCAAGTCTTCAAGATCCCCACCCATCTGGAACAGTCTGAGTGACGGAGAACATGAAAGAGATGCAGGGGGCAAGGTTAATGATCTTTAGAAGTGGTACAAAGAAAGAAGTCTGAGTGACACAATGCCATAACGGATATAAAGTCACCCACAGGAAGCCAAAAGGGTCGATGGAGAAGGGTCCTTTGGGATACGACAGCGCGCCATTATAACTGTCCTCCAGTCCCTTCAACTGCAGTAAGACCAGACGCACCTGAGCAGGAAGAACCAGAGTCAGAGAGACATGACAGTTAGATTGGCCTGAAGGCCTTTTCACCAATGATATAGAGACGGATGGCAAGGACCATATTCACATGGCGGACATTTTGCTCTTATGCTCAGGTTGGGATTTCAAAAAATCCCAACCAGAGCATGAAATAAGAGCAAAATGGCCACCAGGTGTGAATGGTCCATTCCATAAAAACACACGCAGCACCTGGTGCCAGTATGGCGAGGTTGGCTGGTCCTCTATCTGTTTCTGCATCCACTGCAGGTTGGCGGAGATGAAACCCTTCAGTCGCTGGCAATAACCTGACTCAAACTTGTAGGGCCCACAGTAACCCATCAGGGTGTTCATCCAGTGCTTGTAGATAAGCTGAAACACAAAACAGAAACCAGACTTCTTATAGATGATATTAACTGACAACAGCACCAGAAAATACTTAACAACTCGAATTTAGTTTTTTGTCTAAGTAAGAGAGTAATCAGTTTGGAATGATAGCATGCTCCGTTTTGACACTTGGACACTGGTGTATTAAAGGTTACAATGAATCCACAAGTCTGACCTGAGATGTAATAGCCTCTGCTGCTCCAGCGGCATACGCCTGTATACCATCATCGTAGCGGCTACTGGTAGTCACCTCCAAGAAGGACCAACTGAAAGGATAAGTGAACGTAAACGGTATGTGTGAGGGAGTCAAAGAGTAGGCTATATAAAACATTGTACAATGTTATTATTCCCAGTGGAAACAAAAGAGAACCCTTTTGGAACTCACCCCGACTTTTCGATGTCATCAGTGAAGTTCGCCCATGCAACAAAATCATTTCGGTATCCCTCAAAGATAGATAGTTGTCCCGTTTGCTTATCGAGAATGACACTTTGAATTTCAGCTCGTACCGATGTCCACGAAAAGCACAAAATGGGAAGAATTAAAGAAATACCCAACAGTGTTTTTCTGTGCTTGGACGCCATGTTTACAACGGTAAGTGAATCGGTCATATGATTACTTGCTTGCTGGTCTTTAATCACGTGACAAAAAGGCAGGCCGTAATTTCAAAATAAAAGTACTGCAGAATTTCAATAAAATGGGACAGCCAACGCAAGTGTGCTCATTTGCTTACACACTGACAGACACACACACACTACAAAAGAAAAGTGAGCATGTCTATGTTCTTCTTCTTCTTGTGAAGAATAACAGGTCTGTGTCAGCAATACGCCGGAAGGTGTCTAGACTGCCGGAAATTCACAAGAAGAAGAACATAGACACGCTCCCTTTTCTTTTGTAGTGTGTGTTGTGTGTGTGTCTGTCAGTGTGTAAGCAAATGAGCACGCTCGCGTCGCTACCTGTCAGGAAGGGGTGTTTAACTGTTCAATCTTCTTACAAGTTCTCTTCTCCTTCTACTCTACCACCATCTACTGGAATCCTTCATCCCCTACATTGTCCAATGGAGTGCAGCTAATGCTGCTACTTCCTGACTGAGCCCCCCTCTGCGAGACACTCCTTGCCCCCTGCGGCCTTATTCTGGACTTCTTGGTCCCTCACACCCCCCTTATCCAATTCCCTAACCACCTCCTCCCATTTCAGACCTTCCATTCCCAAATGTTGAACCGCTATCCTAACAATCATCTTTACTCTACTCTCTGCCGCAACATTAACTACCCCTGCCACGAAGGCCACAATACTAAATTTCTCCTCCCATTCCCTCTCTCTATCCTCCTGCTCTACCCTCTCTGCCAAATGCCCTTCTCCACACCCCTGCACCCTATCTTGACTTCCCTGTCTTACCCTCCTCTGCATATGATAACTTACCCTCCCTTCTCACTCTCTGAACCACGACCTCCCTCTTCATCACCTCACACCCCCTAAACACTACACTATGCTCCCCACCACAACTACAACACTTCAGCTTCATTCCCTCTCCACACTTCCCATAGTCATGTTCCCCGCCACACCTAGCACACCTGTCTCTTCCTACATGTAATAGCTATATGTCCAAACTCCTGGCACCTATAACACCTAAGAGGACTCTGAACAAATCCCCTAACCACCCTATACCCTACAAACACCTCACTAGGAACAACCCCACCCTCAAACTTAATCACTACCGTCTCCGTCTCTATCCTATCTGCTCCCCTCTTCATCCTTTCTGCACTCTTAACTATGCCATTACGCACGTCTCCCCTTAAATCTCCCACCAGCTGCTCTACGCTAACCTCGACCGGTACCCCAGCTATCACACTTACATCCCCCCTCCCTCTTCTCCCCTACTCTCACTACCTTACTTATACCCACTCCACCAACGCTCCTCATCTTCCTAGCCCTCTCCACCTGCTCCACACTAACACACCCTACGGCCAGATTCCCATCCCCCAAAACTCTCGCATTCTTTAACTCACCTAATTGCTCATCAATGAGTTTGGGCAACTCGAACATACATAATTTCCTCACTCCCCCCTCCCCCTCAAACCTAACCACTATATGAATCACTTCTGCAACATCATTTCCTCCACTCTCGCCTTCTGACCCACTTGAGCTATCTCCCCTCACTTTCTTCCTCTTACTCCCCTTCCCCTCACTTACCTCACTCTTCTTCTCCACCTTCGTCCACCCTTCTCCCCCACTCTCCTCCCCACTACACTCCATATCGTCACCACCGACCCCTTACCCTGGCTATTCTCACCCCTATCGCTGTCATTCTTCCCCTCCTTGAGAGCGCTCTCCGCGACCAAGTTCCACTCCTCCATGCTCCACTCGTCTTTCAAGTCCTCACTCCCCTTCATGTCCATGTCTATGTTCCCCGGGTGCGTCTATTCTTATCCCAACACATGTTTGCGATCTGATTGGCCACTGACGTTTCTGGTCATGTGACATGTGCGCCCAATCGCGTGACGCAACCATTTCCGCCTCGACCAGCAGCAAACTACCTAACGCCTACGATCCACACTAACCTTAACCAACTTCGAAAGAGTGCCTAAGCTTAACCGGCGAAAGAACTTGCCGTCACACGATATCGCCCTGCTCTAAGACAAACTCTAACCTTAACCAACTTCTAAAGAGTGCCTAAGCTGAACCGGCGAAAGAACTTGCCGTCACACGATAGGTGCGACCAGAAACGTCAGTGGCCAATCAGAGCGCGCGCAAAACGCGAACGCGGAAGCAAACATGGGTTGGGATAAGAATTTAGGCTCCCCGCGTCCTATGTTCCCCGATTGATTGATTGAAAATTTTAGACCACCATCCCTGATTCCAAACTCTAACCTTAACCAACTTCAAAAGAGGGCCTAAGCTTAACCAGTTCGAAACAAGGCGGACATTAATAATGAATAAAATAATAAAAATTAATAAAATGTTCAATCAATTAATCAATCAATCGGGGAACATAGGACCCGGGGAACATAGGGATGATCCCAAAGAAAACAGCAGAAATGATAGAACAAGTCGTTTTTGTACAGCATTAAATCACTTTTATATAACGTTAGAAAAAAATATTTATACAAAATCAAACATTTTCTTTGACACATGGATCCATGTCACAAATCCACCAGAGGTGATGTAACTTCCACAACACTCTATATAACAATTTAATTAACACTGACCGTGTCATAAATTATCTTTCTCCCTCTGCACATTACTCAGGTCCTTATAGCCCTAGAATGGCTGATATTGTGTACGCGACAGGATGGCAAATACAGCAGCACCAATCACATGAAAAATTCGGTTAATCACAAATATTATGAGGGCCAATCATACCTCAGACCTATCAGACCTATCATAATTAGACCAATCTCAATTTGATTCTATATGAGAGCTGACCGCCAGTCACAGGGGATCCCCCCCAACAATTAGCCATTCTAGGGCTAGGCCTTATTGACCATCTTCACATGGTGGCCATTTTGCTCTCATGTCGAATCCCAACCTGAGCACGACATAAGAGCAAAATGGCCACCGTGTGAATATGGTCCATGCAGTCAGTCTCTAGCATTGTAATTGTGAAAAAGCCTTCAGGTCAACAGAACTCTCATGTCTCTCTGGGAACAGGGTGGAAAGGAATCCCAATCTGAGCATGACATAAGAGCAAAATGGCCACTGTGTGAATAGGGTCAATATTTATCTTAATCCTGTTTGCAAAGAACAACAGAAGAGTTCTAATCAGGTTTTCTTTTTAAGACGACGCTGGCCTCAGTCTTCCCCTGCTCCAGCGGTTTCCATCGTCTCCATAATTCCTTCCATCACCTCCGCTTGTCGTCGTTTCTTGGGGTCCACTGAGGAAGAGCGGATGAGGATGAGGACGGTGTGTATATAGGGAAACTGTTTTGATTTCAGTAATGTAGTGAACAACAATGTGCTTTGATGTGGCTGGGGGGTTGGGTGGAGTTACCATGAAAGTGTTCGGCTGTCTTCCGTCTCAGCGTCTCCACGGTGTCCTCGGCGTCGGCCCACTCCAGCACCAGACGTCTCCCGTACAGATGGGTGCTGTGGCACAGCGCGGCAAACGCTTTCTAAAAGGGGACATGGAAGCGCAGGTTTTCATAAGCAAAAAGGACATCAACTCTACTACAACAATTGACCTATCTCAAGCTCCACCCTCTTTTCTTCATCCTCCAATCGCAACTGTTGCTTCCCTTGGACAAACTTGTTCAACAGTTGTGATTGGAGGATCAAGAAAAGAGGGCTGGGCTTGAGATCGGTCAATAGTGCCTATTAGGGGTGTAACGGTACGTGTATTCGTCCACGTGAATTTACGGTACGGCCGTCACGGTGCGGTACGTGCAGCCATACGAAGAATACACCTCACAGCGCAAACACACCAGTCGTACATGCAGGCACTCGCGAGGTCCGTGCGAGAACAGCGCGCGTGGCCGGGCACACAGAGTCCGACTTCAGAGCGGGCGAAAGTGCACGGAGAAAGGCACATTTACATTGGAACAGCTGCAGGGTCATTACAATTTTACAGTTTTCTTTCGTTTTCTTGTTCGCCCAATAATGTTAACCAAATGAAACCAATGGAAAGAAACACACCAACAAACACACCAACATTCTCCCCCGCCGGACTCGAGTAGGGTAAATCTGCAGTGCCGCAGCCCCATACATTGCCGGACTCACAGGCACAGCTGATCAAATAAAAAAAAGAAACATACTTTTCCTATAGAAAATTATTCTATTTAACACTTTAATCGCCGAAGACGCTGTCCAGCGTCTTTCCCCGCCATGCTTATTCTGCCGAAGACGCTGGACAGCGTCTTTGATATCAATATTTCAAAAATCTGTGATCGAAATCATATTTCTCCCCCGGAGACATTATATGTACTGGTGAGCCCCTCTCAACTCTCCAACGGTTCAAGAGCGCCATCTGGTGGCCGATCGGCGGATCGCCCAGGGCAGAAACAGGAAGTGGAAGCTGGTGCTCATTTCAATTCGGTCCGATCACTCGCTAATAGTCCCAGGACTCGAGCTGATCACAACGGATAGCAATCCGTTACCAATAACTCGATAAACAACATGATTTGGACGTATATACTATTATACAACCTGGAAATGGATCGGATATTTCGACATCCCATAATAGAAAAATGTCTGTTCCACGCTCATCTCCCAACGGCGCGAGGAAGCTACAGTGAGTTTCAGCGTTATTTTTTAATGTCTTCGATACTAACTGCTCTAATGATCATATCACCCACACTAGATGAATGATATAACGTTGCCCACGGAATTATAAACGACCCCCCCCCCCATCCGGTCAACATCAGATCATACGTAGTAACTCCTAGAAGCACGTCCAGTTGACATTTTTTATCTCGCACAGATTCCTACCAAACTGTATTTGATCATCAATATAATGCATTTAGGGCTATAAATCAAGTTCTGGAGAAAGCTGCAGAAAACGATAAAAACATACTTATACTTTAGACCGTATTTTAGTATGAATATGTGAATGAAAAATATAACGTTGCTACACCCTGAACAATAGATATAGGACGTTGAATGGGCCATAGTAATGTCAATTTAGCAATACAATTTAAAAAGTTATAGCCCTGCAAAGAAGGGGAACTTCTCCATGTTAAATAGGGCTGGCGAGGGATGGTAAATTATGAATTTAACCCCGGCGATCAAAGTGTTAATAATAATAATAATAAATATTAGATTAATAATAATAATAAATATATTTTTTTCTGTTGTACCGAACACGTACTGAACCGTGACCCCAATACCGAGGTACATACCGAACCGTGGCTTCTGTGTACCGTTACACCCCTAGTGCCTATACATCTTTTAAATGTCAAACAAGCCATCTCTGGAAAAACAATCGATCTCTGGAAAACATTCACTCACCTTGGCATCCTGTTTGGTGAGGAAGTCGATGAAACCAAACCCTCTATGATTCCCTGTTCCAGCGGCTTTCTTTGGAAGACGCACCGTCTTCAGCTCTCCAAATGTGCTGCAAGGGAGGCGATAGAGATGTGTCATTATCTAAGAGGTGATAGAGATGTGTCATTATCTAAGAGGTGATAGAGATGTGTCATTATCTAAGAGGTGATAGAGATGTGTCATTATCTAAGAGAGGTGTAGAGATGTATCATTATCTAAGAGGTGATGGAGATGTGTCATTATCTAAGAGGTGATGGAGATGTGTCATTATCTAAGAGGTGATGGAGATGTATCATTATCTAAGAGGTGATGGAGATGTATCATTATCTAAGAGGTGATGGAGATGTATCATTATCTAAGAGCTGATGGAGTTGTATCATTATCTAAGAGGTGATAGAGATGTATCATTATCTAAGAGGTGATGGAGATGTATTATTATCTAAGAGGTGATAGAGATGTATCATTATCTAAGAGGTGATAGAGATGTATCATTATCTAAGAGGTGATGGAGATGTATCATTATCTAAGAGGTGATGGAGATGTATCATTATCTAAGAGGTGATGGAGATGTATCATTATCTAAGAGTTGATGGAGATGTATCATTATCTAAGACAGGGGTCCCCAAACTTTTTCCTGCGGGCCACATAACTTTTCCCTTCTCCTTAAAGCACAGTGCAGGACACACTCAAAGGTTATCGCACCTCAGAGATGGCAGTGGACATCTATGACGACAGGACAAAGGCCATATGTCATGGCCTTGGGATTGAGGAACATACTACCAGCCAAAGGAGGAAGCAGAAAAGGATGGACGAGTATGTAGTTGAGTCATCTTGTGGCACAGGCTCAGACCTCAGCTCAGGAGATCAGCTGAGATAGAGACTGTTCTATCCAGTCCTCGACAGAATGCTGCAAGAGCTTGAGAGCAGGTTCTCATGAGTTGGAGAACAATTTATGAGAGGCATACAGGCATGTTATCCAGCGTCAGACCAGTTTCTCTCAGTGGAATTGCTGCAACCCCTCGCCACACATTACAATATCCAACTACTGCCAGAGGAGATCACAGTTGCAAAGTGTTTCCTGGCCAGGACAGGCAGAGATGCAGTCCCTACTATCCAAAGTGTCTTTTCCCTCCTGGATGATGATGATGATGATAATAATAATAATAATAATAATAATAATAATAATAATAATAATAATAATAATAATAATAATAATAATAATAATAATAATAATAATAATATAATGCATTTTATTTATAAGGCGCCTTTCAGGACACAAAAAGAATTTCCACAAATCGGTGAATGAAAAACTATAGGATCAAATGAAAACTACTACTTACTGAAAATGGATGTTTAAAAGTACTAAAAACCAACAAAAAATATCAAACACTAACAAACATTCAGCACAGACAATGGGGATGCTGCCATCTTAAAAAATAAATGTTAAATTATTATTATTATTATTATATATTTTTTTTTAAAGCTCCGGGGCTCTAGGGTGCCGGGCCAAATGTGGAGGCGGGCCGGGTCTGGCCCGCGGGCCGTAGTTTGGGGAGCACTGATCTAAGAGGTGATGGAGATGTATCATTATCTAAGAGAGGGGTAGAGATTCATCATTATCTAAGAGGTGATGGAGATGTATCATTATCTAAGAGGCGATGGAGATGTATCATTATCTAAGAGGTGATGGAGATGTATCATTATCTAAGAGGTGATGGAGATGTATCATTATCTAAGAGAGGTGTAGAGATGTATCATTATCTAAGAGGTGATGGAGATGTATCATTATCTAAGAGGTGATGGAGATGTATCATTATCTAAGAGGGAGATGTATCATTATCTAAGAGGTGTAGAGATGTATCATTATCTAAGAGGTGATGGAGATGTATCATTATCTAAGAGGTGATGGAGATGTATCATTATCTAAGAGGCGATGGAGATGTATCATTATCTAAGAGGTGATGGAGATGTATCATTATCTAAGAGGTGATGGAGATGTATCATTATCTAAGAGGTGATGGAGATGTATCATTATCTAAGAGCTGATGGAGATGTATCATTATCTAAGAGGTGATGGAGATGTATCATTATCTAAGAGCTGATGGAGATGTATCATTATCTAAGAGGTGATGGAGATGTATCATTATCTAAGAGGTGATGGAGATGTATCATTATCTAAGAGAGGTGTAGAGATTTATCATTATCTAAGAGCTGATGGAGATGTATCATTATCTAAGACAGGGGTCCCCAAACTTTTTCCTGAGGGCCACATAACTTTTCCCTTATCTGGTGGGGGCCGGGGTCAGTTTGTAACAGAAAAAGTGTGACAATCGCAGGGGTGCCTAAACGTAAACATTTATTGTTTTCCAGAAAGCCACACATAACCAAATATGAATAACCCTTTCCGGGATCTTCACAGAAAAAAAAGTCAGGAAATAAATAATAACACTATTAACACTTTGAGTGCCACTCACGAGATTTCTCAGGTTTTTTTATAGGTGGTTGCGTGCCACTCGCGAGATTTCTCTGTTAGGTAAGGACTCTATGTTATCAGTGGTAGGATAATCAGAGTAAGTTTGATGAAGTTATAAGCTGTTTTGTGAAATGTCTTCTTTCGGTTTCACTGTAAAACTCTGTGAGGAAATCAACGGAGCGATTATCAGTGCGCGGCCGTAATGTGCTTGCGTGCACGTATAATATTGATCATCTAGCGTTTATTTGAAAACGATTCATAAAAAGGCAGATGAATATCAACGTTGTGGAATATTCCACTAAAAGACGATTTTCATAGAATGCTCCAGAATGAGCTGTTTTTTATATCAAAACGGGGGCTTTTCTAACTGCTCTGAAACGGAAACGATGCGATAAAAAAACAATCTGCCTTCACAGCACTGACTGGAAAATAGTATTTGATAATGCGATGGGCAGATTAGACACATAGCCATAATTTAAAACATAGATTAGGCGATATTAACGTTAACATTGGCGCCGATGGTGGCATTCAAGCGGTAAAACGGAAAACCAGGCGTGGCGCTGAAAGTGTTAACACTTTGGATGCCACGCCCGAGATTTCTTGGGTTTACCCCCCGCTGGTTGAATGCCCACTCACGAGAATTCTCGTTTAAAAAAAAAAAAAAATTATTAGCGATCTGAAATCATATTGCATCAAGCGAGCCTACCGTTGGATATTCCAGTCACCCCAGGCTCTCAGATGTGAAAAAAGCGCCCCTATCGTCTCCCAGATGGTAAATCACCCTTTTGGAGTGGACTCAATGAAAGTGAATGGGTTAACGGATTTCTGACTCCACATTTTACATCTCACTGATGCAGCCGGGGTTACCAGAGTTCATTCTGGAGCCGCTGAGCCGCACGGATCATGTGTTATACTGTATACACGTTGAATCAATACAATTATCGATTTTTTCTAATGGTGATCAGGAATTGGAATATACCATTTGGATACCATCTGATGTCGGATGATCGGAGATATAAGCGTTTCCACTATATGTAATATTGCTGTTTCACTGTAAAAGCCATCAGGAAATGAGAGCAGCGATTATCAGCGCGCGGCACGAACGTGCGTGCGCACACATATACTATCGATCATCTAGCGTTTATTTGAAAACGATTCATAAATAGGCCGACAAATGACAACGTTCTGGACTATTTATGATTTTTTAATGAAGAAACTATGATTGTATTATTCCATGTGGCAAATAAAAACTCTGAACTGAACTGAACTGAACTGAATATTGCAGTAAAAGGCGATTATCATGGAATGGGTCTTTTTTTCCGCGAAAACGAGTGATTTTCAAAATGCTATCAAACGGAAATTAAGCGATAAAAAAAGAATCTGCCTTGACAATGTTGACTGGAAAATGAGTCTTTGATAAGCGACGGGCAGATTAGACACATAGCCATAATTTAAAACATAGAGTAGGCGATATTAAATTAACATTGGAGCGGATTTGGGCATTCAAGGGACTAATAAGGAATTAACCTTGGGCAGTGAAAGTGTTAATGAAATAAATAACACTATTTATGGAATAAATATACAGTACCTACAGACCACCTAGCTCTAGCTCTGTACTATTTAAAAGCACAGTGCAGGACACACTCAAAGGTTATCGCACCTCAGAGATGGCAGTGGACATCTATGACGACAGGACAAAGGCCATATGACTAGGGATGGGAATTGATAGGATTTTATCGATACGATTCCATTATCGATTCTGCTTATCGATTCGATTCTTTATCGATTCTCTTATCGATACCTGATCAATTCATAATTTAAATAAATAAATTGGAAATGCAACAGAACTAAGCTGGTTAGAATAACAACATGCAACTTGACATTTCTGATTGTCATTTATTGTTGAGCCCCCATGTCAGGGGCGACAGTGGCTCGGGAGGTAGAGCAGTCGTCTGGCAATCCGGAGGTTCCCGGTTCGATTCCCGCTCCTCCCGGGCAGCGTGTCGATGTGTCCTTGAGCAAGACACTTAACCCCTAACTGCTCCCGATGAGCAGGTTGGCACCTTGCATGGTTGCCTGCGCCGTCGTTGTGTGAATGTGTGAGTGATTGGGTAAAATGTAAGGAACAAATTGTAAAGTGCTTTGGATAAAAGCGCTATATAAAAAAGCAGCCATTTACCATGTCAGAAAAATACAAAAACTGTAAAAAATAAAACATTAACTATAGCCTACACTTAAATAAAATAATGTATTAGAGATTCTCTTAAAATGTATTTATTTTTGTATTCTTAAACTAATTTAATCTATTGAATAACAGTCGTTATTCCTCTGACTTGTCTCACACACACACACACAGACACACAGAGCTCCCTCCCCGGGCCCCTGTCCTGTAAGGTATTGGCTTGTGTTGCTACACGGACACATTTGTATGTTGCACCATGGTACTTCCTGTCTGACGGACTCAGAGTAGAGACTTAGTAAACAAACAATCCGGCTCTTATTATATGTGAACTAAAGAGTACAAGGTTTACACAACAGTCCCCACCCGCTGTTTTATTGTATTTGTACCTGTACTATCTGCTGTCAGCTGTTTATCTCTCTTTGTGAGCTTGATTAAATAGCGTTAGCTCACGTTAGCTAGCGATAGCTCCGCGGCTAATTTTAGCTCACCCTAAACTAAATCAATGACTATGTTCTAAAGCATTCAAGTAGTTTTCACTGCACATAGAAGTAGCCAAACAGCGGGAGCATTTCGGGAGCATATTACCAAAACCTAGGCAATTTCGAGCCCTTAATGAATCAAATAGAGTCTGCCATGGCTACATGCTAACGCTAACATTATTACGCAACTAGGAAAAACCTGGCAGCGATAAGGGAATCGAAAGTCACGGGAGCCACACGGTTCCAGGCATCGGCCAATTAGGAACCGGTTCCCAACCGGAACCGGTTTTCGATTCCCATCCCTACATATGACATGGCCTTGGGATTGAGGAACATACTACCAGCCAAAGGAGGAAGCAGAAAAGGATGGACGAGTATGTAGTTGAGTCATCTTGTGGCACAAGCTCAGACCTCAGCTCAGGAGATCAGGTGAGACAGAGACTGTTCTATCCAGTCCTCGACAGAATGCTGCAAGAGCTTGAGAGCAGGTTCTCATGAGTTGGAGAACAATTTATGAGAGGCATACAGGCATGTTATCCAGCCTCAGACCAGTTTCTCTCATTGCTGCAACCCCTCGCCACACATTACAATATCCAACTACTGCCAGAGGAGATCACAGTTGCAAAGTGTTTCCTGGCCAGGACAGGCAGAGATGCAGTCCCTACTATCCAAAGTGTCTTTTCCCTCCTGGATGATAATAATAATAATAATAATGCATTTTATTTATAAGGCGCCTTTCAGGACACAAAAAAAAATTTCCACAAATCGGTGAATGAAAAAACTATAGGATCAAATGAAAACTACTACTTACTAAAAATGTATGTTTAAAAGTACTAAAAACCAACAAAAAATATCAAACACTAACAAACATTCAGCACAGACAATGGGGATGCTGCCATCTTAAAAAAGAAATGTTAAATTATTATTATTATTATTATTCTTTTTTTTAAAGCTCCGGGGCTCTAGGGGGCCGGGCCAAATGTGGAGGCGGGCCGTAGTTTGGGGAGCACTGATCTAAGAGGTGATTGAGATGTATCATTATCTAAGAGAGGTGTAGATATTTATCATTATCTAAGAGCTGATGGAGATGTATCATTATCTAAGAGGTGATGGAGATGTATCATTATCTAAGAGGTGATGGAGATGTATCATTATCTAAGAGGTGTAGAGATGTATCATTATCTAAGAGGTGATGGAGATGTATCATTATCTAAGAGAGGTGTAGAGATGTATCATTATCTAAGAGGTGATGGAGATGTATCATTATCTAAGAGGTGATGGAGATGTATCATTATCTAAGAGGTGATGGAGATGTATCATTATCTAAGAGGTGTAGAGATGTATCATTATCTAAGAGGTGATGGAGATGTATCATTATCAAAGAGGTGATGGAGATGTATCATTATCTAAGAGAGGTGTAGAGATGTATCATTATCAAAGAGGTGATGGAGATGTATCATTATCTAAGAGAGGTGTAGAGATGTATCATTATCAAAGAGGTGATGGAGATGTATCATTATCTAAGAGAGGTGTAGAGATGTATCATTATCTAAGAGAGGTGTAGAGATGTATCATTATCTAAGAGAGGTGTAGAGATGTATCATTATCTAAGAGGTGATGGAGATGTATCATTATCTAAGAGGTGATGGAGATGTATCATTATCTAAGAGGTGATGGAGATGTATCATTATCTAAGAGAGGTGGTGGAGACATATCATTATCTAAGAGGTGATGGAGATGTATCATTATCTAAGAGGTGATGGAGATGTATCATTATCTAAGAGGTGATGGAGATGTATCATTATCTAAGAGGTGATGGAGATGTATCATTATCTAAGAGGTGATGGAGATGTATCATTATCTAAGAGCTGATGGAGATGTATCATTATCTAAGAGAGGTGTAGAGATGTATCATTATCTAAGAGGTGATAGAGATGTATCATTATCTAAGAGGTGATGGAGATGTATCATTATCTAAGAGGTGATGGAGATGTATCATTATCTAAGAGGTGATGGAGATGTATCATTATCTAAGAGAGGTGGTGGAGACATATCATTATCTAAGAGGTGATGGAGATGTATCATTATCTAAGAGGTGATGGAGATGTATCATTATCTAAGAGGTGATGGAGATGTATCATTATCTAAGAGCTGATGGAGATGTATCATTATCTAAGAGAGGTGTAGAGATGTATCATTATCTAAGAGCTGATGGAGATGTATCATTATCTAAGAGGTGATGGAGATGTATCATTATCTAAGAGGTGATGGAGATGTATCATTATCTAAGAGGTGATGGAGATGTATCATTATCTAAGAGAGGTGGTGGAGACATATCATTATCTAAGAGGTGATGGAGATGTATCATTATCTAAGAGGTGATGGAGATGTATCATTATCTAAGAGGTGATGGAGATGTATCATTATCTAAGAGAGGTGGTGGAGACATATCATTATCTAAGAGGTGATGGAGATGTATCATTATCTAAGAGAGGTGTAGATATTTATCATTATCTAAGAGGTGATGGAGATGTATCATTATCTAAGAGGTGATGGAGATGTATCATTATCTAAGAGGTGATGGAGATGTATCATTATCTAAGAGGTGATGGAGATGTATCATTATCTAAGAGGTGATGGAGATGTATCATTATCTAAGAGAGGTGGTGGAGACATATCATTATCTAAGAGGTGATGGAGATGTATCATTATCTAAGAGAGGTGTAGATATTTATCATTATCTAAGAGGTGATGGAGATGTATCATTATCTAAGAGGTGATGGAGATGTATCATTATCTAAGAGAGGTGTAGAGATGTATCATTATCTAAGAGGTGATGGAGATGTATCATTATCTAAGAGAGGTGTAGAGATGTATCATTATCTAAGAGGTGATAGAGATGTATCATTATCTAAGAGGTGATGGAGATGTATCATTATCTAAGAGGTGATGGAGATGTATCATTATCTAAGAGGTGATGGAGATGTATCATTATCTAAGAGGTGATGGAGATGTATCATTATCTAAGAGGTGATAGAGATGTATCATTATCTAAGAGCTGATGGAGATGTATAATTATCTAAGAGGTGATGGAGATGTATCATTATCTAAGAGAGGTGGTGGAGACATATCATTATCTAAGAGAGGTGTAGAGATGTATCATTATCTAAGAGGTGGTGGAGATGTTTCATTATCTAAGATATGTGTGTTACCAGAAGAGTTCTCGAATTTCCCTGACGGTGGCCTGGAAGGGGACGTTGCGCACAAGGATCTTGGATCCTGTCTGCTTCTTTTCAGCCTGTTTCTTTTTATGAGACCCCTCAGCAGACCTGAAAACACAAGAACAAGACAAAGATGAAGGTTCAACGTCCAAGGTTAAATTCATTATCCCACAGGGGGGAATTATCCCACAAGTGTGTGCAAATGTGCAAGGACAGTGCAAGAAATGCAGCCTGAGTACTATCTGCCATTAAGCACATCAATAGCACTGGGGATGAAGGAGACGAGGAGTCTTTTAGTCTTTCAAACATGTGTCCTGAAACGACAGCCTGAGGGCAACAGCTCCGACTCCCTCTAGAGTGGATGGTCCTGGCAGTCCAATATATAGCATTAGCCCTCCTAAGCACTGTTATACATCTTGACCCGACTCCCCCCTGAGATCTTGCTGGTCGTGTTAACAAGACTTCCAAGATTAAGGTTTCCGCACCAAGCAGTAAATACAAAAGTAAAGAGTTCATTTATTCAGGGGGAAAAAGTATTTGCTGGGCCTTTGTAGAGGTAGCGTCAACATGGGATTCAAAGCACAGTTTATCAAGAACAAATATTTGTAGCCATCGACTGGGTCAACGCCACCTTTTACTACAGTCGGCAGTCGGCCTGGTGGTGTGACCTTCTGACATCAATGTTCATGTCTTTCGTTTTTGACACATTTAGATGGAGGAAAGACTCATCACACCGAGCCACAAATTCATCCACCCAAGACTAACATGAACAAAATCATGACTGAGGCCATGGTTACACTTACGTTTCATTTTCGAATTATTTCGTTTGCATGTCCAAGTTAAAGGGCAACGCCGTTTTGGCAGGAAAACGCGTTTTCCTAGCGGCAACACTCAAAGGGTGTTTTCGTTTTGAAAACTCCCCGACAACAGTGCCATGTAATTTGCGCGAGCCAGATACGGAGCCGTTCATGCCCAGCGCCCATGCGCTGTAGAGACCGACGCCAAATTCTCCCCTGGCTGGACCTCGACTCCGTCCATTAGTCCAAACATCAGAACTATTTCTGGGAATTTGCTGTCTCCCGACACCAACCGGCCATATGGGGAGTCTATACAGGATATCAGCTGCATCCTCCTCAGATTGCTTATTCATGTGCTTTATTTTTTTTTTCACTTTTTTGTTTATTATACTTTTTTGAGGACATAGACATTATAAGTATATGTCTGTATATATACATTGTTGTATTGTCATTGTCCACATAGAACAGATAACAACATTAAACAGAAGAAAATAAAATAAAATAAAAAAATAAAAAACAAGAGAAAATAAAACAGAGTTCAAAAGTAAATAATAATACAAACAAACACTGACTTGGTCGCTCGACAGTCGTCTAAAACGTATATACATAGTATATCAAATATATAGCACATGTTTAGGTACCCAAATATGCTTCTCCAATGTATATCCGGTATATCAAATAACTCACGTTGGATTAACGTTCACACAGAAGAATACCCACAAGCAGCATACAAATTGTTATTCTGGAATAGTATGGAACTGTACATCATCCACAAGTACAAGGAATGAACCCCACGTTTTCTTGAACATAGATGAAGAACCTCTCAGAGTGCATCTTATCTTTTCAAGTTTGATAAAGTATAGTATGTCTCTAATCCAATGAAGGTGAGTGGGGGGAGCAGCGGACTTCCATTTAAACAGAATCAGCCGCCTGGCCAGTAGAGTGGTAAATGCCACAACGTGTGCTTTGTGCTTTGAAAGTGATAACATAGGTGGGGAGTATCCAAAAAGCGCTGTCAATACATTTGGTTCAAGATTTGTCTCAATACTTCCCGAGATGGTTTCAAAAATATTTGTCCAATACCTGTGCAAGGAGGGGCATGTCCAAAACATGTGAGTATATGTGGCTGGGGCCGAATGACATCTATCACATATAGGATCGATATCTTCATACATTTTGGCTAATCTGACTTTTGTCAGGTGTACTCGATGAACAATTTTGCATTGTATCAGCCCGTGTCTTGCACAAATAGAAGAAGAATGAACAAGACGTAGAATGTCAACCCAAATGTCATCCGAGATCTCCTCCTCTAAATCCTCCTCCCATTTACTTTTAATATTGTGTATTGTGGTTGGACATAAGGAGAGAATGAGATTGTACATAGTCGATATCATGCCCTTGATGGAAGACATCGGGGTTAAAAAGGAGTCGATGGGTGTTACCTCTGGAAGGTTGGGAAATATAGGGTTAATGCTACAGACATAGCTACGAATCTGTAGATACCGAAAGAAATGTCGGCTATGGATTGAATATTTCTCTGATAATTGCTGAAAGGAGGCAAAAACATTATCTATATATAGGTCACCTAGTGTTTTAATACCGAGTGAGGCCCATAAGGAGAATGCTCCATCCATCAATGAGGGGTGAAATAAAGGGTTAGCTGCTATCGGGGCCAAGTGGGATAGAGTTTTAAACCCAAAGTGGCGTCTGAATTGATTCCAAATTCTGAATGTAGTTTTAACGATTATATTTTTGAAGTAGGGGGCCAATGGAGAACTAATGGGGGCATGTATAAGACCGGTTAGTGAAGCAGGTTTGACAGATGAGGCTTCGATGTCAACCCACATAGGGCACACCAGAGGTTTGTCTGACTGTAGCCATTGCTGTATGATTCTGAGATTGGCTGCCCAATAGTAGGCTCTGAAGTTAGGTAGAGCCATGCCACCCAGAGATCTACTCCTTTGTAATAGAGCTTTACTAATTCTGGGAACTTTGTTATTCCAAATAAATTTGGACTCTAGGCTGTCAATTTTTTGAAAGAATGAGTGGGGAAGAAAGATAGGCAGGCACTGGACAAGATAAGAAAACCTTGGGAGAGAGTTCATCTTAACGCAATTGATACGTGCAGCAAGAGAGAGAGGTAATAATGACCAACGTTCAAAATCTTCCTGAAATCGAGTCAGTAGAGAGCCAAAATTAAATTTGAATAGGTCCCCAAATGTATCCCTAATTTGGATACCGAGATATTTGAAGCCATGGGGGGAAATTTTCAATGGGAAGTTATGCAGTGGATAACTTCGAGCTTCTGCATTCAATGGAAGAAGTTCACTTTTGTCTAAATTTAGTTTATACCCTGAAATACGGCCAAATCGGGTGAATATGTCAAGTGCAGCTGGAATAGATGTGGAGATGTCAGACACGTATAGAAGCAGGTCATCTGCATATAGGGAGGTCCTCTGTTCAACACCCCCTCTGATTATACCTTTTATACGAAGGTCTGATCGAAGTGCGATGGCCAACGGTTCAATGGCAACATCGAACAGGAGTGGGCTCAAATTGCAACCCTGTCTCGTGGAGCGGTGTAGATGGAACTGTGCTGAACGTGTGTTGTTAGTCCTTACTGAGGCAGTGGGAGAGGTGTAAAGTAATTTCACCCAAGCTACAAAGTTATCCCCCAGTCCAAACTTTTTCAATGTGTCGAAAAGATATCCCCACTCCACACGGTCAAAAGCTTTGGCCGCATCTAGTGAGATGACAGCCTCCGGGCTAGTTGTGGAGGAAGGGCTATATATGACATTAAAGAGACGTCTAATGTTGGAAAATGAATATCTATTCTGGATAAAACCTGTTTGGTCTGGAGATATGATAGTGGGAAGGACAGGTTCTAAGCGCATAGCTAAGAGCTTTGATAGAAGCTTTAAATCTACCGTCAACTGACTGACAGGACGATAACTTCCACAGGATAGGGGGTCTTTATCTTTTTTTAGCAACAGAGAAATCGAGGCTTGAGTAAGGGATGGGGGTAACTTAAGTGACCTAAATGAATCTGCATACATGTCAATTAAAATGGGTGCCAGTTTATCAAAGAATTTCCTGTAGAACTCTATAGGGTAACCATCTAGCCCCGGACACTTCCCTGTTTGCATAGAGTAGGCGGCCTCTCTGAGCTCATCTATCGTGACTGGTCCCTCCAGCCCTGTGGCAGCCTCTGGGTTTATCTGTGGTATATCCAATGAATTAAAAAAATTATCATAGGCAGAAGGGTCAGAGGTTTGTTCAGATGTATATAAGGAGGAATAAAAGTTTTTAAATTCTTCATTAATTAGCTTGGGATCCGTAGTTAAACCATTGGTTGTCTGGATTTGAGGGATCTGATGTGAGGCAGAGGCCTGTCGTAACTTATGGGCCAATAATTTATTAGACTTGTCTCCATGCTCATAGTACGTCTGTCTGGATTTAATCATTAGATCCTCCACGTAAGCAGAGGAGAGGACATCAAATTTAGCTTGGAGGGAGAGACGTTCTTTATAGACATCCGGGGATGGTTGAGTAGCATGTATGTTATCTAATTGACTAATCTGCTTAGTCAAGTCACTCATCTGTTTTTTTCTATCCTTCCTTTCATAGGCGCTATATGAGATTATCTCACCCCTCAGATATGCCTTCAATGTCTCCCATAGTAAAGATGCTGAAATCTCAGGGGTCTTATTGGTCGATATAAAAAAATCGATTTGGTTGTGTATGACATTAACAAAATTCTCATTTGACAATAAACGGCAATTTAGGCGCCAGGGAGGTGGCGAGTTGTTATATTCCTGGAAGCACAACTCCAGAAGCACTGGAGCATGATCCGACAATACGATCGCTTCATAAGAGCAGGAGTGTAGTGATGGGATGAGTCGATTATCAATCAGAAAAAAGTCAATACGAGAATAAGTTTGATGAACATGTGAAAAGAAAGAATATTGTCTTCCTTGTGGGTTTAAAAATCGCCAGGGGTCAGAGACCTTGAATTCATTCATAAAGGCATGAATGATTTTGGCAGATCTTGAAGGTACACTATTCCTGGGTGATGAGCGATCTAATCTAGGATTAATCCAGACATTGTGGTCTCCACCCTGAATCAGATAATGTGTTGACATATCAGGTATCCTGGCAAACAGTGTTTGAAAAAAGTTCTCATTGTCCCAATTGGGGCCGTATACATTAGCCAGAATTACTGGTACATCATACAGCCGTCCTATAACTATCACAAATCTCCCGCCAGGATCCGAGATAATATCGGAGTAAACAAAGTTGACAGATTTATGGATTAGAATGGCTACCCCTCTGGATTTCCCTTGAAATGACGAATGATAAACCTGACCCACCCATCTCCTCTTTACATTTACATTTACATTTAGTCATTTAGCTGACGCTTTTATCCAAAGCGACTTACAAGTTCTGTACGACAAGCCATCAGGAAGGGCACAACTCTATCAGCTGAGCAACAATGTTCATCAAAGTGTTGAGTGCTACAGTGTAGGTTAGTTTATTAGGACAAGTGCATGACAGTACGGTTAGTTAGGGTTAGATTTTTTTTTTTTTTTTTTTTTTTTTTTTGATATGATCCGATCCCTTTAAGTGGGTCTCTTGAAGGAAAGCAATGTTAGCGCCAAGATGTTGAAGATGATGTATCACCTTACTACATTTGATCGGTTGATTTAGGCCTCTGCAATTCCAGCTGCAAAACCTAAGTACACCTCCCGACCGCTGTGCTGATCTAGGTTGGGTCATAATACCGGCAAGATAATGAATAGATGTGCTGGGTACACCGCAAATGAGAAACACTGAAAACAATAAAATAAAACTGCAATAGGGCGACCAAGCCAAGTACACAAAAATAAAAAAGAACTGATACAGACAACATTACTCCCCCTTCCCTCCTCCCCCCTCCCTCCTCCTCCCTCCTCCCCCCTCCCCCCTCCCCCCTCACGCCGAAGCATCTCCCGCTGAGATACGCGTGTGGTGTGGTGCCCGGAGCTCCTGCCCTCTCCAAATGTGACAAATGTTAATATTGTGAAATATCGTAGTCCCAAAATGAAATAGTCTGTATATGCTCAGTCATATGGACATGAATTATGAACTTGCCTTTCAGCTGATGGTTACAGTCTGGGGAACCGCTTTTCTGAGTTTAGTGTTTATGAAAGTCGAGGCGGCGGCCGGGTCTTCAAACGTGTGCGTTGAACCACTCGGCAGAGTGATTTTCAGAACCGCAGGAAACATCAGCCCAAACTTGATACCAGGACAGGCATGGAGTTCACGTTTCACTCCTCCAAACGCAGCCCTCTTCTTGGAAACAGCGCCGGTGTAATCAGGGAAAATAGAGAGCCTTTTGCCTTGGAAGAGTAGAGGGGTGTCACGGGAGGTCGCGCTGGCCCGACGTAGGATTTCGTTCCGGAGATGAAAGAAGTGGACCCTGATGATGAGCGGACGAGGCGTCTCTCCCACTTTGGGTTTAGCCCGCAAAGTGCGATGGGCTCTGTCGAGTAGGGGCTCATCATCCAGGCCCAGTAGGTTCTTGAGTAGGCGGCCGATGAATTCCGTTGGCCGCGGACCCTCCGAGCCCTCAGGTATCCCCACGAGTCGAAGGTTGTTCCTCCTCGATCTCCCCTCTAGGTCCTCACATTTGTCGGTTAGTAATTTCACCTGTGACGTGAGCTCCTTAACAGTGGAGTCAAGCGAGGAGAGCTGGTCACTGTGGTCGCTCGTCACACGTTCCAACTCGCAGATAGTTTGCCCGTGTTCATTTATTTTCAGCAGCAATGGTTCAGTAATATTCACCAGCTCCGTGCGCACTGCAAGGATTTCAGCTCTCAGGTTAGTTGCCGATGAGTCAATTCTGCCACAAATATCTTCCTTCAGCGAGTTCAGCATTGATTGTAAGGCCCCTAGATCAAAGGCGCTGCCGCTGGTCATGTTAGCAGCTGGCGCGTGCGGTGGGGGTGGCCCGGGAGGCTGATCAAAGATTGTTTGTTGTCCTGCACGCGTCGTCCTTAATTTGGGTTTAACAGGACCCGTGGACGATTTAAAGTGTCGAAAAGTCTGCCTGACTAGTAGATGAACATACGTTGTCCAGTGTCCAAAGTCCAAAAAGAAAAAACGTAGTTAAAGGACTCTTTATAATTGAAGTTTGTCACAAACCGGCGGAGCGGCGAAAAGCACGTCTTACATGCTCGTCTTACAGCCGAAGCACTACCCCCTGAGGACGAAAAATCCTTCATGTGCTTTATAACGGAGCAGATGGATAACCATTTGACTCCATCCTCCCAGACACGGTCAGAGATTGATTTTGTACTTGCTTTTAATTTCGCCATAATTAATTAGATCATTCCAAACTACAACAGTCTGCATCCCCTTAACAATTGTTTGTATTGAGCCGTATTGTATTGTACCCATTCTGCAATCTGTTAAATCTGTTAACGTTACTACGTTAACACTTTGAGTGCCAGCGACGAGATTTATCTTTAGTTCATGCCGACCGTTGAGTGCCAGCGACGATAAATCTCGCTTTTTTTTATTTATTAGCGATTTGAATTCATATTTCATCAATCTAGTCTCACGTTAGTGCTGCAAACTCTCTCTGAGCTCCATTGGGAAAATACCGCCCCCTATCGTCTCTCCCTGTTGTACTGCACCCCTTTGGAATGGATTGCATGAAACACATGGGGGGGGAAATCCAGCTTCCTCATTTTACTTCTCAGGCAAGTCATCCGAGAGTATCGGATTCATTGTGGACCATCAGAACAGCGTGGAATACATATTTCCAGTACCCAGCTTTGGATCAATAAACGCGATCGATATTTGGAATGGCGATCAGGAATTGGAATAATCTTTTTGGAGAACATCTGATCTGAGGTAAGGAATCTATTTTACCAGTCTTAGGATAATCAGAACTTTTTTCACAGAGATATCAACGTGTGCCCCATGTGTGTGTGTGTGCGTGTGTGTGCTGATCAGGAAATGAGAATAGATTTTTCAGCTTGCTTCTCTAGCGTGCATAAGTACACATATCGATAATCTAGCGTTTATTTGAAAACGATTCATAAATAGGTAGAAAAATGACAACATTTTTTGTGTATTCCAGAATATTCCAGTAAAGGGCGATTATCACAGAATCTTTATATTTTCCTGAAACTTAAAAAAAACAAGCGTTTTTCAAAATGGTATAAAACAGAAATGAACCGATTCAAAAACAATCCATTTCGACAATGTTGACTGCAAACAAGTCATTGATAAGCGACGGCCAGATTAGACACATAGCCATAATTTAAGACATAGTTTATGCGTTTGCAAATATGAGAGCTCTATCATTGAAGTGGACGCTGGCATACGGAGCCTTTTAGCGCTCCGCATGGCTGGCTCTCAAAGTGTTTGTACGATAGCCTCGATAGCCTCAATGCTAACTATATAAATGGGATATGCCAATCACATTAGCATGTAGCTAACAACATCAGCTATCCTTTTGTGAGACGAAACTCTCCGCTCTTGGTGGTTGATGTTGGTTTTGTTTCATCAACAAATGAGGCAGAACACACAGTGAATGTATCCTTTTTTGTTTATTGCACTTTGTTTCTTGCTGAAAAATAAATGCTATGTTGCTAAATGGCTCACGCGAGGTATTTAAAGATGGTGGTTTTCTGTTTTGACTGAGCAGGACGTGGAGTGACGCGTTCAACCTTTCTGATTGGTTGAAAATGGCCTTCATGTTTGAGCTACATCGCCACCTACTGCTTTGGCATTGTACTACATGTATATACATCACTCTGTGCTCACGAGACAAAACGACGTCCAACTTGCCTGCCAATACGCAGCATTCTGAAAAGCGAAATGAAACGAATCGTTTTGGCTATAATGTAACCGCAGCCTGAATGCCTATGGCAGTGCTGGGCAAGTGTGCATTCATTAATATGCACCTTCCAGCCCCCCTCTTAATGTGACTTGAGCTGCACCTTGACTCTGGAACACCCTCCCTCAGACCATCAGCCTTTAAATCCCGACTCAACCTACCTGTTCTCCCCAGTATAACCTTCCCTACCCATAACCACCCTCCTCCAACCTACCACCTCCCCTTCCCTACTTTCTCTCCGTCTCCTGCCCCTCCCATACCCTCCCTCCCCTCAGTTTCCCATACTTCCCTGATTGTTCCCCTACTGCTTTTGTATTTGTTGCTTGTTACTCATGGTTCTGTATCATTAGGGGATCCGCTCGGCATCACTCATGCACTCCCTCGCGTACGTGCACGCGCACTGAATAAATTCCACAAATGTACCTTTAATACCAGTATTCGTCTGACCACACCCCTCGTTAGCTTACCTTCATAAGCAGGTGTGTGGTCACCTGCTCTCCTCCTTCTCGCTTTCACCACAAGGAAGTGCCTCGGTAGTACCCCACTTGACGTGTTGTTAAAGTTGAAAAGAGTTGTGACGAGTTTACATTGTGCTTAGTTTTTTTCTTCTCTCATAAATATTCGATAGAAAAAGCTAAGTCATAATGTATTCTTCGGAGAGTAGACCTGCTAGACCTACTCTTCACCAGCGGTTCTCCATTCCCGCCTCCGTCGTGCGTTTTGGTGCTGGGCTGCTGCCACTTTCGTGGTTGCCGACCCAGCCCAGGAGACAGCCGGTGGATAGTTTGCCTCTCCGAAGAGCCGAGGAGTCGGTGCCGTCGCTCCGGCAATGGCCTGATCTCGACTCTGGTTCCAGGGAATCGTCCGTTGGTGAACGGGCGGTTGTTTTGGAGCCGGAGGATTTGCGACGCAAACTTTTCGCGTCTGCCCGTTCACGTCGCAAGATGGTGGCATGCAGGCGCGAACGGCCTGGGTTTGGGGACTTGCTGGAGACCAGCGAGGATGCGTCCGGCTCTGGATTTCCGATGGAAACTGAGGACTTCATGGAAGAGTCGGACGGATTCTTGTTTGAAGGTCCTGTGGAGGAGAGTATCCCTCCTGTCCAGGAAACACCGGAGGGGGGAGAAATGGCTCCGCGGGACGCCTTGTTCGAAGATGTCGAGGAACCACCTTGGCCTCATCAGCAGGATGCCCTACTATCGGCCACATCAGACTGTGGCTCCTTGACCAGTCGCAGCCTGCTGCATGTGAGGGATGCGGGTTCGGTGGAAGAAGGTCTGCAGGGGGAACTGCGGGCTTTGTTTCCCGAGCTCATGGCGGTAGCCGCCGCCGCAAACGGCGTGCCGCTGCCATTGCCTGCTCCTGTCCCTGACGATCTCATAGGTCATCTCTGGCAGCGTCACCCGGTGAGAGGGGCTGATGTTGTCTACCCATTTTTCCCCTCAATGGGGACCTATGTTCGTCAGGGTCAGGCGGTGTCTCACATCATGGGACTTACCCCCACCTACGTACCAGTTACGCGGGTGTCGGGGTTAGTCAAAGGTATGAGGGAGGGCGTGCCTCGGCTTGATAGTCCGATGGCCGCTCTCCTCTGTCCGGATGTGGTGTGGGAACCATTATGCAAGCCGGTCCTCCATGGAAGATCGGCTAGGCGATTGGCATATTGGGGTGACCAGTCATTTATCGCTGGTACACAATCGCTGGCTGCGGCGTCTAACATCGCCCACCTAGCTAGATTTGTATCGGGGATTATGACGGGCGGCATGGATCTGACCGAGGTAAAATGCGATCAGATCACCCAGGCGGCAGGAGCTGTCCTGCACCTTACCCAGGTGCTGGCCATAGCCTCGGGGAAAGTGCGCGCCCTGGCCACCCTGAGCCAGCGCCATCTTTGGCTGGAGCAGGCCCGTGTGCCAGAGAAGAAGAGAGCCCCTCTTCTGACGGCCACCCTCTCCGATGCTGGTCTGTTCGGGAAGGCCCTGCGGTTGATGACCTCAACGTGCAGAGAGATGGCAGAGGAGAGATCCATTCTTCAACCCCATTTTCCGCCTCCCGTCCTTGCCGGTGGAGTCAGAAGGCTTCCACGACGTCGAGCTGCCTCCGTCGTCCCTACCACTGCCTCTACCGCCGCTGCTGGCCCCTCCAAGAAGGCCAGGAGAAGAGACGGCGCTTCTGCTACCGCCGGCCCATCCACGACCGGAGGAGACGGTAGGGAACGTCGAGACCAGCAGACAGTTACCTACCGTCCCTCCGGGGCTCCTCGGGGTGGCAAGACTCAAGCGGCGCGAGGTGGCAGGCGCCGCTGAGTGTGACTTTTTCCCTCTGTGTCCCCTCTCCTTTACACCCTCCCCGGCCCCTTTATGATTGTGTTTTTGTGCCAAAATATACAATAAAAAGTTCCCCGATATAAGGGGGACTATGTTTTTGGCCAAACAAACTGTGTGTTTCTTCAACAAATCATATGGTGGGGTTGCGTAAATATGAATCTGCACTTTTACGTTGTGAGATGAGTCGTGTTGTGTTACGAGATTAAGCAAGGTCTGCAACATACACTCAGTCGTAGGAGGTTCTATTAGCCTGACGCTCCACATGCAGGTAGAAACTGGTGGTATTCCGTTGCTTAAACAAAGTATATGTGTCCCACAATGCTGTTGTGTTAGTTGCAGTAATACTCGTACACACACGTTCCACGGCCTAGCCGTTACTCTCGGTCAGCGTTTTTGCTATGTACGATGTTACGACCCTGGCTCATGGGCACGCAACCTATGTGCAAACCAACACCAAAACCCTGTGCTCCAACTCAAAGTGCTACTATATCAAGGAACTATTAATGTAAATGTAAACTAATGTACTAATGTGAACCCAACGGACAAGGACTGGAAGAACCTGACAGCTCTTCCTCTAAGCACAGACACTGCATGTGTGTTACTAGGGCTGGCTTTAAAGCTCCCAGCAGGTAACCAATCAGCACTAATTGGCTAATTGGCAGCCCTCACCTGCATGCCCCGTGACACAGGAGTGATCAGGCTCCTGGTACATAACACCTCCCCCACCAAACTGGTTGCCCCAGAGGCAACCACCACACAACAACCCATAAACAAAACAAAAAAAACAACTGTGACCCATTAGTTGTCAGGGCCACCACCACAACAGTGATAGCGGGTCGGCCCCTGTCGAACACGACCACCAACCGTGTTGTATGCTCCCTTTCAACAGGCCCCTCCACCGATACCTACCTGTCAAAAATAGACTGCAAACCAAAATCAACCTGAGAACTGCGCTCAACAGAACAGAACACAGCAAAACAAAAACCATAGATCACTGATACCACCACCGCGCCCATATCCATCCCACCTGGCACTGGCAGTCCAGGATACTGCAAACCGTGAACATCCAGAGTAGGATGTACCGCCTCAGGTACAGCCACACCGTACCTGGAACATGGCAGTACGACAGTCACAAAAACGTCTGGAACACCATCTAAAATGGCGTCACCCAAAATAACATTGTCCTGATCAAAATCAAGATGGCTGCCACTCAACAGACCAGGTCGCAAAGGCGGCTCCTGCTCCACAGGACACAGGTAACTAGGTTGACCATCACACCTAGTGCATGGCAGAGAATCAGTGTGGACATGTGGATCAATGTCAGAATCATCAACTGACATACTGGGACCATCCCTGCCCACAAGTGAAACATTAGGGACAATAGAGCTACTGTGGGAAGGCTGGCAGCCTAAGTCAGGCTTAGTAGCCTCTCCAACTAGAACGGTGTCACATGAAACAACAGCACCTCTCATAGCATCCTTCCCACACTCCTCCTCCAATTAGTTTGTGGCCTCAGCCACCATACAGGCTGGGAAGACCCTGAGACACTGCGCTGCCATACCATCTCCTGCCACATGCTTCTCCGGCACGCATGTCAACTCTGGTTTCACCACCGGGCCTAACAACGTCAATATATCAATTATATTGACCATATTGATCAAATTGTTTACACTGCCTGTGTTGTTTTTTACTACCTGTATACTGTGTTGTTTTACTACCTGTACCCCCCCCCCTCCCCCCCATGCTGCTATGATGCCTGAATTTCCCCAAGGGGATCAATAAAGGAATATCTTAACACAAAGCCACAATCAAGAGAATCATTATGCAGAGGTAGATCCACAGTGTGCTTTCCAAAATTCTCAACAGGTACACATTTTAATTCAACAAAGAATGTGTCACTAAGTGTAATGTCCCAAGTCGAAGTATCAACAACATCACTTTTGTCCTTTGACATTTCCCGAGCCACAACACACACAGGAAACACTCCTGGATGTTTCTGTGCCAGCTCATTAGGGACCTCAGAAACCACAGGAATGGGAGTTACAACCGGAGTAGCCAACACTTTGTCATCAGCCAAATCATTCCCTAGAATGAAGGACACCCCCTTTATGGGAATGTGAGAACATACCCCCACAACAACATTGCCTGATACTAAGGGAGAATTGAGCGTGACCTCATGCAAAGGTGCATCCACAAATCCACCCCCAAAGCCCCGAACAACGACACCGGAATGCAAAGAAGAGTTTTCTGAAAACGGCAAAACCCCCTCCAGAATGAGGGACTGAAAAGCACCGGTATCTCTCCAAATTGTTATAGCCTGTTTGGACTCTAGTGCATTAGTCAGGGAAACAAATCCATTCATCATAAACCTTGAGGAACCCTCGAGCTCTTTGTCCACACGTTTGATACTTTCCCCATCCCCATCTAACGTTGGCATAGGCGTTCTGCATATGGTTTCTACCAGAGCCACGGTTCTGACATTTTTCTGCTCAAGCACCGGGCACCCAGCAACGATATGACCAGGTTCTTTACTAGGGATGCTCGATATTGGCTTTTTTACCGATACCGATATTCCGATATTGTCCAACTCTTAATTTCCGATACCGATATCAACCGATACCGATATATGCAGGGTTTCCCCCCCCCAAAAACTGAATAATTTCAGGTAACTAATAATTTCACTGGATATATATATATAACAAATATTGTTATTGTTTTTTTCTTTTTTTAAACCGATATTTTCCGATATCACATTTTACTGCCGATATCGGTCGATAATATCGGTCGGCCGATAATATCGGACATCCCTATTCTTTACAGTAGAAACAGATAATCCCTTCTGGGAATGCACCAGCAGAACCACCCCGCCTAGGAGGTGAAGTTAACTGACCAGCAGACACAGGTTTTGGGAAACGGCCCCCCTGAACAGGACGCCTATCCCCGGACTCAACACGGTAGTCCTCCAAAAACACGGACTTGTGTGTCAACACAAACTCATCAGCGAAGACAGCGGCGTCGCCTATCTTTGATACCTTACGCTCATTTAGATGTGTGGAAACGGTATCAGGAACACATCTTTTAAATTCCTCTAGGAGAATCAACTGCCTAAGCTGCTCTCTTGACTCTGCCTTCTGAGAAGTGCACCGCCTGTCAAACAGGTTCTCCTTCTCCCTTCCAAATTCAACATAAGACTGCCCCTCCGACCTGCGATAACCTCTAAAACGCTGACGATAGGCCTCGGGGACCAACTCATAAGCCCTCAAAATGGAAGCTTTAACCAGCTCATAATCAGCGCTTTGTTCAAGGGACAGAGCAGTGTAGGCTTCTTGTGCCCTACCAACTAAAACACATTGCAGCAGCAGTGTCCAGGTGGTATCAGGCCACTTCAATGTGGTTGCCACCCGTTCAAAAAGGGGAAAATATCTTTCCACGTCTTTCTCAAAAAATGGTGGCACCATCCTAATATTCCTGCCTACATCAAACCCGGAACGTGACTCTGGATGCAGAGCACCCGCCTGCAAGGCAGCATGCTTATATTCAAGCTCCTTCTGTGCACGCTCGTGCTCCAGCAACATTTGTTTCTCCTTAAACTCACGCTCCTCACGCTCATGCTCACGCTCCTCTTTCCTCTCTCTCTCCTTAAGCTCACGCTCCTCTCTCCTCTCCTCACGCTCTCGCTCTAGCTGCCTTTCCTTAAACTCCAACTCCCTAATCCTCCACTCACCCTCCACACCAGGTAATAGCGGAGACGCGCCAGACGAAGGAGGCTCCTCCACCCTCTCCTCAAGCACCTGCTCCCTAATGAGTAACACCCTTAAAGCACTCAAGGCAGTCGGCTTCAAACGTTTCTCACCTGCAGAAAGCTCTACCCTGTAGTGTACAGCAAGTTCTAGAAGTTGTTCTTTGGAAAACTTCTCCAACATGTCATGAGACGGGCGATCAACAAAGTCCTTGATGGAAGCCATCGTCACTGCACCAGCCACCACAAGCTACACACTTTACCTCAGTCACGAAGAACCACTAACGAACCACGAAGACCCCCCTAACGAACCACTGAAGAACCACAAAGAACCACTGAAGAACCATGAAGAACCACTGAAGAATGCTAAATGCCAATAATAACAACCAGAAGGGAACGCAGTGGAAATGTGAGCTCTACGGAGCGCACCTTTCTAGGTTGCAAAAAAAAATAAAAACACACCCACCCTAAATAGACGTGTCATACACGCAGGGTGTTAGGTGCTACCAGGTATGCTCACCAAACACTCAAACAAACAAAATAAATCCAACAAACAATTCCAAACAGGTGCGCCTTCTAACCTGATATGACTACATATGCTTCTACGTCTAAACTGCAGTCAAAACCGGCCCACCACATGTCTACCCTAAGAAACACTAAATCAAGCCCTACCACACTACCTGTGTTTTCTGGCCGCCCTAATCTACCTACCCTTAAACTAATGCCCTATAGACCTAACCATCTTCAACCACACCTGCTACCAGTCAAAGATCATACTTGACCATCCACCCGTCCAGTACATGATACGGTACAAGACAAGCAGATGGTGCTAATCCCTTCCCTGACTGCCCCAGGAGTACGTGGTGCACAGGACGCTAACCAACAACCAGAAAATAATGTCCCTATCTACATGTGGTGCCCACTAAACTATATATTTTAACAGCATAAGTAGTCACATCAAATTACAAACAAATACGGCATACTCACCTGTTTGATGAAATGGCTCAAGCCCCCACGTTACACCATATGTAACGAACACCACCCAAACCATAATACCATGACACCCCGTGTAACACAAAAAAAAACCACCAAACAAATTTCTAGGGGTAAAATATCCCGGACGAGCGCCCAACTGTTACGACCCTGGCTCATGGGCACGCAACCTATGTGCAAACCAACACCAAAACCCCGTGCTCCAACTCAAAGTGCTACTATATCAAGGAACTATTAATGTAAATGTAAACTAATGTACTAATGTGAACCCAACGGACAAGGACTGGAAGAACCTGACAGCTCTTCCTCTAAGCACAGACACTGCATGTGTGTTACTAGGGCTGGCTTTAAAGCTCCCAGCAGGTAACCAATCAGCACTAATTGGCTAATTGGCAGCCCTCACCTGCATGCCCCGTGACACAGGAGTGATCAGGCTCCTGGTACATAACAACGTCATAGTCAACGGGTGTAGGATTCACACGCATGCGACTTGTTTTGTTGTAAATCCTGTTCACATTTTGTGGGTAGCGGGCATTGTATTAGCTTACGCTATACATTATCATTTCTACCGGAGGTTTCAAAATGCTACAGTTTTTGTGTGTAGGGAAAGAAGGGTTTTTTGTGAGGGTGTCTCGAATAAACCCCTCCTTCCCACTTGATTGGTTTAGGAGATTTTATCTCATTCTGCTGAGCCAGTCAGGGCCGAGCCGTTAGGACGTCTTGGCAGGGGGGGGGGGGGGGGGTTATCCTGCCGACTCCTATTACAAACAGGAGCCGTGTGCAGGGTTTCCCCCGTCATAGCGATGTTGCTATGGCGACGCCTTCCATGAGTTACAGAGTGTTAAGGTGTCGAGTTAGAGCGTAGGGCTTATGGGTCTGCTACGCTCGATTTATGTGTAAACTTGAGTCAGTTGGTCACGTGACTCACAGTTGGCATGTCTTTTTCATGACTACGACTCATGTGGGAAGGTTTCTGGGAAGGTCCGGTCTTTACTCTTTGACAAAAGGAGTGACTGGATGTAAAAACATGTAAAGGGTTTTTTACTCCCAGCTGTGCAGTTGGGTTCATACGGGTGATGCTTCTTCTTTATTATTATAAAGAGTTGGATGTGTCTATATGAATTGGAAATGGGGGTCCCTGATGGAAACAAGACTAACGTCTTTCTCAGGTTTGCCTCCCCTTAACAATTGTGTGTATTGAGCCGTACTGTGTTGTACCCTTTCTGCAATCTGTTGGTTAAAGTTTTCATTCATTCATTCATGGAGTTGGTTGCATCCCGCCCCTCTTGTCGTTCCCCTGGGCGTCTTGGGGATTCAATAAGATGGTCTAAATAGCCTATTATTGATGTGGATATGCCCAACGCACACATAGTGCTAGCTCAGGATGTTCTGTTGGACATTAGGTAACTGACTGGCGCGCCTTGGTTGCTTGGGGTTAAAACAGCGTTTTTATAAAGCAATTGGGATGGGGGTTTTCCTCTTCCGACGACCTGTGTGGTTGTCGACGGGTTCTCGTTCATATCAGGGGATGATAACGGAATGGATCTGAACATATGTGGAAGGGTCTCACGCCCTGGGGGTGGGCCACCGGGCGCGGTTCGCACCGAAACGTCTGAGTGGCGCCTTCTTTTTATGTTTAAGATCAACACGCATATCTGCCCCTTCTCCTGGAGTTGGCAGGTCGGCGTGGTTAGGGCACGGGACTGGTTCTGGTCACGCTGGTCCGGATCAGTTAAACCCGTTGTCCGCCGGGGATGCAGATCTGCTGTTCTGGTACCCTGAGGGACTGGGGCTTTTTTCAGGGGAAAAAATGCTAGGTCGGTCCGGGTGTCGCAGGGTTAAGCGCTATGGAACCCTTGTTGGGTACATTGTATTCTACGCCGTCGTAATGGCTTACGGCCGTGCCAACCTGTACACGCCCGATCTCGTCGGCTCTCGGCCGCCACGCAGGTTGGTCTTGGTTAGTACTTGGTTGGGTGACCTCCTGGGAATACCAAGTACGGGGTGTTGGGGCTGGTTTTCCATTCTTGCGCTCTTCTCTTACGCGTGGCGAAGAGGGGCCTGTTGGAGTGGTCTTTGACCTCCTCGGGGGACCCTGTGCTCCCCGTATCACCGGGCCCGGTCCGAAGTAATGTTTTCGTTGACCCGTAGGCCCGGGATAACCCTGTTGGAAACTGGAACACTGTTACTGCGGCAGTGCCGCAGGTGTGTTTTGGAGTTTTTTCCTGGGGGGTTATGGGACCAACCACCGCATAGGGTAACGACTGGGTGGTTGGTTCTCTGGTGTGTTGGGGCAGTGTCAACTCCCGGGTTAACCGGTTGAGGGTGCCCCTGCACGTTCATGACGTCTGCCAATCGTGTCAGCCTTCTCTGCCTCCACCCCTCTGGATGGAGGCTTGGTCATGCAACAACGCCAGCATGCGCCCCTTCCGCCGGGGCGGCTGTGTTCAGCTGTCCCCTCTGGCGCCTGTCTCGTCCGCAGTCTCCAGGCTCGGGTTAACAGCCTGTTGCCTGGTCTTTTCCCCGGTGCGCTGCCTGCTTCCGTTGGTTAACCTTTTTTGTGTGCTTACGGCCATGCTGACTGCCTGTTCTGCAGGGTCAGTGTGCCAGGCGGTGTACTATTGGGGGGACAGGGCCCGCTCGGCTGAGGGGCCTTTGTCCGAATACGCTGGCGATGTGGGGGGCGGGGTCACTAAGTGCCCACCTGGTGGGGTCTTGATGCTGGCATCATGGACTTCTCCGGGCCCCCGTTCCAGGGGATCCAGTCCTTTTGGTGGGTCTGGGTCTTCCTTCGCGCTCCGCTGCTACGGCCTTGCCACGGGGTTGGGTTTGCCCTTGACCCCGTGATTCTGGGGGCAGTAACGAGGTTGTTCCCTCCGTTCGTTCCCGGGTGGCATGCGGGTTGTGCGTGTGTGTAGTCGTGGGGTCAAGCCACGGCCTGCTCACCCTGTGCGTTGAGTTGCTTGAGTGCCTCTTCGCACGGTCGGGTCCGTCGCCCTCCCGGGAAACCTCTAATAGGGGGGGTGCCCTCCATTAGGGGGGGTCGGGGGGGCTCGGCCCTCCCTGTTCTGATGGTTGTGGGGGGCCTTCAGCGGGGTGTATTTGTCGGCCGGTGGCTCCGCTCGGCCTCCCTATGTGCATGAGTGATGCCGAGCGGATCCCCTAATGATACAGAACGTTAGGTTATGACTATAACCAAGTTCTGTTAATTAGGGGTGACGCTCGGCATCCGACGCCGCTGCAGCCCTTGACCTCACCTTGTGGTGAAAGCTTGGGAAGGAGGAGAGCAGGTGACCACACACCTGCTTATGAAGGTAAGCTAACGAGGGGTGTGGTCAGACGAATACTGGTATTAAAGGTACATTTGTGGAATTTATTCAGTGCGCGTGCACGTACGCGAGGGAGTGCATGAGTGATGCCAAGCGTCACCCCTAATTAACAGAACTTGGTTATAGTCATAACCTAACGTTTTATGTCTTGTGTATTCATACTGTTGCTTGTTTCCCTGTGGTTCTATGTTTCTCTGTTCTTTGTTTTGCGTATTGTCAGCGTCTTTGGGTTATTGAAAAGCGCTATATAAATAAAATGAATTATTATTATTATCAAGTCGTTATCTCTACTTTATGTGGGTTTTAGTGCAACCTACCTCGTGGCTTTCTCCGATACCTTCAGCTCCAACTGGTGATCGTCCACACTGCAGTGCTGGTGGAGAGAGGGAAGAGAATACAAGTTAGCCGAGTTCAGCCAGGGAGGTCGTGGTAGAGAGGCTGGTTAGGGGTAGGGGTGGAACGGTTCACAAAATGGACGGTTCGGTTCGTATCACGGTTTTGGGGTCACGGTTTTCGGTTCGGTTCGATATACGTTGTTTTTTATTTAAAAAAAAATTGAACACTCAAATCTAAACATGCTTCTCATTTATTAAAAGAAATTAAAAATAAAAATAAAAAGGTTTACAGTGTTACAGTGTTTACAGCCTTATATAATGTTTGACACACAAAGACCGAACTGACTGAAAAATATAGGCTACATTTGTCAAAGTATTAGTGCAAACAAACAATATGCTCAGCCAGCACTAGACTTTCCTTTCTTTAATATAAACACAAAAAAACAATGTCAACAATGTTTAAATTCCCTGATTGTCAGTTCTTAATGGAAAGATTAGTTTTCTGCTTGAAATTAAAGTGCAGTATTTGAAATACAATGAAAGGAATATGGCTGGATTTCTTATCAAAGGGAAAAGTGTCACTGTTATTTAAAATAAATAAATAAACAAATTAGAAGGCCATCAATATAAATTGCAGCATACATCAAACTAACACACACACTGTACTGTTTCAAAACAACACTGCTCTGTTCATTCTATTTTTAAAATACGTACATTATCTGTCTACATTTATTTAGACTAACATTATTTAAATATCGAGTGCTACTGTGGTTGATTACGTAATTCGGTGAGTTGGAACTATCTATGGGTTGGCGGGTCCCCACGAACATTTTAGTGTCACGGACCTTCAGCTCAGGCAACGTTATCAGCAGTGGAAAAGCGGCAATAGTCCCGGTTGGAGTTAGTAAAACACAGTTGTATGTTAGCCTTCTTGGATGTTGAATAAACGCCTATCATTGTCTTTAAACACCCCACCTCTCAGACTCCCATTTTCTCCTCTGCTAGTTAGTAGCCACGATAACATTGCATTGACTATTAGCTGGCGGGCTACCATAGTTCAACATGCGTTGTGTTGTACAAACTGCTAACGCTATGGCAAGATGTGTGTAGGCCTATGTAATGTTAATGGCTATGTTTTTTTTTTTCCACTTTTTTTCTCCCATTTTCTATATTTTTCTCCCATCCCAATTTCGTATCATCCAATTCAACCCTCCCCTGTCACGAACGCTGTTTCTTGCCTCCCACAAGCCGGCTGCAATGTGGACTAAGTCATACATAGCACAAGTCCCCTCCGGTACTTGAGGTAACAGCAGTCGCATCTTTTCACCTGCGCAGCTCGATCTCTCAGTGGCGAGGAGTAACGCGTGGGAGGCTCACGCTGCCCCCAACACTTCCTGATTCTACTGCGCAGGCGCACCAACCGACCTGTAGGAGTCGCTGTCCACAACGCCCGATCCCCACCCATCAGTTTCCCTCCCCGTAATACGGCCAATGTGTATTAGTACGGACGACCAGCTAAACTGAAAGCAAATGTGGAGCGCTGGGCTCGAACAGGCAAGCCCAGCGTCTCCAGATTCCGTGGCGAGCGCCTTGCCCACTACGCCACGTAGCCGCCCTTAATGGCTATGTTTTTAAAGTCGTAATGAAGATCGATTTATATTGTGCTTGCCATTTTTACACAAACTGACTAGCACCTGGCTGCAGTGCTGCTGCAGCCAGCACTCACCTCTCCCGGCTCCGTGCCAAATGATTTTTATTTTTTTTGCGCGTCATCTGAACCGTACGATACACAGACGCCCCGAACCGTGGGGGTCGTACCGTACGGTACACGGTTCGAATGCGTATCGTTCCACCCCTAGTTAGGGGTCATAGCAGGGTTGAGGACAGCGGTTAGTATGGTAGAGACGGGCTATAGTCGGAATTAATGGTGATCAGGGATCATTACCTGTAGGGTTCTCATAGCCTTCTGTGCCGCATCAGTGGTCTGATACTGAACAAAACCGTAGCCCATGGACAACATCTTGCCTAGAATCAAAAGAACAATATGGGATGAGTTTACTCCACTTCTTACAGTGGAGAAGGTCCACACACTCATCTCATGAAGCCTGAAAATACATTTGAGCGAGGAAGATTGCCTTTCCCCGGTAATAGATACATTGTGGCACACTTATTAAAGGCAGTTATATTTGTGTATTTTATCTGTAAAGCATACACATATGTATTATTTTCTTCTTACATAGTGTATTTTCCAAGTAGGTGGCAGCCAGGTGATGGTATCTTAGATGGAGTCTTAAATAAAAGACCAGCAACAGCCCCATGAGAAAGGCTGTGGTGCGTGGTCTGTGGTGTGTGGTGCACGGTGCGTGGTGCACGGTGCGTGCGTGGTCTGTGGTGCGTGGTGCACGGTGCGTGGTCTGTGGTGTGTGATGCGCGGTGCGTAATGCGCGGTGTGTGGTGTGTGGGTGTCATATCAATACCTCAATCTTACTTTCTAACCACTGGTCAATAGATGCTTTCATGGGTGGATACTCAATACAATGGATGTTCAATATCAGTTCAAATGCAAGACAGATTCCACTCTGAATGTTCAGTACCAGTTTTATCTTTCTTCTTGGAGACGGTGCAGGTCTTCACATTGCCACATTTGGAGAATGTCTATAATAAAATAAAATAGAATAAAATGTATAATAAATAAATATACAGTATATATGTTCAACAGTGAATCAGCCACCAATCACATTTCGCTATCAAACCTCATTCTATGTACCATTCAAGGGTTTGATTCTTAACATGACCTACTGTACCTCCAATAGTTGCTCCTCTGTTGTACAGAAATTGAGATTCTTGATGAAGAGTGTGGAACCTGGAGCAATCTCTTCCTCCTCCTCTTCCTCCTCCTCCTCTTCCTCCGCTGGCCCCTCTTTCTCTGGGGCTGGGTCTTTAGAGCTGGACTCTACGTTTAAAGAAAATGTCATTCATAATCCCCTTTCATATTTCATACAGTGTTACATCAGTGAATCTAGATCCTCTGGAAAATGTGGGAAGGCCAACCAGTAGGAGACCGCCAACTATGTGTGTAGGTTTGTGGGATGTAATACCTGGTTGAGGTCGGGCTGCTGTATGTGTGTAGGTTTGTGGGATATAATACCTGGTTCAGGTCGGGCTGCTGTAAGTGTGCAGGTTTGTGGGATATAATACCTGGTTCAGGCCTGGCTGCTGTAAACACTCCTACCGGCGCCCACTCCAGATACAGGGGGATGTGTTGGAACTAGAAAGGGGTTGAAAGAAAGATAACATCCTTATCTGACCCTCTCACATGATTGGCTTACACTTAAGATCCCACAAGTTCAGTGTGAACTTGGTATGTCTGCCTTTTTTTCCCTTTATATATATATATATATATATATATATATATATATATATATATATATATATATATATATATATATATATAATATACAGCTTCTCTACCTCAGTATGTAACTTTTTAATTTAAAACATGATCACAAACCTCCCTACCTCAGTATGTAACCGTTAATTTGATTCTTGTTTATTCTCTTTCCACCTCTGTTTTGTCCTATCTATGCACATTTATTTTTCCTTTTATATGGACTTCAATAGTTTGACCTTGTAATCTCGACTACATTGCAAATGAGGCTAAAACCTCAATGTTCATTTCGAGAATAAATCAATCAAAAGATCACCTCAGAGGGCAAACGATAGGTGATTGCAATCCAACAACAGGTGATTATTATCATTACATGACAAGCGTGGCATATGGGTGCATGACATGACCGTGAGAACACTATTAGGCCTTTCACACCGGCCGGGCCCCGCGCCGGAGTTGGTTCCCGAACGTAATCTCGAACCGGCCGGCGCGTTCACACCGGGAATAATTGGTTCGGAACATGACGGAGGCTTTAGTTCGGCCTTCTAAGAAAACACTGAGCACCGATTTTTCATGTTCCGAACCAATTATTCCCGGTGTGAACGCGCCGGCCGGTTCGAGATTACGTTCGGGAACCGGCTCCGGCACGGTGTGAACGGAGCCCGGCCGGTGTGAAAGGCCTATATGAGTACCTTGCTGTAGGCCAGCCTGGTGAAGGCCCGCTTGGCCTCTGTTGGCTCCAGGTATTCTATGACAGCGGTCAGTCCTGAGGGTGGCAGCAGAACTCTACCCAGAGAGCCATGTGGCGAGAACAGGGTCTCTAGTTCTGACACGGTCACCCCAACTGGAAGGTTCTTCACCAGGATCACTGTAGTACTCCTGGCTGCCGCTGCCTGTATGCAAGCAAGCACACACACACATTAACACATTTTTAAGACAAAGTTGAATACTATTTGGGAAATGTTTATATGCAAACATCCTATTTGAGAATGTGAACTCCTTATTTGTTTTGTGACTGAATCTTCTGCCGACTAAAAGTAAAAACACACTTCTTAAAAAATAAAAAATAAAAATAAACTACTAACCTTCGTACTGTCTTTTATTATTATGCACTTTGCTACTAAGGAATCGACCTTGCCTATATTACTACCTACTATGCTAAGATGTCCATATTACTACCTACTAGGCTAATATGTCTATACTACTATGCACTCAAGTCTGTAGCACTCAAGTTCGACACTGTAGCACTCAAGTTCGAACAATCCTACTTACCCTTAGCCGCCAGAGTTGTACCCTTCCTACTGACTTGTTGTACAAGACTCGTAAGTCGCTTTGGATGAACGCGTGAGCTAAATGACTAAATGTAAATGTGAGTGAAAGACCCCAAAACCTCCATAAACATGCCTGACTGAAGGAGTCCAGACACACACTGTTGTCCAGTAGAAACTGACGCGTCTCCTGGACGATCTGCGTCTCTCCCAGGGCCATCCTTACAGCGACGCTCCCCTTAGACTCCTGCGGACAGAGAGCACACAGTGAACCGCTTCTGAATGAGAGCCGTGCTTGGTTATCCACAGAGAGCGTGTTGGACTGGAGAGGCGAGTCAGTGGGTCAGTAAAGGAGTGAGGTGATAGAGGGAGGCTCTAGATAGTACTGTATATACGAGAGGATATAACTCACATGGTCCAGGACTTGGCTCTTGGTGGTGTTGTATTTCTCTGCGATGGCGTCCGCCACGGCACTCATGCCCAGGAACAGAGTGTTCCAGTTGTGAGAGCTGAGAGAGGAAAGACAGAAGGGAATCATAAACAGAGGTGGTGTAGTGAAGCAAAGGGAACTGAATGGTTGTAGTGTGCGTGTGTGCGTGCGTGCGTGTGCCTGGTAGTCCATCTCCTAAGTCAGGGATGGTAATGAGGCTCTGATATTCTACTCTTCTGCATGAAAGCCCTATTCATGCTCAATCCCATCTACAATGCACTAAATGGATTACCCTATTAGCTGCCATTGTATGCCAGCATGTGTGTGTGTGTGTGTGTGTGTGTGTGTGTGTGTGTGTGTGTGTGTGTGTGTGTGTGTGTGTGTGGTGACAGTGACTCAGGAGTTAGAGCAGTTGTCTGGTAATCAGAAGGTTTCCGGTTCGATTACGGCTCCTCATTCTTCGAGTGTGTCAAAGAAGCAAGACACTTAACTCATAATTGCTCCCGATGAGCAGGTCGGCACCTTGCATGGTTGCCTCCGCCGTCAGTGTGTGAGTGTGTGAGTGAATGGATGAATGTGAGGCACAAGTTGTAAATCGCTTAGGATAAAAGCGCTTCATAAATGCAGTCCATTTACCATTTCCATTTGTGTGTGTGTGTGTGTGCATGCGTGTGTATGTATGCAGGTGTGTATACCTGGAACTTGCCGCTTTACTTTTAGCATCTTTTTGGCGTTTATAAGCGGACGACCCGGGCCCACCACCAGCGTCAGACTCGGTCTTCTCCTTCTTCACAGTAGAAGCCAGCAGGTGCAGCATTCTGCCCTAAGGGAGCGCGGCGGGACAAGAGGCGGCTTACTTTTCACTTATAAATCCAATTAGACTCTTCAGACGAGAACCATACGAGTCTGTTTTGACATTTGTCTGGACAGCCCGTGTCTATCGACCGTAAACGTGATGCTTCATCTGAAAGTGCTCAACCTTAAATGGCTGCATTTATATAGTGCTTTTATCCAAAGCGCTTTACAATTTGTTCCTCACATTTTACCCATTCGTTAACACATTGACACACCGACGGTGGAGGCAACCATGCAAGGTGGCAGCCTGCTCATCGGGAGCAGTTAGGGGTTAAGTGTCTTGCTCAAGGACACTTCGACATGCTGCCTGGGAGGAGCGGGAATCGAACCAGGAACCTCCGGATAACCAGACGACTGCTCTACCCCCTGACCCACTGTCGCCCCTACCAACCTCTATTGTCTTTAACAACATTCCAACGTAACATCTTTTTAGATAAAACATTGTTTGTCTGAAAACAGATCCGTATGGTTCTTCGTCTGAAGGAGTAATTAACTCAATTGAATTTCAGATTCTAAAATCGGTTGTGCTTGAAAATCAAGTTACCTGGAATATGTGTCCATCCAGCTCAGCCAGTGCTGACACAGCGTTCTCAGGGATGATGTAGGTCACAAAGGCAAATCCCTTGGACTTCTTGGTCAGAGAGTCAATTGGGAAATGCATGTCAGCTAGGAAACCTGTAGAGGGTCAAGGTTCACAAGGCTTGATTAGACTTCATTTATTTGTGTGTATGCGTGTTAGTGTGTGTGTGTGCGTGTGTGTGTGTGTTGCAGGTATAACAATCAGTGGATGATTGTAGACTATGACCACTTCACTCCAGATAAGACTACTAACCAACAGTTTCCCTATGTTGCTACTCTCCCCACATAGGACAGAATATATACTATTAACATATTTACACCAAATGTTCTTATTGCGAACAGTCTGCATACTTGTTTTCATTAGTTGTGTCTTTGTGTAGGTACTATATGGAAATATTTTTTTTTGGATCCACTTTTTCTCCCATTTTCTATATTTTTCTCCCATCCCAATTTCGTATCATCCAATTCAACCCTCCCCTGTCACGAACGCTGTTTCTTGCCTCCCACAAGCCGGCTGCAATGTGGACTAAGTCATACATAGCACAAGTCCCCTCCGGTACTTGAGGTAACAGCAGTCGCATCTTTTCACCTGCGCAGCTCGATCTCTCAGTGGCGAGGAGTAACGCGTGGGAGGCTCACGCTGCCCCCGACACTTCCTGATTCTACTGCGCAGGCGCACCAACCGACCTGTAGGAGTCGCTGTCCACAACGCCAGATCCCCACCCATCAGTTTCCCACCCCCTAATATGGCCAGTAGGGGTGGACGGTATAAACGGTATACGGTATAAACGGTATGAATTTGCTCTACGGTATGGATTTTGACTATACCGTGTAACCGGTAGAGCAGCTCTAAAATAGCAATGACGTCGTCGTCATGTAACCACAGCGCGACTATTTCAATCGCATTTGCCCCTAAAAATAGATAGAATTAGTCATAGATAATAGATATGTGCAAACTGGAAAAAGTTATTTAGGAGGCTTCGCGCACTGGGCGTGTCAACACGCAATTGTCATTTCATAATAAACACATATCACCGCGGCGCACAGCAAGTTTCAATTTCAGTTCCTGGCATTTTTAACCAGTGGAGAAAGGTAAGAGATCTTACCTATCGTTTTTCTTATATGAATTATTCTACGTTAATAAAACATACCTGGTGATCAACTACAGTTTGCTGTAAACATTATGATATGTGTGTAGTGTTATGATAACGACGGCTGCAGCGGGAGGAAGGCTGCAGCAGTGGATTTGCGAAATAGCATGCAGCTGCAGAGCCGCAGAGCCAGGGGCTCTTTCAGGTCTGGTCACAGGCCGCTCAACAGCGCCCCCCCACCCAATGGCTGAATTGCCCTGAATTGACCTGAAAGAGCCCCTGGCTCTGCGGCTCTGCAGCTACATATGCTTCTAGCAAAATCCAGCATCCAGCCCTGCTGTTTGCAATGGGAGCAGCACGGAGTCTTGACTCGGGACTTATTTTATTTGGAATATAATGACTTTATACGCAAAAGTAGCCTAGTTTTAAGTTAAAATATTATAAATCTACATGCCTTGAGGATGTCATTCTTTATATAGCCTGCCTATCAGGCAAAAAAAATTATTCTAACGGAAACACTGATACCGTGATATATACCGTTACCGTCTATGCTTCAAATTATACCGTGATATAAATTTTAGACCATACCGTCCACCCCTAACGGCCAATGTGTATTAGTACGGACGACCAGCTAAACTGAAAGCAAATGTGGAGCGCTGGGCTCGAACAGGCAAGCCCAGCGTCTCCAGATTTCGTGGCGAGCGCCTTGCCCACTACGCCATGTAGCCACCCGTACTATATGGAAATATTTAATGCCAGTGGCTGCAATGAGTTGGTTGAGAAGTTTGGTCCATGGTTTTCTCTGGACCAGAACCCCAGAGCTCAGATCTTTAACGGTCCGCCTCATGAGGTGAGGTCTGCTGATCCCACGTATCTCTGGAGTTATTAATATATTGTTTGTTGTTTTTTCATGCAGATGGTTCTTGCTATACAAATCAATTCAATGTAGCCACTGTTAATGGTAATGAAATCTGCATTGATACTATGGGGATATGCCAAGGAAGTAGAAAGTCCTACTCATAACCTGGCCTGTAGTGGGAGCGGTCGTTGAGAAATTAGAGCCAGCTTCTGGGTCCCGGAAACAAAAACGAGTGTGGAGTTTTGCTACTGGCAACTCCCCCGGTTGCCGTTTCTGGGATGCGGAAATTGGCCTCAATTTAATAATGTGCACGATAGGGCTGGGCGATATGGAAAAAAATCATATCGCGATAACGATATGATCATTTTATTTTATTTCTCGATATCGATAATTATCGAATTGTTATAAGTATACATTTTTTTTTTTTTTTTTTTTTAACAACATATGTATGTTTATTTTGCAGCAATTCTTTGTCATTGCCGCCATCTTTAGTGTTACATCCCCTCACACTCCAGTTCTCAGGCTGCAGCTGGTTTAAAAGCTAAAGTAAACCGGCTTCTCTGCTGGCTGTGGCTCCAGAGGAGTTGAACAGTTCTGGCTCTGCTAGTTTATTTTCGATCTTTTGGCGCTTTTTTGGTGGACAAACCTGCACCGTGACTCGTGACTGGAGACTAGTTCTGCTAGCACACATAGCCTACTGTGTACAGACGGTTTCAAACTGTATTTTAAATTAGAAAGCAAACAAAATAAATGGACAAGAGAAAAAGAAATCTGAATTTGGTCAGTATTGTCATTTGGACAAGCAAAGCCATTACTTTAAGTTGCAGGCAAGAAAGACAAGTCTGTCCACTGTCTCTGGTTTTAAAACTGCCCTGTTGCAGGTAAAAAAAATAAAGAAAACAAAAAAAAAAACGATTTTTCGATTTTTTTTTAATTTCTATATTCGATATCGATTATTAAAATATATCGCGATATTTATCGTTATCGTTATATCGCCCAGCCCTAGTGCACGAACAGATCACCAACACTGTCGTGTCCCTGAAGAAGACGGACAGGAGCACTTGGATTGGTCCCTGGGTGCGGCCCCACGCCGCAACCCATGTCTGGGGGGAAGGATAATGGGATGGGTCAAGCGCAGAGACCAAATTTAATCGGCAACCCCCCCCAAAAAGATTTCAAACACACATGTGTTTCCTATGTGTGTCGCCCATCGCATGTGTGTGTCGCTGCATGACATGACTACGTTGCAATGTGAGCAATGAATAAAGACTTCTTCAAAATCCAGTTTAAGATAATCTTAATCTTTAATCTTTCAATCTTAATCTTAATGAGCGTGGATGTTTTTGGCTTTGGTCAGCCACCTTTAATCTGAACTATGGAGTGTCCAGTCCGACTCTCTAGTTGAATCCCTACGGGCTGTTCTAGTGTTTCTACGCACCGTGTTTGGTGAAGAGGCCTTTCAGCTCCTCTTCGGTACAGGTGTAGGGCAGGTTCCTGACGAAGAGGCGCCCCGACTCCGACACATCTTCCTCCTGCTCGTCCTCCTTCAGCGTCCTGGCGAAGCTCCGGTCGACCTCTGCGTCATTCTTGTTCCTCCAGACCTTCTTGCCCACTGATGAACTGACGCGGAACAGCTCGATGTAGCGCCCGCCTGAAAACACAACAGTGAGCCGAACCATATCTTAACCCTTTCACTGAGACAATACAGAAGGTTAACCCTTTCACTGCCACGTGACAAAGTTTTAACCCTTTCACTGCCACATGACAAAGTGTTAACCCTTTCACTACCACACTACAGAAGGCTAACATTGTGGTAGTGAAAGGGTTAATCAGCGAGGAGGACCCCTAACGACACTCTGAGGCCGGTTCTCCTTCCCAGCCCTTCCCAGAGACAGTCGCATTTCTCTCCTCTCCCCAGGCTCCTCAAGGCCGTTCCTACCGCCGCCTCTACTGCTCCATGGAGCCCGACGCTGCTATGCTCTGCTTCGTGCCGGTTGCCGGACTATACTCAAATCAACTCTAAATGGATCTAATCAGTGGATTGCATATTTTCTTCAAGAAGCAGAATAAGGCTAACCCTCTCTGCCTATTGGGACATCATAATCGGGCTACCAACTTGAAGACGTGGTCATTTTTGGATTATCGAAGCTTTTGGACTGCAATAAGAAGATTTTGGATCTGTTTACCGCGCACAGGACCTACCAAAATGAACTGATTAAGACACTTGGACACTTGGACTAATAATGCATTCAGTCATTTGGACGGAGTTGTTAAAACTCACTCCACTCAAATCAATAGAGTTATATTTCACTCTATTCAAATCAAATTTAAAGTGACGTGGCTGGGATAAATATGCCAGTCACTCAGCCAAAACAAATTCCTGGACCAAGGTCGAACCAGAGAGCTGCTGGAGTCGAAGGCCCTCTGGGAGATAAGAGTGGCAAGCGGCTTCCCCCCACTCCCAATCCCTACCCAATCCCCCCTCCCGCGTGTACGCCTGGCGCCTATGACGGCAGCCAACTAGTACGCATGCTGGAGGGGGGGGCCTAAGACTGTTTCATCACCAAAGTCCTATCCCCCAGTCCATGCCCCCTCCCTCTGGACAATCTTTTCCGCCCTCCCTCCCGCCACCTGGCGCGACGACACTTTGTTTCAGACACTTTGTTGTTGTTGCAGCCGACTATCGCATATGGCGTCTCAGGCATTCTGTAGATGACATGTGTCAACAAATGTACATGTCTGTGTGAATTTATGTTGTGCCGTTGTTACTGTAAAAATGTAATGATTGTGATATGTTGTTATTAATGAGACGATGAGCTGTATGTGTGTGTCACTGGAATTTCCCCAAGGGGATTAATAAAGGAATATCTTATCTTATCTTATTAGGTACATGAGTAAAATCCAGGGTTTTAGCCCATCTGTGAAGATGAATGGCAGGGTATCTGCGGGTTTCAACAAGTTAAATGTTTTAAGTTAAGTTTAAGGTTTTAAGACCTTTGTAATACCACTTAGAGCAAAATGTAATACCAATTTCACGACCATACTAGTAAAAAAACAAACAAACACACAGCGACACTGAACCAGCGGCTGCACTTGTGCAACAGTTTACATTTGTGCACGTTCTATAACAGTTTACATTTGTGCACGTTCTATACAAGCTCTCGCCAGACGCACCAAGCTCCCAGTAGCCCCACAAAAAACAACAACTTCAATACAAAAACATTTAATATATTTATATTATTTCATCTCCCGAAAACGTAATACTTGTGCAAATGAAATTTAAGACTTTTTTTAATAACCTTTAAGGCCTTAAATTGAGAATTATGAATTGAATACTTTTAAATACCCTGCAGATACCCTGGAATGAGCAGTGCATGCTGTAGATGGCACTCTGCTGCATGCCATCTCTGTACTAGGTTGATATTTGCCTGTTCGTGGCCTGCTAGTCTCACACATAGGCACACCTCCCATTTGATAGGTCAAATGGGTGGGGGGGGGGGACACAAGATAGGGGAGGGGGGTGTCTTTACATGAGTTGGGGGTCAATATATTATTCCACAGTTAGTCCCTCTTTCTCTTTATAATGTGGGTGAGATCAATATATGATATACCAGGATTATTTGGAACAAGTAAAATAATGAAAAGTGAATAGACATGGTAAAAGAATGAGATCGCTGTAATCCATTGGTTATCAGATAATGAATGAATAGAAAACAAATAAAATAATGAACATTTGGCCAATGTGATCTATTGGTTTACCGGATTAATGAATGAAAGTCAATTCAACTCCTTAATCTGGTGGTTTGAAATAACAGCTTAAAATAGAAATATTTACATATGTGATTCATGACTTGCTTGACTGGATTACGGTCAGTGTGTTATTTTGGTATCACAGATGTGGGAATATCACCCTTTTCTTTTATTATTAATAATAATCTGAGTTAACCCCTCAAATGCCTATATTAACACTTTGAATGCTACTCACGGCTTTTCTCGGTTTTACCCCCCGCGGGTTGAATGCCCATCACGAGAATATTCGTTTTATTCGTTTTTTTATTTTTATTAGCGATCTGAAATCATATTGCATCAACCGAGCCTACCGTTGGAGATCCAGTCACCCCAGGCTCTCAGATGTGAAAAAAGCGCCCCCTATCGTCTCCCAGATGGTAAATCACCCTTTTGGATTGGACTCAATGAAAGTGAATGGGAGAAAGGATTTCTGACTCCACATTTTACTTCTCACTCACGCAGCCGGCATCGACCGGCATCACTCCGGAGCCTGAAGAGCAGCGGGGATTATGTGTTCTACTGTATACACGGTTGATCAATACAATGATCGATTTTTTCGAATGGTGATCAGGAATTGGAATAATCCATTTGGATACCATCTGATCTCAGGTAAGGAATCTATGTTATCAGTCTTAGGATAATCAGACTCGTTTTCACGGATATATAAGCGTTTCCCCTATATGTGATATAGCTGTTTTGACTGTAAAAGCCATCAGGAAATAAGAGCAGCGATTATCAGCGCGCGCCACGAGCGTGCGTGCGCACACATATACTAACGATTATCTAGCGTTTATTTGAAAACGATTCATAAATAGGCAGACAAATGACAACGTTCTAGAATATTCCAGTAAAAGGCGATTGTCATAGAATGGGTTGTTTTTTCCACGAAAACGAGTGATTTTCAAAATGCTATCAAACGGAAATGAAGCGATAAAAAAACAATCTGCTTTGACAATGTTGACTGGAAAATTAGTCTTTGATAAGCGACGGGCAAATTAGACACATAGCTATAATTTAAAACATAGATTAGGCGATATTAACGTTAACATTGGAGTGGATTTGGGCATTCAAGGGGGTAAAAAGGAAAACACGGACTGGCTCTCAAAGTGTAAATGAGTGGTCCTCTCCTCAACTCTGATATCAAACAACAAACAACATAAACTATAGCTGTGCAAATATCTTGGCTTACCTCCAGTCATTCATGCTGTGAATCAGACATTTAGGTGTTAGCTATGTGTCTTCATGATAATATCAATGGGAGCTAAGATCATGGTCGCATATACAGACATAGTAATACTCAGAGTGCACAGGGTAAAAAAAACTAAATCGTGTGCATAATTATCAGGAACAGGGTTTACAAATAGGCATTAACCTAGTGGCTAATGTAGAAGGACTTCCGGAGCACGACATGTGAGGTCGTGCAGCCAGAAGCTCAGCAAACAACTATCATAATTTAAGTTAATCTACCATGTGATTGAATCAAACCTACGCTTAATTTTTATATATAACATTTTCCACCACTCGGCGAATCGAATTTAATCAGTTTATACACTAAACGGCGATGCCTCGTGGTGGTGGGAGACGAAAAGGTGCCCAAGCTCAAGTTATAGACGCTGACGATAGCCGTGAGTCACCTGAAGATGACGCACTTTCCTCTGGGTCTGACACTACCCAAGGGCCGCCTGAGATTGACTCGAGGTCTGTGGATAAGATTATGTCGGCTATTGAAACCCTGGGAGCAAAAATGGATACACAGACGGCCACTATCCATAAAGAAATAGCTTCGATCCGCCAAGAGCTACATACGACCGTCAGCGCTCTACAGTCTGCTAACTTGCATAATGCTAAACGCATTGACGACATAGAGGGAAATGCTACAGAATGCAGCTCATCTATCATGGCTCTGGAAACTATAGTTGGACGGCTACAGTCGGATATGCGCACTTTGAAGGACAAATGTTTGGACTTGGAAGGCCGCAGCCGGCGCCAGAACATTCGCCTGATTGGAATTGAGGAGGGCAGCGAACAAGATGGGGATCCACGACAATTCTGTGCAGCTGTGCTGAAGGAGATTTTGGACCTCGAGGATACTCCACGGTTGGACCGTGGTCACCGCACACTGGCACAGAAGCCACGGGATGGAGAGAAACCCAGGCCGCTTATAATGCGGATACACCATGGAGACGTCAAAGATCACATCCTCCGACTCTCAAATCAGAAGAAACAACTATTCTACAAGGGGAAGCGGGTATTTATCTTTCCCGACTACGCACCGGAGATTGCCAGGAAGCGGGCCGCCTTCACAGCGGTGAAGCGCCTTCTTTATGAATATGACAAGCCATACATCAAATTCGGCCTCCGCTTCCCTGCCATACTCCGGATCACATTCAACGGAGTGGAGAAATCATTCGAGGACCCCGATCTGGCCATGTCCTACGTGAAAGAGAAGATTCGATCAACACCATGACATGAGTATGGTCAGGTAAAGGCTGTATAAGCCACAATTTTGTTTCAAACTTGAGAGGCTATTGACTGTAGATGATTCAGAGCCTAATTTTCACCTAAGTTGTACCATATTCAGCGTCCAGCAGATGGACCCAGACGCTCATTTTTGGAATTGATTTACAGACCAGACAATGAAGTCCATTCCTTTCTCTCTTTTTTTCTCAGTTCCCATCTTACGCCCTAAGCATCGGCCCCTACTAAGTTTTATAACGTGGGATTATTTGTGAACACAAAAAGACACTGAACATTGAAATGCCTTATCTGTTAATATTACTATTAGGCTTGACAAATGAAAGGACACTGAACATTGAAATGCCTTCTCTGTTAATATTACTATTAGGCTTGACAAATGAAAGGACACTGAACATTGAAATGCCTTCTCTGTTAATAGGCCTGACAAATGAAAGGACACTGAACATTGAAATGCCTTCTCTGTTAATATTACTATAAATCTGTATATTATATATAGACTATAGATTTAGAGGAAAAAATTGAAGAACATTTTTTTATTAAAAAGGGAGAAGGGAGGGGGGGGGGGTCCTTTTACTGCCCCCTCTTCTCTCTCTGTTTCCCTACCTCTCTTTCTGTAGGTTTTTTTTTCTTTTTTTAAATTTTTATCCTCTCTTTTTCAAACTCCATGCTTCATGTATTATGGCAACTGGGGTTATTCGTTAATATAAAATACCACGGTAGTGACCAAAAATATATTTCCTGGTACCTTGACAAAGCATGGTACTGTAGGTTGCCTGCACTTCAATAGGGATATACCCTTTTCTTTTGTATTATTGTTATTTACTTAGCTATGGGTTGGTTTAGATTAGCCAGAAAAAACCCTAGCTAGTTGGGCCAATTGCCCTGGGGACTATGCACTTCGAATGGGGTAGTGCTGGAGGGTGGGGGGTTAATGTGGATTTTGTGTTAAATGTTGTATTTTTGCTTACTCTGTTTTACCTTTTCACACCACTTATTAATACTAGTTTACATTTTTTCTTTGTAGTTTGTATTTATCAAAGTCTCAGAGTCCACTTGATATTACACTTGATAGGAGCCATGTTCCATCACCTACAGATGCTCCATCCGTTTAGCATGAACTCATTGGGCTGTTATGGCTAATCATACGGGGACCCCCCTGATCGGGAACAGGTGTTTGACAAATTTTACTAACTGGAACGTGAAGGGACTGAACAACCCTATTAAACGCACTAGGGTACTTACCCACCTCAAGCTTCTGAAAACGGACATAGCCTTCCTCACTGAGACGCATATACGGACTTGCGACAATACTAATCTGAAACGGGGTTGGGTTGGGCAGGTATTTCAGTCAAGCTATCAGAGTAGGGCCAGGGGTGCAGCGATTCTAATTCGAAAATCAATTCCGTTTGTAGCATCCAAAACTATTTTTGATCCTAATGGGCGCTTTGTTATTGTTGTTGGTAAGCTCTATCAGACGCTTGTGATACTCGACCAATTCGTCATCTATACCACACATAGACACCCACCAACTGATCCTGTCCGGGGATTTTAACTGTGTGGTTGACCCTATACTGGACAGATCCTCTAGGAGAGCTGCCAACTCTAAAACATCTGAGCACTTAACCCATTCTTCGCCAATCACGTGTTAAGGCGGGTTTCTCCGCCATGCGTTGTCTGCCAATAACTCCGTAAGGCGTTTTTGAGATCAATATTTCATATTTTCGTTATGGTATACATATTTCACCCACGGAGTCTTGGGTGATGCCATCTGAGCCATCACAACTCTGCAACGCTTCAATACCGCCACCGGGTGGCCGATCGGCGAGTTGCCAAATAATTGAGTTGCTCAATAATCAACATGCTTTGGACGTGTATTAGTAATATACAAACCGGAAATGGATCGCATCGATCAACATCCCATAATTGGGGACTTCAAGATGGCGGCGTGCAGTAGACAACTCGCACCACATGCTCCCGGTAATAATTTACTAAACTATCTGACAACACAGCTTAAATCCGAATACCCCCCGAGAAAAGCGAAGGGGAAAACAGTTTCAAGACTACTCTATTGAGAAAATGAAATGGAAAACTCTGAGTCGGAAGGAAAAGGCGATGGAGAGTCGGAGATAAATAGGCGCTCCACTAGGCACAGACAGACCCATGTACCGGAGGCTTTGGGCCTAGGAGCGATTAGCAAGAAGCTAACGGCGGTAGACACCAGGACACAGATGGCTAGTAGGGCTGAAATAAGAGCTGGCAAAGAGGTACGCAAGGAAGAGATAGCAGCGGGTGTGGAGACTGGAGAGAGAAGGAAAAACGGCTATGACAATGGAAAACATGCGCTCGCTATTGAGAGAGCTCTTGTCAGAAGAAGCCGAGAAGAGAAACCAGCAAACAATGGAGGCCATGCGCGCACTGTTGAAAGAAGAAGCGAAAAGGAGGGACCAGCAGTTAATGGGGGAATTTGCACAGTTGGAGGAAAAGCTGGAGAAACAAAACAAAACTTTATTGGCAAGTTGGGAAAGAAAGATAAAAGACAGGGTGGATGGAAAGATGGAGGCATGTGAAGCTACCGTGGCTAACCTAGAAGCGAGGATGAAGGAACAGGAGACGATACACGGAAAGAGAGGCCTCGTTGGATAACAGAGCTACGGACCTGGATCGTTGGGAGAGGGAATGCCAGAGGCTCCGAACTGACAGTAAGGAGATGGGAGAGAATATGGAAAATATGATCAACTATGCTAAACGGAAGAATCTGAGAGTGATCGGCATACCAGAGGAACAAGACCCGAAAGGACAGAGAGGAACAATGACGGAATACTACTCGGGGGGCTAGCGGGGGTAGGAGTCTTCACTAAAAATCCCAGGCTGGAAGCGGCGTACAGAGGGGCTCCCGCAAGAAGGAAAAAGAGAGGCGAAAACGGAACCGGGAGGCCACTCATAGTGGTATTCTCCAACCAACGGGACAAAAAAACCATGCTAGACATCGCAAAAAAGAAGCGAGTTTTGACACACGAAGGATTACAAGTGAGGATATACCAAGACCTCGCCCCGTCCCTGGTCAAGAAGCGGGAGGAATACAGGGAAGTGAGAGACTACTGCTTTCAGGGGAAAGGACAGACAGGCTTTGTGAGAGGAGCCATTCTGAAGGTGATGTGGGAAGGAAGAACTACTTTGTGTGATACTCCGGAAAAAGCACGACGAGACTGTGGTATGACGGTGGGGACAGACCCAACGCGACTGAGACAGACACTTGCGGGGCAAGGACCAGAAGAAGAGCAACAGGAGAGACCGCCACAGGTGGATGACACGGGTAGCTAAGAATGGTATATAGAAGGGAGGGGAGGGGGGGAAGGGAAATAATCTATAAAATCGGGCAATTTCAATGGTTCAATATATAGGCTGTACAGGTACGGAGACACTATGGATTGTAATTTCTGATTGAATTCTCTAGGAGACATGCCCCCATTCTTGAAATGCAAGGGAAAAGGCTTGTATATATATGGCAGGCCCCCCTTCTTGCCGGATAATTGATATGAATATAAGATATATATAGGGGGGCTTTATGTAGGAATAAGAGGTTCAAGGACCCAACTTAAAAGTGGGAAGGGGGGGGGAAGGGGAGAATGGATACTATGGAAAAGGGACATTTCTATTTTTCAATATGTGGAATGTTCAGTTATAGTTAAGTAGTTATAGTTAGTTAAGGGCACTATGGAGAGACAGAGGGCCAAACATAGACAGAAGGAGGAGTGGTTAGCTAGGAATGGGGAAGGAAGGGAAAATGTATATTTCATAAAGGCACTGCAATTTTTGGTTTAGATAGGGGAAACTAATAGAGGGAAAAATGTATAGGGTATAAGGTCTGGCAACCTCTACCGTTCAGTATAGGTACTGGACACACACAGACCGGTAAACGGGATAGTTATATAGGGACACTACGGAGAGGTCAAGGACCCAACATAGGCGTGAGGAGGAGTGGATAGTTAGGATTTGGGGAGGAAGGGGAAGGGTATAATACATAAAGGTGCAGCAAGTTCTGATTTAACTCTACAAAAGATACCCCCCTTCTTAACGGGTAAAGGGTATAGCTTAGAGGTTTTCGTAGGTGATATCCCCTTTCTTAACAGGTATTGGATATGGTCGATGCCCGGTTGGTGGCGGATTTGGTTTTGTTTCAATGGTTTTGTTTCAATGTTTCAATGTTTTAAGGTGATAGAGATCCAGGAGTTTAGAGGCTGAAATAGAGGGTTCCTCGAGATGGTTACGAGAGGAGGAAGGGGGGGGGGGGAGTAGGGATACAGGATCAAGTTGAAGATAGTTTAGTCAAGTTGGACTTTAAATAGCAGAAATGAGAAAAAGGGAGCATGTGGTTAGAGCATACTAGGAGGGAAGAGCGGCAGGAAAGGGAGAAAGGCAGGTAAGATGCATCCTGTCAAAAGGAAGCAGGAAAGGACCTGTAGGAAGTCGGAAAAGAGGAGGGTCAGAGGTCGGTGCCCAATAGGGGGGGACGTTAGCTTTATATGTGGGGTTTGGGGGTACTTGTGTTTTTTCTCTTTTTTTATTTATTATTACAGGACACTTCGGCTGGATCACCACATCACAAAACATAGAGGAGAGAGGGGGGAGGAGGGCAAGAAGAGAATGGGAAAGATAGGACATAAGGATGAGTAGGAACGAAATAAAATATATGAGCTGGAACGTGAGGGGGATGAGCCACATTATTAAGCTAAAACAGATTCTAGGGAAGATAAAACGATCAGGAGCAAAAATAGTTTATTTACAGGAAACACACAGCACTGGGAAAGATCTCAAGAGGGTTGAGAATAGATGGAAGGGACAGGTATACTCGGCACCATTCAACTCACAAGCTAGAGGAGTAATGATACTAATAGACAAGTCGATACTTGTCTATATTTACTTTAAGAAATAAAATTGTAGACCCGGGAGGGAGATTTATAATATTAAGCGGTACTATAGTCTCCACGCAGGTGAACCTAGTAAATATATATGGACCAAACAATGATGATCCGCTGTTTTTTCAAGAACTGTTTATGAAAATGGCAACTCTCACGGGCCAGTTCATCATGGGGGGAGACTTTAACTGCGTGAGGAGGCCGGAAATAGATAAATCAGGGGGAGTGGATACCTCCCACGGAAGAACAAGGAAAGTGATAGATACGTTTATGAGAGACCTCGACTTGGTTGAGATATGGAGAAAACTAAACCCAGGCAAGAGGGAATATTCGTGCGCTTAAAAATTACTAAGTAGGCCATCGTTCTCTAGAATAGACAATTTTTTTGTTTCGACAAGCTTGATATCTAAATTTACAGGAAGTGAATATGACAGTAGATTACTGTCTGACCATTCTCCGATGACGTTAACTATGAACATGCCGGAAATAGCGTAGGCACCCCCTAGATTCAGACTCCAAACCAAGTGGCTCAACAACCCGAAATGTATGACTTTTATAGATGAAAAAATAGACATATACTTCTCCATAAATACAGACCAGACAAGTGCAACGATGAGATGGGAGGCATTTAAGGCGTATATAAGGGGAGAGATGATAAGCTATACTAAACATAAGGAACACTATAAGCAAATGGAGGACATAGAAAGACGGGTAAAAGAAGTGGAAGAACAGCTATATAGGGGGGGAAGACCCAGCAAAACAGAAAGAACCAAGGGTATTAAAGGCCCAGTACAAGCATCTATCCACTACAAAGATAACATCGGACTTACAGTGGCTAAAACAATCATACTACGACCAAGGGGAAAAAGCAGGCAAGATACTGGCATGGAGAATTAGAAAGGCACAAACGGAAAGGATGATAAATATGATCAAATTGGGGAATGGGGTGGAAACGAATGACTCAATAGAAATAAATAACGCCTTTAAAGAATATTATGAAAAATTATATAACATTTCTCACTCACCATTGTATTTTATATGAAAATAATCGTAAGTAGGTGAATTCTACACATCTGACAACGCCATCTGACAATATCATAATGATGTGTTTTCTATATTATATCCACAATCATTCATCTAAAAAATTGTATGGGCGTAAATACATGTTAAGATATTCAAAATCGTCACAGCAGTATAGTTTGTTTATACTTCAGAAGTGATGTACAGTGACGAGTGAATCTGGTAGTTGGTTGTTAAAAATGCGAAATAACATAATAACGTTACAGCGTACAGTTTCTAGTTCAGTCAGCAGCCTCCACTGATGTTATGACGTTACGAAATAACATTATACATTATGCTCCGCGCTTCAATTATACATTATGCTCCGCGCTTCATTCATTCATTAATTTCATAATCAGTCAGCAGCCTGCGTCCTCCACTGATGTTATGACGTTACAAACGCCGCGAAATAACATTATACATTATGCTCCGTGCTTCATTCATTCATTTCATAATCAGTCAGCAGCCTCAGCAGCCTGCGTCCTCCACTGATGTTATGACGTTACAAACGCCGCGAAATAACATTATGCTTCATTCATTCATTTCATAATCAGTCAGCAGCCTGCGTCCTCCACTGATGGATTTGATTTGGGACCGCTGCCGCTTCCCCCACTGATGGATTTCATTTGGGACCGCTGCCGCTTGCCTGCCGCGTTCGCGGCAAAAGGGGGCGGGGGGTCGTGGCCAATCAGAGAAAAGCTGAACACAAGTTGGTTGCCTTTAATATTCACGCGAGAGGGACATGGGGGTAGAAATAGCAGAAGAGGACTGGGAACAAGCATGTGAGATGTCACAGACACTTTCAATCAATACCAGATGTAAACTCCTACAATATAAGTGGATACATAGAGTATATATGACACCAGAGAAATTACACAAGTTTTATCCTGTGATCCCGGATGAATGTACTAGGTGTGGGGTAGAGATAGGGACCCTATACCACTGTATGTGGGAATGTGAGAAGATACAGGAATATTGGAAGGAGATATTGGAACTCATATCGGAGATGACACAGATAGAAATCCCGACCGATCCTAAGTTATGTATACTACACTTATACCCGGAGAAGTTCCCAGCTTATATTAGAAAGAGGAAATTGATAAATTTTTTGTTTGTTACAGACCAAGAGAGTGATAGCTTTGAACTGGAAGGAGATACAGAGACCAGGAGCAGTGGTTAAAGGAAGTGTCAGAAAACTTAGCAATGGAGAAACTAACATACATACAGAAGGGAAAAACAGAGCAGTTTGAAAGGACATGGACATCGTTTATACACTTCCTGGAAAGTGTAAGAATCTAAAGGAGAGGGATAGGAAACATGAAAGGTAAGGGAGAGGAAAGGGAAAATGGGAGAAAGGTTTAGGGGAAGAAAAAAAAATAAAGAAGAAAAGTGGATGGAGGTAGAGAAGCCGAAGGACAGTTGTTTATTTTTATCTTTATTTGTTTTTTTTTATTCATTTTATGTTATTTTATTAGTGTATCTTGTATTGTATTTTTATATTGGTTTATTTTTTATTTTTATTTTTGTGCTGATATTTCCGTGATTTCTTATAGGTAATTTAAAGGAGAGCTATTTTGCTGTTTCTTTCACGGTGTGGGAACTTTTACACAGTTCCTGTGAGTCTATGGAACACCTCTGAAGGTTCTATATTTCTAATCAGGTACTGAAAAGCAGCAGTGTTCTACCTCAGGATCTTGGGACATTTTAAGGCTGGGCTCGTACCACTGTGTGGCCTGGGGCCAAATGCCACACCGACTGCCACATTATTAGGTGGTTGAGGAATCTTGGACATTGAGAGTCGGAGACGTGGAGCCTGTAGATATGAATCCACATAGCTGGGGGACGGTACTGGACACTGAGGAAGGCCATTTATAAAATAGTTCCCCTTTAACGATTAACAATTAAGCAATAACAATAATTGTTTCTATGGTAATATGTCTGCGGAAAGGTCAATTGTGTTGTAATTAGGGAAGGGAGGGGATTGAAGGGTGTCTTTTTTATTTTTGTCATGTGCTGTTGTTTGTATATATGTATGTTTGTGTAAAAGAAAAAATGTACAATAAAAACGTTTAAAAAAGAAAATCCCATAATTGGGATCTGTTTGTTCCACTCTCATCGCCCAACGCTACGAGGAGACTGGGGTGAGTTTCAGCGTTTTTCTTTACCATTTTCGATACAAACTGCTCTGATCAATATATCACCCATACTACATAAATCATTTAATGTCGGTCATTGAATTATAAACGACCCCCCCCTCCGTTCACCCGCAGATGACCCCATTTCATTTATTTTCAAATGTTGTTTTGCCGGACAATGGTAAATGTAGCCAAACTAACACTGTGGTTTGAAATAAAACGATTGAATCCAGTCATGACGTTTAGGACCATGTACAGTTGAAATTTTTAATATAACGTTGATCGGTATCAAACTGCATTTGATCATCTAATATATGCATTTATGCCTATATCTCACGTTCTATGAAATACTGCAGAAAACAATAAAAACATATTTATACTCTAGACCAGTGTTTCTCAACTGGTGGGTCGCGACCCAAAAGTGGGTCGCGGAGCCATTTTATTTATTTTTATTTTTTTTCTCACTACCTATCATTATGAAAGTGGCTTCTCAGCTCTGGTCCAGCTGAAGACAAAGCGGAGGAACAAATTGGACATTGAGCATGACCTCAGAGTTGCTTTGTCTACCATCACCCCAGACTTTGAGACTCTTGTCAGGAGCAAACAACATCCCCAGTTATCCCATTAGTTCCCTGCATGTTAAGCTAAGAAGTCTGCTAAGAAGGATATATTATTTATTATTATTATTATTATTATTATTATTATTATTATTATTATTATTATTATTATTATTATTATTATTATTTAATTTCATTGGTTTTTTTAGCCCTAGTTGCACTTTTGTTGCAACCCCAGTTGTTATCCCATTAGTTCCCCCAAACTTAGGTCTGTTATGTTAAGCTAAGAAATCTGCTAAGAAGCATATTATTATTATTATATTTTTTATCCACTTTTTCTCCCATTTTTCTATATTTTCTCCCATCCCAATTTCGTATCATCCAATTCAACCCTCCCCTGTCACGAACGCTGTTTCTTGCCTCCCACAAGCCGGCTGCAATGTGGACATAGCACAAGTCCCCTCCGGTACTTGAGGTAACAGCAGTCGCATCTTTTAACCTGCGCAGCTCGATCTCTCAGTGGCGAGGAGAAACGCGTGGGAGGCTCACACTTCCTGATTCTACTGCGCAGGCGCACCAACCGACCTGTAGGAGTCGCTGTCCACAACGCCCGATCCCCACCCATCAGTTTCCCACCCCCTAATACGGCCAATGTGTATTAGTATGAACGACCAGCTAAACTGAAAGCAATGTGGAGCGCTGGGCCCCCCAGTTATCCCATTAGTTCCCCCAAATTTAGGTCTGTTATGTTAAGCTAAGAAATCTGCTAAGAAGCATATATTATTTATTATTATTTTATTTCATTGGGTTTTTAGCAATAGTTGCACTTTTGTTGCACTTTTTTGTGTTTATTTCATATTTTGAAAGATTGCGTATTACTGCAATTATTATTTTTTTACATAAATCATAGTGGTTAAAAATGTTGAGTCGCGACTTAATGACTAAGGAAAATGTTGGGTCCCGAGGCTAGACCAGTTGAGAACCACTGCTCTAGACGGTATTTTAGTATGAATGTGTGAATGAAAAAGTAAAACGTTCCTACATCCTGAACGATAGATAATTGATGTTGAATGGGCCATAGTAATGTCAATTTAGCAATACAATTTAAAGTTATAGCCCTGCAAAGAAGGTGAACATCTCCATAGACTTATAGCGCTGGCAGAGAGGGTACAATGATGGGTACAATGCCCGGCAGAGAATGGGTTAAAGGGCTTTTTGGAGGCGTGTGCTATGTCAGACCCCTGGCGATTTCTATACCCAACTAAGAGAGAATATTCTTTCTTCTCACCCGTCCACCATACCTTCTCGCGAATAGATTACTTTTTCTTGGACAAAACCTTACTCCCCTTGGTGCAGTCATGTGTCTAATAGTATAGTAATTTCTGACCACGCCCCTGTAACATTAGCATTAGCCTTCCCCAACCATAAGCCAAATAGATCCCCTTGGAGGCTTAACTCACTTCTATTGTCAGAGGAGGCTTTCATTTCTTTCATTAATTCACAGAATTTTTTTTAGAAACCAATTTAAAGGGGAACTATTTTACTATTTCTTTCACTATTTGGGCACTTTTACACAATTCCTGTGAGTTTATGGAACACCTCTGTAATTATTTTTTTATTTTATTCATTGTTTTGTATTTCTAATCAAGTCCTCAAAAACAGCATTTTTCTACCTGAAGATCTTAAGCTGTTTTGAGGCTGGGCTCCTAAACCACTGTGTGGCCTTCGAAGCATCTGGGACATTAACATGCAGCGGTGTCTATCTGACATCACAAATCATCACATTTTCAGATGACTCAGTTCAGTGAGGGTGAATATTGTGAGAGGAGAATTGGAAGAATGCGCCAATATGAGAATTAGAGACATAGATCATATTAATATAAGTCCACATAGCTAGGAAACAATGCTAAACACTGAAAAAGGCCATTTATAAGATAGTTCCCCTTTAAATAATGAAACCTCCCCTTCTTTGATTTGGGAGACCATTAAAGCCTACCTGAGGGGTCAGATCATTTCCTACAGTGCCTTTACTTATAAAGCACGAGTAGAAAGACAATCGCAACTCCTAAAACTGATCTTGAACGCAGACAGAGCTTATGCTTCTATCCCAACTCCAGAGCTTTATAAAGAACGGCTGTTACATCAGACAGAGTTTGATACACTCTCAACTGGGTAGGCAGAACGTGCTCTTCTGAAGGCTAGGCACATCTCTTATGAACAGGGGGAGAAACCGAGTAGAGCCCTCGCACATAGTTTGAGACAAGCATTTGCCACTCATGTCATTGACCAAATTGACTCTCCGACTGGCTTAAAGACTGACCCCTCAGGTATTAATGAACAATTTCATCATTTCTATTCTAATCTATATGAAACTGAACATCCAACTGAATCGGCCCTGATGGACACTTTCTTTGAAGGACTAGACATACCCACCGTTGGTGAGGACTCAAGAGAGACCCTAGATAACTCCATTACATTAGATGAAATAAATAATGCGGTTATGTGTATGCAAAGTGGTAAGTGGACAAGATGGTTTTCCAACGGAGTTTTACAAAAAGTTGTCCCCTAAATTGAATCCCTTACTTGCAGCCGTTTTTGATGATAGTTTAACTCAGTCAAGCCTACCCCCAACCCTCTGCCAGGCGTCAATCTCCGTGCTCTTAAAGAAAGGTAAAGATCCTCTTAGTTGCTCCTCATATCGTCCAATAAGTTTGCTCAACGTCGATGTTAAGATCTTAGCTAAGGTGCTAGCTCTCCGCCTAGAATCTGTTTTGCCATCTATTATCAATTTGGACCAAACGGGCTTCATCAGAAACAGACACTCCTTCTTCAATATTAGACGTGCATTTAATATCCTGTACACAGAGACTTCAACACAGCGCCCAGAGGTACTCATGTCCCTGGACGCTGAGAAAGCCTTCGATCGTGTGGAATGGGGCTATCTGTTTTACGCACTCCGGCGGTTCGGCTTCAGTGACGTTTTTATCTCCTGGGTCAGACTGTTATACACCGACCCCGTGGCCTCAGTTAGAACAAATAATGTACATTCAACATATTTCCCCCTTCAGCGCGGGACGAGACAGGGATGCCCTCTATCCCCACTGCTTTTTGCCCTGGCTATGGAACCTCTGGCAATGTCCGTTCGACAATGCCCAGATATTAAAGGAATAGTTAGAGCGACACGGGAGCACAAAATCTCCTTATACGCTGACGATGTACTCCTCTATATATCTGATCCTCTTTTGTCTATCCCACATATCCTTGACACACTCAGGACATTCGGTGAATTCTCAGGGTATAAACTCAACCTTGATAAAAGTGAACTTGTACCCATTAACAATGTGGCCAGCCAGGTTTATTTGAATTCTTTGGCCTTTAAGATCACAAACGATAGATTTACCTATCTGGGTATATCTCTCACAAAGTCCCACTCCCAATTACTAAAGGCCAACTTTACACCGCTCCTGGACCGAACACGCCAAGATCTTATACGTTGGTCCACCATGCCCCTATCTTTAGTTGGGAGAATTAATATAATTAAGATGAGCATTCTTCCAAAGTTTTTATACCTCTTCCAATGTGTCCCGATCTTCCTCACCAAAATCTTCTTTACAAAACTTAACAGCCTAATTTCAACATTTATTTGGAACAACAAACCACCCAGAATCCGGAAAATATTTTTACAAAGACTGAAAATGGGTGGGGGTTTGGCCCTACCAAACTTCCAAATATATTATTGGGCCGCGAATATTAGAAGTTTACTGTTCTGGCTACATGATACATCTGCCCCGGACGCTCCTGCCTGATTACACATCGAAGCTAGTTCTACTGCCCGCATTTCACTCTCCGCTCTTTTGTGCTCTTCAATTCCCCTGCAATCTCCCCAGTCCTGTCTAAATCCTGTAGTGTTACACTCCCTGAAAATTTGGTCCCAATTTAGAAAAAGTTATGGTTTAATCTCTATGTCTACTTATGCTCCAATTGCAGCGAATCACCTGTTTCCGGCCTCCCTCCTAGATAACGTATTTGATCAGTGGTTCAAAAAGGGAGTTTTGAACACGAGACTGCTCTATGAAAGCAACATATTTATGTAATTTGAACAAATTAAGAACAAGTATGATTTGCCATCACAACACTTCTTTCGTTACCTACAAGTTAGAAACTTTATACGTAGTCAATCCACTACATTTCCATCCCTGCCTCCAGATACATCACTGGACTCAATCCTGGAGATAAAACCTGAGCTCAAGGGAACTATGTCTAAGCTTTATATGAACATATTCAAGATGGAGGACTTGTCACTTTCAATAATAAAGGGGCACTGGGAAAGGGACTTTGAAATAGACATATCAGAAGAGGTGTGGTCAAGAATACTAAAAAAATTTCACGCTTCATCTATCTGTGCGAGACACAGGCTTATTCAATTTAAGATTGTACATCGGCTACATATATCCAAACTCAAACTGTCAAAAATGTTCCCTGAGGTTAGTCCTACTTGTAACAGATGCAAACAAGCCCCGGCCGGTCTGTATCACACATTTTGGTCATGTCCTAGCCTAGCAGACTTCTGGTCGTCCATATTTAAGCTCTACTCAGACCTGGCAGGTCGGGTACTGGAACCGTGTCACTTCCTGTTTTTTTTTTGTGTCCTTTCCGACGACTTACATCTACCAAAAGCACAACTGAACTGCATCGCTTACTCCTCCCTTCTAGCAAGACGTCTCATTCTTATGAACTGGAAAGATGAACATCCTCCCTCATTTGGCAGGTGGATTTGCGATGTAATGTAGCATTTAAAAGTTGAAAAGATTAAATATACTTTACGGGGATCAAGTGGGAAATTTGATGAGGTGTGGCAACCCTTTATCTCGTATGTGGAACGGTTGACTACGTCTCTCACCTCCTGAAACAAGGACACTGTATAGCAGGGGTCTCAAACTCGCGGCCCGCGGGCCATTTGCGGCCCGCAGGATGATATTTTGCAGCCCCCTACTTGACATCAAAGTTTAGTGTTAGTGCGGCCCGCGCGCAACCTTTTGCCGAGTCATTGTGCGAGTTGGGCGTTTTATTTATTTTATCACTTGTAGGCTACCATAGCGCAGGCTCATGGCAGCAACGTTAGTGGTTGAAACGTGATTCCGGAGTGATACCAAGTGGAAGGAAATATATCCTTTTTTTGATCCACTTTTTCTCCCATTTTCTATATTTTCTCCCATCCCAATTTCGTATCATCCAATTCAACCCTCCCCTGTCACGGACGCTGTTTCTTGCCTCCCACAAGCCGGCTGCAATGTGGACTAAGTCATACATAGCACAAGTCCCCTCCGGTACTTGAGGTAACAGCAGTCGCATCTTTTCACCTGCGCAGCTCGATCTCTCAGTGGCGAGGAGTAACGCGTGGGAGGCTCACGCTGCCCCCGACACTTCCTGATTCTACTGCGCAGGCGCACCAACCGACCTGTAGGAGTCGCTGTCCACAATGCCCGATCCCCACCCATCAGTTTCCCACCCCCTAATACGGCCAATGTGTATTAGTACGGACGACCAGCTAAACTGAAAGCAAATGTGGAGCGCTGGGCTCGAACTGACGAGCCCAGCGTCTCCAGCATTTTGTGGCGAGCGCCTTGCCCACTACGCCACGTAGCCGCCCTTGGAAGGAAATATATCCTGTCATCAGTGCGTATAGCAGGTATCCTCGAAATTCTCCGCTGCAAGCTCCTGTCCGGCTGCACTGCTCCAACTGTCTGTGTCTGTCTACTGCTTTGGTCCAATCATTTCAGCGTCCCGTCAGCATTCCCCCCCCCCCCACCCACAGTCTGCGAATCAGAGGCAGAGTAGGGCGGGTCTTCACGGAATGCGTGTTGTCTCTTTCAGCGGGTCCGAGTCAGAGCGAGAGTTGACAGCGCATCGACAGGTAGTCTAATCTGCAGGTACTGTAGCTAGTAGCATAGTTTTGCCAGCAGGCAGCTAGTAGAAAAATATGGCATGTTCAACCAGTAAAATAAAAGTCAACAGTGAAAATCGCTACAATTCAAAGGTGAATGGACTGAAAAATATGAGTTCATCCTCCTTCCAACCAGCACAATGTGCCAAGAAACGGTAGCTCTTGTGAAGAGTGGCAATTTGAAATGCAATTTGAAACGCCAATACGAAACAAAACAGTTATTTTGATGCAACCTTTCAGCACTAAGAACCACAAAAATAAATGGAATGAAATCATCATATCAAGCTGCAAGCAGAATTATTGTTAAAGTTATGTCACAACGATAAAAAGCAACCAAATCCTCACTCAGTGGCATGGGTGTTGGCTAAACACAAGAAGCCATTCTCTGATGCATACATAATAAAATAATGTATGACTGAAGTGATGGAGACCATGTTTGAAGGCAAACAAAAGCAAATCCTCCTCAGATAGCACAGCAACCAGAATAACTGAAATACTGGCTGATGATTTCATTAAACAGCTTTGTGATAGAATAAAAAAAATGCAGTGCATTTCCATAGCTGTGGATGAGTCCACTGACACCACTGAGAATGCTCAGTTGCTGGTGTTTGTGAGGTTTTATGATGAGGCAAAGGGGTAGTTTGTTGATGTATTAATACATTTTTGGAATACTTGAAACCCTTTTTTTGTGGAATATTTGATGCGGCCCAGCCTCACCCAGACTCTACCTCCAGCGGCCCCCAGGTAAATTGAGTTTGAGACCCCTGCTGTATAGGAACGACTCTGTAACACGAAATACTCTTGAGAACTTTTTTTTTTTTTATTATTCATATATATATATATATATATATATATATATATATATATATATATATTATTTTTATTATATATAATAATATATATATATTATTATTATATATTATGTTTATATTATTATTATATATTATTATTATTATTATTATTATTATATATTTCTTTCTACATATTTTTTGGTGTTGGTCTGTTTTTTTTTTATTTTTTTGTCTTGTTTTGTCGATAAGTGTATGTATGTCACGTTCGTATTGTCTACTGTAATGTCTAAAAAAACGAATAAAAATATCAAATATAAAAAAACGAGTGCCTAATGTATAAAAACATTTAAAATCGTTAACATAGTGGTTTATATAAAAAAAACTGATTATGATAACCGTTATGCATTGTTTTTTTTTTATCTTTCCCCCCCTCCTTTTTCCTCCGATTTTCTCCCATCCCAATGTTAGTCGTTATGCCAATTCCCAATCCCCTTCCTGGTCGCTGCGCACTTACCCCCCACAGTCGGTCTGGGAGAGTGGAGGCTATCACGCGCTTCCTCCGACACACGTCTAGCCAATCAACCGCTTCTTTTCACCTGGCAGCGCGGACTCTCACTGAGAGGGTGTAACGTGTGGAAGGATCACACTACCCCCCTTAGATCCTATCCGCGCTGAGCAGGCGCCCCGACCGAACTGTAGGAGTCGCTGTTTACAACGACCCGGACCCACCCCGCCAGCTTTCCCACCCTCTAATACAGCCAATTGTATTAGTGTGAACGGCCAGCCAAGCTGGTGACAACGCCGGAGCTGTGAGCTGGATTCGAACAGGCGAATCCAGCGTCTCCGGTGTTGGTGACGAACGCAATCTCCGCTACGCCACCTGACCGCCCCGTTATGCATTGTTCTAGTATATTGTTGTGGTGCATTTTATTTAACAAAACTTGGTGTCTTCATTCATGAGACAACAAACCAACTGGTTCTGCCCTGTTTAACAATATAATTTGGCAATTTAAGGTTATTCACATGTGATGCAATGTGACTCTGACTGATCATTCCTTCCTTTAGCAATACATTTTTGCTTGTTATTGTAAAATTGGTTAATGCAATCTTACTGATTGTATTTCATCATATTCTTAGTTCAGAAACAGAGTCCATTCTCTTCGGATCAAATAACAAACTCAGCAAGGCCGACGGCTTCTCAGTTACAGTGGGTGACAATATTGTCACAAGGAAAGATGAAATTACATACCTAGGTTCCATCCTAGAGGCAAATCTTTCCTGTGACAAAATGGCATCCAAGGTAATAAAAAAAGTCAACCAACGAACTAGATTATTGTACCGGATCTCCTCTCTGGTAAACAAGAATACCCTGAAGACTCTGGCAGGAGCACTCATTCAAGGGTACTACGACTATGCTTGCACCTCATGGTACCAAAGCACCTCAAAGGCGCTAAAAACATGATTACAAACATCACAAAACAAACTGCTCAGACTTCTACTTGACCTTACCCCTAGAACCCACCTCACCCCTGCCCACTTTGACAACCTATGGCTTAGAGTAGATGACAGAGTACAGCAACTTGCAATGGGCCTGGTCTACAAGATACACTATACCAGCGGTTCTCAACAGGGGTGCCGCGGCACCCTAGGGTGCCGCAGAGAGCTACCAGGGGTGCCTTGAAATAAAAATAAAAACGTTTTTTTTTTTTATATATTCTTTTTGGATTAGAGAAAATTATCACTAAAGTGCTATCTGTTGCAGCTGTACTGTTTTCCATGAAAATACCATATTTGGATAAGTTTAACCATTTCTCAAAATCTGAAAATCATTATGAAACTTGGTGTTAATAAATCACAGAAAAGGATCACCAAGTTACTCTGGATAAAAAAAACCTTTACAGACAACATTGCGACAAAGCTTCCTGACACATCTCCATCCAAACTCTTGGAAGAACTCATTGAAATCTCATCTGATACCACCTGGAGAGCTCGTTTCAGAGTGTGGTGCTGAGTACCAAGTATCTCATGATGCAGCAGTTAAGGTGTTGATACCATTCAGCACCACATATCTGTGTGAAGCTGGCTTTTCATCCATGACAGCTCTGAAAACAAAATATAGGGCCAAGTTGAGCCTTGAGGATGATGCCGTGTTGCCTTGTCAAAGATCTCCCCGCATATTGACCGTATTATTAGCCAGCAGCAGCAGACCTCGCATTGAGCTAGAAATGTCCACTGAGTGAACGAGTGCTTATTTTCTGTATTTATTTATATTTTTTGAGAAATGGTAACTTGGTGATCCTTTTCTGTATTTAAAAAAAATACATGATTTTCTGTTTTTGAGAAATGGTCAAACTTATCCGAATATGCTATTTTTATGGAGAACAGTGCAGCTGCAACAGATAGCACTTTAGTGATAATTCTCTGTAATTTTATTTAAAGAAATATGCTATTTGATTTACTACTACAAGCAGTGTAATGAAGCCATTTAGACCTGAAATAATGCATTATATAGCCTGCATATACACACAAATGTGTTTCCTGGTTTCTTAAATAAACGTTATTTTGAAAGCAAGCACTTTTGTCATCATTGTAGCAAAAAAGACAGGACCGGAAAAGTCTTTATCGTATGTAGGGGTGCCCTGGAATATTTTATTGAACACAGGGGTGCCCTGGCAGCAGAAAGGTTGAGAACCCCGCACTATACGACTAAGGTACCCATGTACATGTCAAAATACTTCCCAAAGGTCAGTGAATACCACGACCACAACACCAGAGGAAGCTCAACAAATCATGTTAAACCCAGATTCGGCTCAAACAAGGGACTAAACACATTTCGCAATTATGCCACATCAATGTGGAACGCCCTACCCAAAGCTGTAAAGGAATGTGAATCCCTACCCACATTCAAAACCGCTCTTAAAGAGCACCTACGGGAGGCTGCAATTCGAAACTGGCCACCGTAAATGTCCAAACCCCCTCACCCCCACCCACTCCTAATAGACAGTCTCCTCCCCACCGCATGTATATATTCTCTCCCCACCACATGTATATTTCTCTCCCACCCACCCACCCCCCCCCTCCTAATGTACAGTCTCCTCCCCACCGTATGTATATATTCTCTCCCCACCGTATGTATATTTCTCTCCCACCCACCCACCCCCTCCTAATGTACAGTCCCCTCCCCATCATATGTATATACTCTGTCAGGATCTATGGGTAACAGTACTGTATATTTTCATATCGTATATATGTCACAAATGTAACAGTACTAAATACCTGTATGGCATGTATGTCCCTATGCCATAAATGTCATGTATGTTGTGTATGTCATAAATGTCACTATGAATTGAAAATGGGGGACCCTGATGTAAACAAGACAAACGTCTTTCTCTGGTCTGCATCCCCTTAACCCATTCTCTGCCACCACTTTGATCATCCTAAACCATTCTCTGCCAGTACTATAAGTCTATGGAGATGTTCACCTTCTTTGCAGGGCTATAACTTTTTAAATTGTATTGCTAAATTGACATTACTATGGCCCATTCAACATAGATTAGCTATCGTTCAGGATGTAGGAACGTTTTACTTTTTCATTCACACATTCATACGAAAATACCGTCTAGAGTATAAATATGTTTTTATCGTTTTCTGCAGTATTTTCTAGAACGTGAGATATAGACATAAATGCATATATTAGATTATCAAATGCCGTTTGATACCGATCAACGTTATATTAAAAATTTCAACTGTACATGGTCCTAAGCGTTGACTGATCATCCGCGGGTGAACGGAGGGGGGGGGGGGGGGTCGTTTATAATTCCGTGACCGACGTTAAATGATTTATGTAGTATGGGTGATATATAGTTCAGAGCAGTTTGTATAGAAAATTATAAAGAAAAACGCTGAAACTCACGGCAGCTTCCTCGTAGCGATGGGCGATGAGAGTGGAGCAAACATATCCCAGTTATGTGATGTGGATCGATGCAATCCAGTTCCGGTTTGTATAATACTAATATACGCCCAAATCATGTGGATTATTGAGTTATGGCAACGGATCGATATCCACGGTGTGTGTCTTGAGTCCAGGGACGATAAACGAGTGCCCGGACGGAATAGTGAGACGCACCGGGAACCCAAGAGATCGACTTCCGGTTGCAACTCGCCGATCAGCCACCAGGTGGCAGTATTGAAGCGTTGCAGAGTTGTGATGGCTCCCGCAGCATATGACAAGGCTCTGTGGGTGAAATATGAATTCCATGACGAAAATATGAAATATGAACTTGAAACACGCTGTACAGCGATATTGGCAGACAACGCATGGCGGGCAATAACACTGAACAGCGATTTTGGCGGAGAATGGGTTAACAATTGTGTGTCATAATTTTCCAGATACATATGAACTTTGTGAAACAGTTCTTGTTTGTGAATCTGACAGTTGCTGTGTTGCTGTTGCCCATCTGTTCTCTGCCAGGGATGTGTCCTTCTGTGGTGACCTGCTGTGTGTTGAACGTATCGTACACTCAGGTCGCTTTCACACAGGGGCTGTTTGGTCCGGACTTTCGGACCAGAATTCGATAGTCCGGTTTTTCGGGTCTGTGTGAATGCGCGTCGAACTCGGTTCGCGGACCAAACAGTCGAACTCTGGTCCGCCTGAAAACGTCGGTCTCGGTTCGGCTTCATCGAACCAAACGCGAACCAAATATAGGAAGTGATTATTATTACCACTGCTCGCAGCACTCACTGCGAAACAAGCACACTGCATCTAATCTCTCTATCTATCTATCTATATACGGTATCTGTGCATCTTGGGAAGAAGGAAGAAAAAACGCGGCTTATTATTATTACCGAGGCGCGCAGCTTATTATATTATTAATAAAACAGCTACTTGTGGGCACTCATAAAAACACTGTGGTCTACAAGTTGTTTAACGAGAGGATGGTGGTAATGTGCTTCAATAGAACAATGGATCAATGCCATGTCAAAACTCGGCTCCGCTGATCTGGAGGGCTCCGGTCCACACACAGACACACACACACATGCGCGCGCACACACGGGATCGCAGCCACACACACATTTCCACTGTCCAATAGACAAGCGCCCTTTTCGACCGCGTGACATTGTTCAGAAGGTCTCGGTCCGCTGACAGATTTCTATGTGAAAGCAGGCGAACCAAATGAAGAATGCAACAATGTTGCAACTTCACCCCCAGAACCGCACCGAGTCCACCAAAACTATATGTGAAAGCGACCTCAGTCGATGTTTTTGTGAGTCTGTCATGTGGCAGGACCAAACAGTAAGACCGTAAAAATTATAATAATAATAATAAATACATAACAATGTGGACAATGTGTGTTCAGACGCCTCTTGGTCCACAGGTCTTTGATGATGTCTGTCTTCTTGACGATGCAGTTGGAAACATTTACTCCTCCATCATTCAGAGGGGGCCTACAAGAGGTCGCCATCCACTCCCTGTGTACCTCGTCAAGGGTCACAGGGTTATTGGAAGTAGTGGGGTGGCCGTCCACGGGGACGCGGCAGATTCCCCTCCCGGAGCCTGTGCTGCTCTGCATCTGCCGCTGTGCTCACACTTGGCCTTCATCAGGCCCAGAGACATGGCGGCAGGGTGTTCTTGAATGTGCTGTGTTGGTCGGTCCCTCGCTCATCTCAAATCTTGCAAGCGATTTGACCACTGGCGGTCTGGGGAACTTTATATGGCCTTTATATGGCCTCCTACAGATATTCAGTCAAAGTACCTCGCAGAATCAGTTTGAATGAACGCAGATGTAAGAAATTGCCCACTGTGTGCACATATAATTGGAAGCAACCATGAATACACACACGTGATCAAAAGCCAAGAGTGGGAAGTAAGTACCGTAAGTAAGCATTGTACCTACCCATGTAATCTTTGTTCTTCTTGAGCGCCTTTTCAACCTCCTCTTCAGAGTGAAGGTCCACATATACATAACCTGAGACACATAGACACAAACATAATGGACTTTATACTCTGATTAAAAAATATCAAAATAAATCCAAACCAGCGCATGTTTACAGATCACTCACACACCTGTTCTGTCGCCTTTTTCATTCTTGCCAATCCTGATGGCTGCAGGCTTCAGGGGCATCATGAACTCTCGCACTTGTTTCTGTTCAGGTCACACGTATATACAGACAGGGGTCTTGAATGCTGATATAAAAACACACTCGTCATTTCAAAACGTATCTTGGTAGCACTTTATATTACAGATTAGAGGGAAATTACTCTGTAATAACCTAAAAATTACATAATTACTTGGTTGGTAGTGACAAGCAATTATTGATTACATATTTACAAATAATTAATTGAGCATAATTGGGTCCATTTTATGTTTTCAGAGGATGAACTTTATTATCTAAAATATGGTAAGTTAGAGTGTTGTGTTCACTCACACTCCCAAGCGATTTAGATTAATTTCACAACTGCAAATACATAGGCTGTCCAAAACAAATTCATATGGTTCTTCAGTGCAAGGCAAGGGTTCAAGTGTCATTACCAGAATAACTCCTGAATATTACCAGGTATGAGGTGGTTATTTCCACGTCATTACACAGTAATTACCCTGTTATTTGCGTACCATAATATGGAGGTGCTGTAATCCTTTTTCTCCCCATCAGCTCACTTCAGACTCACCTCTTTAACACTGAAAGGAGCTCCTCTGAGTTTCACTGTGAAGTCGGTGGTGGGTTCAGTCTTTGGACATGGAGAGAGAGGGGGGGGGGGGGGGGGGGGGGGGTATTAACCAGCCGAATTCAAGGAGCTGAAGTATTGTGCTAAAATGAAATTCAATATATTCTTACATCCTGTTTGCCAGCTTTGCTTGGTTTCTTCTCCGTGGAGGGGAGCGAGGACTTGGTCTTCTGAATGTTGTCTCTGTCTCCACTCTCATAGGCGCTGTCTGCCTGGTGCACAGGGACAACTTTGTCCTCTTTATCTTCATCATCGCCATCCTCCTCCTCTCCACTCTGTTCCATGGTATCGTCTGTCTGGGCCACTTTTGAGCGCAGGTATTCCATATCAGACAAGCCGGATTTCAGCGCCTCTTTAGCAGTACCTGAAGTTCAGAACAGGGTGTTTATAGTTTATGCATACACTGTACATGAGCACACAGACACACACTGTGGAGCTTCTATCCCCGGGCCATCAGGATGCTCAATGAATCTATGCAACACTAACCCTCACTTTAAACACTCACCTTTAAAATTCCCTTTAGACACTTTTTAACTACACCATATTTTATCTATTTATTACTAGAAGATTTGCACTACATCTCTACCTCATTTTTGCATTGTTTACCTTTTGTACTTTAGTTTGTATATTGTATATTTTGTATAGTGTTTGGTCTTTATTCTTTTAACTTTTTTTTACTGTATGAAGCACAATATCAGGGGGCTCATACAGAACCAAGCATTTCACTGTAATGTACATGTACCTTATATGTGACAAATAAAACAAAACTTGAACACACACAGTCACACACACATGCTAGCATCACAATAATATTCACAAATACATTTAAGTTGCATTACATTTACAGAAGCCTCTCTGCATGAACAAGGTGATTAAACAGACTATTCTAGAGGGCGACAGTGGTTTAGGGGGTAGAGCGGTCGTCTGGTAATCAGAAGGTTCCCGGTTCAATTCCGGCTCCTCCCGGGCAGCGTGTCGAAGTGTCCTTGAGCAAGACACTTACTGTAACCCCTAACTGCTCCTGATGAGCAGCCCAACCTTGCATGGTTGCCTTCGCTGTCGGGTGTGTGAATGTGTGAGTGAATGGGTGAATGTGAGGCATAAGTTGGATAAAAGCCCTATATAAATGCAGTCCATTTACCATTTACCATATTCAATCAGTTGACCAAATCAAATTAATATTATTTGAACAAAACCTTGGAGGTGGAGAGCAGCGCTACTTATTAGTGGCTACCGTCACGTACCCTGATCTTCACCATCCTCTTCCTCGTCGTCCGATTCGTCCGAGTCAAAGTTGAGGTAATCGTCAGACGCAGGTTTCTTCTTCACCGGAGTCTTTACCATTATGGGGACAGCCGCTAGTGCCGCAACGTCGTTGACCCAGGTAGGCACCTGACTGCGATTCTGATGTACTGACATGAACTCTTTAAAACCCTGTTCCTCCTCCAGCTGACAGACACACACACACACAAAACAAAAGAACGCACATCTATATTACACAGCACATAGTTATTATTTGTATTTTTTGCACAATCGAAGCGGGCATGGCCACCTTCATTTCACTATATGTCTTGTGTATGTATGTGATGAATAAACCTCTTGAAATCTTGAAACATACATCTACTGTATATCTTCAGTTAACCTCACAGTCACAGTGTTCTGATCTGCAAAAGAATGTCCTGGGCTGCTGCAGTGTAATGCTAAAACTTCTATTATTAACACTTTGACTGCCCAAGCTTAATTCCTTTTTACCCCCTTGAATGCCCAAGGCCACTTCAATGTTAACGTTAATATCGCCTAATATGTTTTAATTTATGGATATGTGTCTAATCTGCCCGTCGCATTATCAATGACCTATTTCCAGTCAACATTGTCGAAGCAGATTGTTTTTTTATCGGTTCATTTCCGTTTCATAGCATTTAGAAAACCTCTCGTTTTCACGGAGAAAAAAAAGGTTTCCATGATAATCGCCTTTTACTGGAATATTCTAGAACGTTGTCATTGTTCGGCCTATTTATGAATCGTTTTCAAATAAACGCTAGATTATCGATAGTATATGTGTACGCATGCACGCTCGTGGCGCGTGCTGAAAATCGCTTCTCCTATTTCCTGACGGCACGCACAGTCAAACAGCGATATCACATAATCACATAAAAGCTTATGTATCCGTGAAAACGGGTCTGATTATCCTTAGACTTGTAACATAGATTCCTTACCTGAGATCAGATGGTATCCAAATGGATTATTCCAATTCCTGATCGCCCTTCGAAAAAATCGCTCCTTTTAGTGATCCACTGTGTATACAGTAAAACACATATTCCCCGCGGCTCCGAGAGTCCAGCATGAAGCTGGTAGATGCCGGCTGCGTGAGTGAGAAGTCAAATGTGGAGTGCAGGTTTTTTTTTCTCATTCATTTTCATTGAGTTCAATCCAAAATGGTGAATTGCCACCTGGGAGACGATAGGGGACGCTTTTTTCACATCTGAGCGCCTGAGGTAGCTGAATTTCCAACGGTAGACTTGGTTGATGAAATATGATTTCAGATCGCAAAAAAATAAATAAAAAAGAGAAAATACGAGAATTCTCGTGAGTGGGCATTCAACCCGCGGGGGGTAAACCCGAGAAATCTCGGGCGTGGCATGCAAAGTGTTAAGGTTGAATTTAAAATAGAGACAGACTCTGCCTCTATGTCAAAAACATACTGACAACTTCAAGAGGATGTAATCAGAGCAGCATAACTGGACCCCATGCCACTATTACACAACCTTTAAAGGTCAATGGATCGAGCATTGAATGCTCCCAAGCACTGGAATACACAAACATCATGTAGAATGCATACGTTTACTTTAGATACTTAAGTACATTCAATAGAAAAAACGACTTTTACTTAACTAGAATTTGAACTGATGACTTTTACTTTTTTTTAGGGCATGCCCATATTTTTAAGGGCATTTCGTGCTTCATTGATAGAACAGTCAGAGAGAGACATCGGGAGGAGAGATGGGGGAGGACATGCAACACATGTCCTGGGCCGGTTTCGAACCCAGGACGTTGCGATTACGCAGGATGCGCCCCGGACGACTTTGACTTTTACCAGAGTACTAATTTTTGTTTCTTAGTTAGCTTATTATAATATTCAGTCTATTAAGTGTGGGGAATGATTTTGGCAATGTTTTTCATAGCAGCAAACGTATATACTGTATATATATTTAAAGTAAAAAATAACTGGAATGTGTTTTTCTCCACAGGAATGTGTAACGTCCCTGGAGCAAGCTAAATATACATAAAGAGTAGACCTTTGTTGTTGACAAATATTGTATCCTGTCGTGGGTAAAAGATTGACTTACTTTGTCCAGAGCACTTAAGATGTCCTTCTTCTGCTTCTTGTCCTGAGAATGGAGCCAAGACAACATCTTTCATTCCAGTATAGAATAGAATAGAATAGAAATCCTCTAATAATCCTGAGGGAAATTCGGCACTACAGATCGCTCACATTGAACAACAATAAACATTTAGGTAGTCAATAGGACTAACTTTTTTTTTTTTTTTGGTTATCATTCCATTTGGGCTGTGGGGGGTGCTTAATGTCTGAAGGAGTCGACTGAAGGCTTCTTGTCCTCTGCAAAAGCATGCAATTGGTCCACTGATGGATACATCTTGATATTTGTCTAGTCTAGTGTGTTCATTAGATGGGTGAAATCCGCTTTCAGTGCCTGTTTTCATAGGCAGTTAGCCTCTGGTATGCGTGCCATTAGCGTTAGCCTTAGTTCTAGGCCTTTTATTATATATTATTAATTTTATTAATTATTATATTCGACTAAGAGGTTGGCCAGTCGACTACGGCTCCTTTCGACCGATTAGTCGACTAATCGATTAATAGGGGTCAGCCCTAGTATGTATATACATTCTAAAATCTTAAATATACAACTATCCAGCCAAAAATATACAGAAATATACAGTAAAATGTACAGTAATAAGTGTGAAAATGTAAAGTGAAAAGTGTCCAGGAAGATTGTGAGAAGTGTACAATTTTTGTAAGTGTCCAGGAAGATTTCGCCAGGCTGTATGGTCACCCTGTGCTCAGTGATGCAGTGAGGCACAGTGATGCAATATAGAGTCTAATGGCTGTCGGAATGAAGGACTTCCTGTGCCGTTCAGTGTTACATCTAGGGAGTCTTAGTCGAACACTGAACGTGCTCCTTCTTTCAACCAAGTCTGTGTGTAGTGGGTGGGAGGGGTTGTCCATTATGGCGTGGAGCTTAGCAAGGCTCCTCCTCTCTGCCACCACCACTAGAGTCCAGCTCCACCCCTACCACGTTACTGTGATGTGTGACGGTGTGAGACATTTAAAGTTTCTCCCCACAGGGAATGTGTAATGTCCCTGTGGAGTAAGATAAATATACATAAACTGATGTTGTTGCAGACTTTGATTGACTCACTTTGTCACCCGACGCTTCTTTTTTCTGCTTCTTTTCCTGAGAATTGGCAGCATAGAAAACATCTTTCATTAAAAAATGCCATGTTGTGAGACATTACTTTGAGTACCACATTACTTGTAGTACCACAACACATCAAGTCCACATAACATAGTACTAACTCACGTGACACACAAAGTAAAACGGAGCAGCTACATAGTGAGTTAGCAACACAGCTATTCAAAGATAAGATTTACAAAGACAATGTGCTGTAACGGATATCACTCCAATAACCAGGGGTTCAGTCGTAATATCAGAAGTGCCTGTACTCTGCGTGCACGTGCACATACATGTTCCCTCGCGTGCGCACAGAACAGATGATTATTATGCATAAATAGTAGGAAACATGTTTGTATAGGAAATTACTAGTTTTAGTTTAGTTTTTGTAAATATTGCCTTGAAATAGAGAAGCTGAAAAAGGTAGCAGGATGTAGCATTCAATATATAAAGAAATTATATTGTCAACAGATATGGTTGAAAAACAAACAATGTTTTAAATGTAATTGTAGATACAATATTGTAGTTACAATTTATTTAATTGAATTAACTTAAACTAGAAAAGTAAATACAAACTAAATTAACAATGTAACTTACAGTTTATAGAAGGACAGTTTCCTTCTGAAGCACAACTTAATGCCTCATCCTTCCAGTCGGGACCATTTGTCACATAGTGAGAGCTCCACAGCTCAAGCAAACCCCCACAGGGCTTGTATTTTGGTTTTGCACTTCTCGTTCTTTGTTATGCTATTGGTATCCTATTATTATGCAAAGACTAGGTGATAGATAAGTGCCGGTACTTGGCGCTTGGCGCGACGAGTCGAGTGAAAGTTGTGAACGCATTTTTGTGTGCACACGCGTGCACATCCGTGCGCTTACTTCTGCTCAGAAAAGTGCTGGGACGGCGTGGTACCGCGTGGGACCACCACTGCACCACTGCCAATAACGCCTTATTTGTCTAAAGACAAATCGAACAATCTATTCATTCTATAATCCAACATTTTGGGAAGTACACATTTGCAGCAGCTAATATATTGTTGTAGCCATATTGCTTATTATTTAAATGTTTTCTTTTTGACCATCATGTGTTGATATTTAAATTTAAACGTATTCTATATTCTATATTGTGTATGTATTTGTAATGAAACAGAGTCATTTTGTTTGTTTGGGGTGATTGCTCCCCCTGTTGATGTGGAAATGGTGGGCCTAATGGCTGATTGATGATGGTTATCAGGTGGTGGTTGTCGGGTGTTGAAGTGGATGTCTGCCGGGAGCAGGGGCAGTTATGATTTGGAAGGGACAGGGAATCATATAGTTTTTCGACCACACCACACACACACATCACACACCACAAGCACGTTAATATTCGCAGTTTGGTTTGTAGTATTATGTTCATTCGCTTTCGTTTTGGAGTTGTGCATCCTATGTTTGGAGAATCGATGAGATCGCAATTAAACAACATCTGAACTTGATACGACTCAACTGAATTAATTGTTTGCTGGAAAAGGTGCGTCTGAAAGTTTTTACCCGTTCTGATCGCGGCTGATGACGTTTGGGATTTGCCGATACAAAAGTCGAAAAACTCTGATGACTTACTGGCGCAACAGTATTGTTTTTATGAATGAACTGGACGCGAGCCTCACGAGTCCGCACTGCCAACGCTGCCAGCGGTGAGTAAACACTCCAACATTGTGTGAATGAATCGCTAACAGTGTGAAACATGTCTGAGAAGCAGAAGCCTGAGGGTGCGAGTAGGGCGGAGGATGAATACGCACAGGATGAACAATATGCAGCTGAAAGAGAGCTTTTCAGGCTGGTCGGCTCTCGCCGTGGCAAATTATGTGCCCTAACGAGAAAGAGTAACGAAATTAAATCATTAATGGATCATGTCTGTACTAAAAAAAATAAAGAAAATGTCGAGCAGGATTTGAAGACATTTAACACCCTGCTGGAACAATTTATGGAATTACATGTGTCTGTGCAATCATTACTTTTGTCTCATGATGAACAAGAGGCAGATAATCTTGATTGGTATGAGCCAAAACTACTGCGCTTCAGACAATTTCTAAATAGCGCGGATAAGTGGCTGAATGATGATGCGTCAGATACACCTGACCATGTTGTGTCTAAACAACAGCCACCTGACGAGGAGGATGAACAGCCACTTGACGAGGAAGCTGAACAAGCACTCAATGTTGATGATGTGGATGAAAAGGTTATGATCACAGTAAAATCGACATTAAAAGGGAGCTCCCGTAGCTCACCGCATATCTCGGCGCTATTTCTGCGTCGGGGAAAACCGTGCTTGTCACGGATCTGGGGGACACGAGTTCGATTCCCGGACCCGCCGTCATTTCTCAGAATGTCTTCCCCTGCTCTACATCCCATTTTCAACCTGTTTCTGTCGGTCATGCTTGACCAGAAAAAGCGATAAACGCTAAAAAATTAAGTTTAAAAAAAATAAAATAAAAAATCGACATTAAAGGAGAATGTGATTGAGGATGATGAGGTTGGAATTTGAAAGTGAATTAGCAGCAGCTGACGCGAGGATTCAAGTGCTGGCGGAGGGCAGCGTCACATCTTCCACAAGGAGGAGAAAACAACGCGATCTGACGTTCGCAGAGTCCATGCCCACAGTGTACAACCCAATCACGCCAAATCCAATGCGCGCACGTCACTGTCTCAGCATCAAAGTCATGCACACTCAAGTTCAATCAATGTGCGCACAGCGCAACTGTCTCCACAAACGAGACAGAATGCTAATTTAAATTCGAATGCAAATGATCAATCTCTGGTCAGTGTTATGAAGAAACAACAAGACATACCGGTAACTGAAATCATGGTCAAAAAATTACAGCTGTCTCTTCTTCCACCTAAAGAAATACCACTTTTTAATGGTGACCCACTCCAATACAGGTCATTTATTAAAGCTTTTGAACATGGCATTGAAGCAAAAACTGACAATAAAGACAGGCTCTATTACCTAGAGCAGTTTACAACTGGTCAGCCAAGACAACTGGTTCGTAGCTTTTTAAATATGGATCCTGCAAAAGGCTATGAACAGGCCAAGGAACAACTGGAATGGAACTTTGGTAATGAGATGAAGGTTACCACATTTACACATATGTAAATAAAGCACTGAACTGGAATTCTATAAGAGCAGAGGATGGAGATGCATTAAGAGCCTATGCACTATTTTTAAGAGGCTGCTGCAACACAATGCAGGATGTCCAGCATTTGGATGAGCTGGATAATGCATCCAACCTCAGAATAATTGTCTCTAAATTGCCATTCAAGCTCCGTGACAAATGGAGGTCAACTGTGTGTGATCATCAGGAAAGGCAAAAACAAAGAGTGAAGTTTAAAAACTTGGTGGAGTTTGTGGAGAAGCAGGCTAGGATTGTATTGGAACCCATCTTTGGTGACATCATTTACTTAACCACAAACAGCAGAGGTGGCTCCAGAACAAAGCCTGCAGACACAAAACAAAGGCCCAATCCGACCAGCAGAGGAAGCAGTTTCGCCACCACAGTAACTTCCATGCCTAAAGATTTTCAAAGACAGGACTCAAGCACATCAACTGCTTTTCAAAGACAGGACTCAAGCACATCAACTGCTTTTCAAAAGCCTTGTATGTATTGCAAAGGAGATCATACCATGGAGACATGCAACAAGATGAAACGCATACCTAACAAGGAGATAATTGAATTTCTCAAAGTCGGACATTTGTGCTTTGGATGTTTGTCAAAAGGACACATGAGTAAGGACTGCTGCAAGCGTATGACCTGTCCAGTGTGTCAACAAAGGCATCCAGGCATTTTGCACTTTGAAATTGAAAATAAGAGTGCTCAAACAGAGGGGTCTCCCAAGGGAACATATGCAGAGTAATCTGTGAGCAGTGCTTTGGTTTCTCTGGAACCACGTCAACCTATTGGGGCCGGTAGCAAAGAGTGCACGCTTGCTGTCGTTCCTGTTCAGGTGAAGCTTTCTAGAGGAAGCCAGATTGTGCAGACCTATGCTTTTTTAGATCCAGGCAGCTCTGCTACATTCTGCACTGAAGAATGTGCAGAATGTGCGCTGTGCGCACATTGATTGAACTTGAGTGTGCATGACTTTGATGCTGAGACAGTGACGCGCGCGCATTGGATTTGGCGTGATTGGGTTGTACACTGTGGGCATGGACTCTGCGAACGTCAGATCGCGTTGTTTCCTCCTCCTTGTGGAAGATGTGACGCTGCCCTCCGTCAGCACTTGAATCCTCGCGTCAGCTGCTGCTAATTCACTTTCAAATTCCAACCTCTCTCGTCTTATCTTGAGCTTGGCTTCTTCCATATCTATTTCATGCTTTAGGCTCAGAACTGAAATTTAGCTTTCAGCGCTGCGCGTTCGGCTGTCGCTTTCACCAGAGCGCTGGAAGTGGTTGAGCAGCGCTGTTTGAACTTGCGCCGTTCTGAGACACATGGCCGTCCGTATGTGGGTGCAAATAGAATCTCTATTTCAAACTTGGAGATTTTGGTCAAGCAGTACAACATCGCATCCACCTCTGCAATGATAGACATTACCACCTCAAGCTGCCTTTTCGCAAGGAAGACGTTAGCATGCCTAACAATCGACAGGTGGCGGAGGAGCCGGCCGCGCACCTCCTGAGAAAGTTCAGGAAGAATGACACGTTCTGTCAAGAATACAAAGGCTTTATGAACAATGTAATTTCAAAAGGATACGCTGAAGTGGTACCCAACAAGCAGCTGGAGTCACAGTAGCCAAATTCAGTTGAAGAGCCGGAAAAGGTCGCTGATGATGACCCCGAAGTGAGAAACCACACCGCTGTTTACAACTCTGAAAAGAGAAACTGCATCGATGTTTACAGCACAGTGGTGGAGGGAGAGAAGAATCCCACAAGCAAGTTTATCGACCACTTCTCCAAGTGGACTAGCCTCAAGAGAGCTGTGGCATGGATTGTGAAGTTTAAAAAACTGCTTCAATGCTTGTGCCAGGAAAAAACAAGAGCACAAAAGGCACTTTGTGCACAAGTGGATCACAGCAACAAAACACAAACACTGCTGGAGGACCACATGGAAACGTTTAAAGACAAGCTGACCCATCAAAATCTTTCTGTGGATGACAAGGCCCAAGCAGAGGAAGCCATTGTGCGTTTCGAACAGGAGCACAGTTTCCATGAAGAAATTACTGCTTTAAGAAAGGGTTCCACAGTAAAGAAGAGCAGCTGTATTTACAGACTCGACCCTGTCCTGGTGAATGGAGTCGTGAGGATGGGAGGCAGGCTGAGCAGATCAGCATTGCCAGAAGAGGTGAAACATCCTGTAATCCTACCCAAAAGTGGACATGTGCCTAAACTGATACTCAATGACATCCATGAGTTGACCGGCCATGGCGGTAGAGACCACATGCTCTCCAGGCTTCGGCGGCATTACTGGATACTGCGAGCCAACTCCTCAGCAAGGACAGTCATAAGGCAATGTCATGTCTGCCGATGTCAGCATGGGAAAGTAGGAGAGCAGATGATGGCTGACCTTCCCAACGATCGCATCACACCAGGTCTGTTCAGCAAAGATGACGTTTATGCCCGAAGACGATGGAGGCACGTGCAGTATATTGCAGACCTCTTCTGGAGAAGGTGGACTAAGGAGTATCTGCCAATGATGCAGGAGCGTCAAAAATGGAAATGCAAAAGGAGGAACTTCGACCCTGGAGACAGTCCTCATCGTGGACAGCCAAGCTCCTCGCAACTATTGGCCGATGGGCCGAAACATCAAAACGATGCCAGACTCCAAAGGTTTCATCCGCCGAGTTCTCCTGAAGTATGGCAATGATGACGGGCCAGTGGTGAACACTGAGCTCCAACAGGTGTCACTGTTCTTGAACAGCTGGCTCCCCACTAACTGACAATCACATTAAATAATGCTAACACATTTATACATATAATCTTTGCTGACATATCTTATGGCATTCGCTAACTTGCACACACACCCATCCCCTCCAAATGATGGACTATACAGCAGCGTGTGCACAACGGACTATGCAGCACATAGACAATACTGCAGGGCTATTCAACTGGCGGCCCACGGGCCAGATCCGGCCCGCGGGATGATTCTGACCGGCCCGCCAAAGATTACATGATAATAAAAAAAAGTAAAAAAAATTAAATTTTTTTTTTTTTTTTTTTTTTTTTTTTTTATGTCAACGTTAATACGCACAATTGAGCCAAAAGTCACTCAATTAATGACAGATTTCATTGATAAATTGAGGGAAAACTTTGCAAGTCGATTTGATGAATTTGACATGTCCAGAGAATTGATGCATTTTGTGAGCAACCCATTTGCCAATGTAGCTGCTATTTCCACAAAAGGACAAGAGTTCCTTGCATCACTTCACATTGATGAAGGTCTCCTGCAACTTGAAATAATTGACATGCAAGCATCATCTGCTCTGAAGCAGGCACTTGAGAATGAATCCACCACAACATTTTGGATAAAGTGTATTCATGTCAAGACATTCCCCAAAATAAAAACGCTGGCAATATCTGTGCTAACAATGTTTGGCTCAACATACACCTGTGAATCCAGTTTCTCTCACATGAATGCCATTAAAACAAGCAACCGTGCCTCCTTGACAAATTAGCATTTGCATCACTGTTTGCGGGTAGCCCTCACTTCCTATGAACCCTCTTTCTCTGCCATTGCCCAGTCAAAGAAGTGCAATCGCTCTCATTAGATGTGTGTATGTAGGCTAGGCCTGTCTGCCCCCCACCCCCCTGATGTTTGAGAGTTAAGAGTGGACAATAAGTGCTAATAAGATGCTGTGATTTGCTGTTGTTGCACAGACATGAAGCACTTTTTCATAAGCTCAGCTGCACTATAAATGTGTTTTTTTGTTCAAGTGTTGATGTTAGAATGTTCAGATGCACATCATGCACTTATTTGTTTTTTATTTTATTTTTATATTGAAATGTTGAAGAGGAGATGTTGCAGTTGTTGCACAGTCATAAATGAAGCACTTTTTGCAGGAGATGTTGCAGATGTGGCACATAAATGAAGCACTTTTTTTGAAAAGTATACTACTTTTGCAATGTAGTTAAATAAAAGTTGTGAAAATGTGGTTGCGTGTTGTGTCAAGTGTACATATATTCATAGCACGGGGAGGCGCCGTGGCAGTCCGGCCCCTGGCCCCTTGGGTTTCTGACAATGTGGCCCCCTGAACAATTTAGTTGAATAGCCCTGCAATACTGCATGTCCTGTTCGCCTTGTCAGTTTGGACAGTAAACTCATGATAAGAAAAAAATTATAAAAAAAAATTTATAAAAAGAAAGAAAATGTGTTTGTCATAGTATCAATTGAAATGTATTGAACTAATGATTTGTCTATGAATTATGAGTAAAAACCTTAGTTATTACATGATTATTATATAGGCTCCATTTTGTTTATAGGTAATTGTTTTCCGGGTTAACAATTAGGGTTATTGCTTAAATAATTGCTTATTATTTAAATGTTTTCTTTTTGACCATCATGTGTTGATATTTAGATTTAAACTTATTCTATATTCTATATTGTGTATGTATTTGTAATGAAACAGAGTCATTTTGGTTGTTTGGGGTGATTGCTCCCCCTGTTGATGTGGAAATGGTGGGCCTAATGGCTGATTTATGATGGTTATTATCTTCTGGCCGCCTCAGACCTACTCCTATCCAAGCTCCGGGAGGGTCATCAAAGAGAAGCCGCCTATTCTCAGTCCTTGCCCCACAATGGTGGAATGAACTACCCACCCCAGTTAGGACAGCCGAATCCCGTCCAATCTTTCGCCGTGGACTAAAGACGCACTTCTTCAACCATTATCTGAAATAATAATAATAAAAAAAAAAAAAAGTCTAACCCTACCTAACCTTACTGTCATGCACTTGTCCTAATAAACTAACCTACACTGTAACACGCAACACTTTGATGAAGCCGATGTTTGTTGATCTGTCTAAAGCTTTTGATTCTGTGGATCATGCATTGCTACTGCAAAGGCTTGGCTGCATAGGTCTTGGTAAAATGGCTTTGAGCTGGTTTAAAAACTATCTATCTGAAAGAACTCAGTGTGTTTCAGTAGAAGATTATACCTCAGCTGCTCTTACTGTAAACAAAGGTGTTCCACAAGGTTCTATTTTGGCCCCCGTCTTATTTTCCATCTTTATAAATGAACTAGGAAATGGGATAAACCCAGCACGTTTTCATTTATACGCAGATGATACAGTTGTTTACACAGTGGCTTCCTCTTTAACTCAGGCCATAGAGCTTCTACAGGATGCTTTTAATACACTACAACACTCCTTGCTAAGGCTAAGACTGGTCCTTAATGCAAAAAAGACCAAGTACATGACCTTCTCTCGCTCTCGAGCTAATACAGCTGTCCCTCCGATTCTGACACTGGAAGGGACATGCCTTGACAAAGTAGCATCCTATAAATATCTGGGCATATGGATTGATGAAAAGATGGCCTTTGATGTTCATATTGGGAACCTACTGAGAAAACTTAGACCTAAACTGGGCTTTTTCTTCCGGTTAAAGAAATGTTTCCCGTCTGAAGCCAGGAAGAGAATTGTGCAGAGTTCCTTTCTGCCTGTATTAGACTATGGCGATGTAATATATATGCATGCTCCTTCCTCCCTGCTTAAAAAGCTGGATTCTGCGTACCATACTGCCATAGGTTTTGTAACAGGTGCAGGCTCTCGCACCCACCACTGCACTTTGTATCAGTCATTAGGATGGTCCTCTCTGTACCAAAGAAGACAATCACACATGTTGATTTTTATCCTTAAGTCATTGCTAGGTAAGCTGCCCTTATATATCTCCAGACTTCTGTCCTTTTATACTTGCTTTTTTAATACCAGACGAGCAGCAAATGGGATGCTTTTAAATGTTCCTTTGATGCAGTCAGAGCTTGGTAAAGCTGCATTCTCCCACTATGCTCCCTTTTTATGGAATACGTTGCAAGTAAAACTTTGTCTACACAGGCACTTCCTACTGTGCATGCTTTTAAAGGTATGCTACGATTGGCCCTTTATGAAACATGTAACTGTTTTACCTGATGCTATTGTTGATGTGATTATGCTCCTTGCCACTGCACAAATGACCTTCTGTATTTATATTTGAATTATATGTTTTTTGTTTAATGCCCTGTTTTATGTTGAAACTTGTTGTGTGCCGTGTTGGTCAGGACTCCCTGGAAGAAGAGATCTTGTATCTCAATGGGACATTCCTGGATAAATAAAGGATAAATAAAAATAAATTAAAATAAATAAAAATAAAATAAAATGAATATTGTTACTCAGCTGATATAGTTGTACCCTTCCTGATGACCTGTCGTACAGAACTTGTAAGTCGCTTTGGATAAAAGCGTAAGCTAAATGACTAAATCCAATCCAATCCAATCCAACTTTATTTATAAAGCGCTTTAACAGCCACAGGGGCACAAAGTGCTGTACAGGGGGAGCATATTAAAAACTATTAGCAGCACTAAAAATAGATAAAAAAAACAAGAGTACCAAAACAGAGAAAAAAAATACATTAGGTAAATATAGGCAGCAATACAAATTTAAATAGATCAGAGTACTTAAAAAAGATATTTAAAAGCAAAGGACACAGTAACAAAACGATACAACAACAACACAGTAAGACAATAAGATCATAAAATCAACAAGCTACATGGTGTCGAAAGCCAGAGAGAAAAGGTGGGTCTTAAGGAGGCCTTTGAAACGGGGCAGTGATGAGGCGGATGAGGTGTATAGACCTGCAACAGCTCAGAGAGGTAGGGTGGAGCAAGGTTATGAAGAGCTTTAAAAGCAAATAAAATAATTTTAAAATGAATCCTAAAGTGCACTGGGAGCCAGTGGAGTGAAAAAAAAATCGGTGAGATGTGGTCATATTTACGAGTGCCAGTTAAAAGACGAGCAGCGGCGTTCTGCACCATCTGAAGGCGAGCCACTGAGGATCCACTCACCCCTATATAAAGTGCATTGCAGTAATCCAGCCTGGTAGTCACAAATGCATGGATTACTGCTTCAAAATGCTGGGCGTGTAGGATGGGCTTAATTTTGGCCAGCTGCCTCAACTGGAAAAAACTCGTTTTAACCACGGCCTTGATCTGGCTGTCAAATTTAAGGTCTGGGTCGATCTTTACACCTAGGTTATTTACTATTGGTTTGACATGTTGTGCCAGCGAACCCAGATCTAGCAGTGAGGTCACAGAGGGGCCACCAAAAACCATGACCTCCGTCTTTTTGTCATTAAAAATTAAAAAATTCAATGCCATCCAGGATTTAATGTCATCGAGGCATTTGGTCAGTGGGTCTATGGAAAAAGAGCCAGACTTTTTTAGTGACATATAGATCTGGCTGTCATCAGCGTAGCAGTGAAAAGGAATGCCGTGCTTTCTGAGGATAGAACCAAGGGGCAATAAATAAATAGAGAACAGGACGGCGCCAAGTATCGAGCCCTGGGGTACACCGTACAATAGGGGGGCAGTAGAGGACACGGAGTCCTCGAGCTTGACACAAAAGGATCGATCTGCCAGGTAGGACATGAACCATTCAAGGGCTATGCCTCTGATGCCCACCCACTGTTCAAGGCGGGCAATTAAAATGTCATGGTCCACTGTGTCAAATGCGGCCGACAAGTCTAAAAGGACCAGGACAACACAGTCACTGGAATCAGTAGCTAAAAAGATGTAATTAAAAACTCTTAAAAGTGCCGACTCAGTGCTAGGGATGGGAATCGAAAACCGGTTCCCGTTGGGAACTGGTTCCTAATTGGCCGATGCCTGGAACCGTGTGCCTCCCGTGACTTTCGATTCCCTTATCGCTGCCAGGTTTTCAAAACAACGTTAGCGTTAGCATGTAGCCATGGCAGACTTATTTGATTCCTTAAGGGCTCGAAATTGCCTGGATTTTGGTAATATGCTCCCGAAATGCTCCCGCTGTTTGGCTACTTCTATGTGCAGTGAAAACTACTTGAATGCTTTAGAACTTAGTCATTGATTTAGGTCAGGGTGAGCTAAAATTAGCCACGGAGCTAACGCTATTTAACGTGAGCTAACGCTATTTAATCAAGCTCACAAAGAGAGATAAACAGCTGACAGCGGATAGTACAGGTACAAATACAATAAAGCAGCAGGTGGGGGCTGTTGTGTAAACCTTGTACTCTTTAGTTCACATATAATAAGAGCCGCAGTGTTTGTTTATAAGTCTACACTGTAAGCCATGGTGGTGCAACATACAAATGTGTCCGTGTAGCAACACAAGCCAATACCAGGGGCCCGGGGAGGGAGCTCTGTGTGTGTGTGTGTGTGTTAGTTTAAGAATAAAAAGATAAATACATTTTAAGAGAATCTCAAATACATTATTTTATTTAAGTGTAGGCTATAGTTAATGTTTTATTTTTTACAGTTTTTGTATTTTTCTGACATGGGGGCTCAACAATAAATGACAATCAGAAATGTCAAGTTGCATGTTGTTATTCTAACCAGCTTAGACCCCTACGCTCTGCATCTTCTGGCCGCCTCAGACCTACTCCTATCCAAGCTCCGGGAGGGTCATCAAAGAGAAGTCGCCTATTCTCAGTCCTTGCCCCACAATGGTGGAATGAACTACCCACCCCAGTTAGGACAGCCGAATCACGTCCAATCTTTCGCCGTCGACTAAAGACGCACTTCTTCAACCATTATCTGAATAAAAAAATATATATCTAACCCTAACTAACCGTACTGTCATGCACTTGTCCTAATAAACTAACCTACACTGTAGCACTCAACACTTTGATGAACATTGTTGCTCAGCTGATAGAGTTGTGCCCTTCCTGATGGCTTGTCGTACAGAACTTGTAAGTCGCTTTGGATAAAAGCGTCAGCTAAATGACTAAATGTAAATGTAGTTCTGTTGTATTTCCAATTTATTTATGTAAATTATAAATCGATCAGGTATCGATAAGGGTATCGATAAAGAATCGAATCGATAAGCAGAATCGATAATGGAATCGTATCGATAAAATCCTATCAATTCCCATCCCTACTCAGTGCTGTGCAGGGATTTAAAACCAGATTGGAAAACCTCGAGAATATTGTGCTCGTTTAAAAAATTCATTAGCTGAGTATAGACAATTTTCTCAAGGATCTTTGATAAGAATGGCAGTTTAGAGATGGGCCTAAAATTTGACATGGCTGCAGGATCAAGCCCAGGCTTCGTGATCAGGGGCTGCACAACCGCATGTTTAAAAATGTTTAAATGTAAATGTTATCAGGTGGTGGTTGTCGGGTGTTGAAGTGGATGTCTGCCGGGAGCAGGGGCAGTTATGATTTGGAAGGGACGAGGAATCATATAGTTTTTTGACCACACCACACACACACATCACACACAACATCTGAACTTGATACGACTCAACTGAATTAATTGTTTGCTGGAAAAGGTACGTCTGAAAGTTTTTACCTGTTCTGATCGCGGCTGATGACGTTTGGGATTTGCCGATACATATATATAAGCTAATATAATATATTAAATACAAAGTTACTGGTCTCTGGCTTTACCTTCTTGCTTTCTTTGGCATCTGGCTCAGAGGATTTGGCTGGTGTGCTCTGGGTGTGTTTGCTCCAGGGCTTTGCCTTAGTGGGGTCACCGAAAGACTTGCACATCTCCACCTGGAAAGAAAGACGACACACACATGGTTCAAGACCCAAGTAACAAATTGTATTAAGTGTGAAACTGACCTAACCACAAGCCACGAAACCAGTAAGGTTTGGTTCGTCTTACCGCTACTCTCGACGTATCCACGAAGCTCTTGTCGAAATGTTTCAACGCTTTGTCCGCGTCCTCCTCGCTTTTGAAACCCACGAAGCCAAACTTGCGGAACTTGCCATCCTTCGTGAACTTCAGCGTGGAATCTGTCAGAGTCCCAAATGCAGCGAACATTCCCCGGAATCTCTCCTCCTTCATCTGCAGGTACAGCGGGATCACACATCACTACAGGACCACCACAGTAGCCGTTCTCAAAGTGGGATCCTTTGGGGGGGTTCCAGGATGGTCCCCAGTAACACTGATCTCTCCACACACAAGCACACACACACATCCTCACTTACTCTCTCACACACCCCACACACAATACACTACAAAAAGGTAACTTTAAAAACAGATCTGTATATTTGTATATTATTGTATATATTACTCATTGCCTTTATTCTTAACACTATGGCCGCCAAGGACGCCTTACCTCGTCATTCCCCGCCATGCTAATTCTGCCAATGACGCCGTAACACGTCATTGAGATCAATATTTCAAAAATCTGTGATCGCAATCATATTTCTCCCGCGGAGACTTGAGATCTACTGTTGATCCCCTCTCAACTCTCCAACGGTTTAAGAGCGCCATCTGGTGGCCGATCGGCGGATCGCCCAAACCGGAAACCGGAAACGGAAACTGGTGCTCATCCAAAATCGGTCCGACCACTCACTATAGGTCCCGGGACTCGGGACTTCGACACAATGGATAGCGATCCGTTACCAATAACTCGATAAACAACATGATTTGGACGTATATCAACATCCCATAATAGGAATATTTTTGCTCCACGCTCATCGCCCAACGGCCCGAGGAGACTGGGGTAAGATTCAGCGTTTTTTTTTACCGTGTTCGATACAAACTGCTCCAATGATCATATCACCCACACTAGATGAATCATCTAACGTTGGCCACGGAATTATAAACGACCCCCCCCCCCATCCGGTCAACATCAGATGATAAGTAGTAACTTCTAGAAGCACGTCCATTTGAAATTTTTTATCTTGCGCCGATCGCTATCAAACTGTATTTGATCATCAATATAATGCATTTAGGGCTATAAATCACGTTCTGCAGAATGCTGCAGAAAACGATAAAAACATATTTATACTTTAGACCGTATTTTAGTATGAATATGTGAATGAAAAAGTATAACGTTGCTACATCCTGAACGATAGATAATTGGCGTTGAATGGGCCATAGTAATGTCAATTTAGCAATACAATTTAAAAAGTTATAGCCCTGCAAAGGGGAACTTCTCCATAGACAAATAGAGCTGGCAGAGGATGGTATAATGATGTACATAAGCCTGGCAAAGAAAGTGTTAAGCTTAGCATTGTATTTTATTCTTGTTATTACTTTTTTAATCATGTCTACTCTATTTTATTGTCTATTCAATTTTATTATTTGTATTTTTGCACAATCGAGGCGGGCAAGGCCACCTACATTTCACTGCATGTCTTGTGTATGTATGTGACAAATGAAACTGTTGAATCTTGAATCTTGAAAATTGAAATGTATCTAATAGTTTATTATCACTATTATTTAATTCACTATAAGTAAGCATAATAACATATAATGACTGTACTGATCACCGGTTAAGGTTTTCCTCTCAGCCAATGTTATCTCCCCACCTGCATTATAGACAGAACTCTGAACTAGAACATATAGCCTAGAACTCTGGACTAGGCCTAAATCATATCTACTGACTAAAATATTCAGTGGCATAATATACATCAATTTGGGTGATTAAAAGGTCGAATATACCTGCATATAACCCCACATATACTTGCTTGTACACCTGCACATAACATTAGCTCTGTATGATAGCATGTACTATAATGCTGTATATACCAAATACCTATCCGTCTGAATCTGTACTTACCTGCACATAGTCCCTTACTATATATATATCTGTACATATCCTACTCTTACTAGTTACACTTCTGGCCAGTGGTAGTCATACTGTCTCCATTTATATAATAGTACACTCTGTCTGTACATACATCTGATTAGCACTACACTCAGTAGTACTAACTTGTATATTTTGTACCCAGTTTAATCACCTGTACATTGATTGATTGATTGATTGAAAAGTTTATTAACAGATTGCAGAATGGGTACAGTACAGTACAGCTCAATATACAATTGTTAAGGGGATGCAGACCAGAGAAAGACTTTCGTCTTTACATCAGGGTCCCCCATTTTCAATTCATAAACATATATGACACACACGACATACAGATAGACAGTACTGCTACATCTATACATTTATGACATACCAGATTTGCAAGTACAGTACTGTTTGTGATACAAAAAGTGTCCAGAAAAGAGTGTATATTTGACGTAGAAACTGTACATTGGAGGAGGTTGGGTAAGTGGGGTGGGGTTGGGTGGGGGGACTGTACATTGGGGGTGGGGGGGTGGGGGGGTAGGGGAGTCAGGGGACACTCACACTGTACACTGTACATTGGAATACTGACAAAGCCATACTTGGTAATTTACTGTACAACTGGGTTAGGACATTTGTAGGGGCCAGTTTCGAATTGCAGTCTCCCGTAGGTGTTCTTTGAGAGTGTTTTTGAAAGTGGGTAGTGATTCACATTCCTTTACAGCTTTGGGTAGAGCGTTCCACATTGATGTGGCATAATTGCGAAACGTGTTTAGTCCCTTGTTTGAGCCGAATCTGGGTTTAACATGATTTGTGGAACTCCCTCTGGTGTTGTGATCATGGTATTCACTGACCTTTGGGAAGTATTTTGACATGTACATGGGTACCTTGGTCGTGTAGTGTATCTTGTATACCAGGCCCATTGCAAGTTGCTGTACTCTGTCGTCTACTCTAAGCCATCCTAGGTTGTCAAAGTGGGCAGGGGTGAGGTGGGTTCTAGGAGTCAGGTCAAGCAGTAGTGTGACTAGTTTGTTTTGAGATGTTTGTAATTTGGTTTTTAGTGTCTTTGAGGTGCTTTGGTACCATGAGGTGCAAGCATAGTCGTAGTACCCTTGAATGAGTGCTCCTGCCAGAGTCTTCAGGGTATTCTTGTTTACCAGAGAGGAGATCCGGTACAAGAATCGAGTTCGTTGGTTGACTTTTTTTATTACATTGGATGCCATTTAGTCACAGGAAAGATTAGCCTCTAGGATGGAACCCAGGTAGGTAATTTCATCTTTCCTTGTGACAATATTGTCACCCACTGTAACTGAGAAGCCGTCGGTCTTGCCGAGTTTATTTGAACCGAAGAGAATGGACTCTGTTTTGCCCATGTGTAATGATAGTTTGTTATCGGCGATCCATATGCAGATTTTGCCTAGTTCCGAGCTGAGGGTTTTTTCAACCTGTAACTTGTATATTGCTGATGCACTTTACTGTTACATTTGCACTCTGGTTGGATGCCGAACTTATTTTCGTTGTACTGTACTTGTGCTGTATAATGACAATACATTTGAATCTAACTTAATCTAATTGAGAACCACCAGCCATTTACTAGACTGTTAACTACAAGCACACAGGAGCGTAGCTTTCACGGGATCTTTAGACTTCATAGCTTAATACTTACCCCGTTGGGGAGATTTTTAACAATTAGTCTTGACATGGTTAGCACTGGCAGCGGTAAATTCACACAATAGACACAAGTTTGGATTTTAGCGAATGTCAACAAACAAGCATGTAATATTCTCTATGTCGCCATTTTGGGGAGGGGCCTAATCAATCCGGGTATCTGACTTGAAACTGGAAGACTAGAGTAATCACACTCAGAACCCTGGTCTAAAGTAAAGTAGAACCCAGATGTACCCGTCCCTGTGATTCAGAAATATTTCAACAATTTGAAGTAATTATATTTATATCTACTGCATAATATAGAAATCCACCCTTTGGAGTGGAGTGATCATCAGGGTTTTCAACATGTTATTTGGGGTTTTCAAGATGTTATTCTGTTTCCTGGTATTAACCTAGAATAAGAAGTTCCACCTCACCCCTGCCCACTTTGACAACCTAGGATGGCTTAGAGTAGACGACAGAGTACAGCAACTTGCAATGGGCCTGGTCTACAAGATACACTAGTCTACAGTACATGACCAAGGTACCCATGTACATGTCAAAATACTTCCCAAAGGTCAGTGAATAGTATACCACGATCACAACACCAGAGGGAGCTCCACAAATCATGTTAAACCCAGATTCGGCTCAAACAAGGGACTAAACACGTTTCGCAATTATGCCACATCAATGTGGAACGCCCTACCCAAAGCTGTAAAGGAATGTGAATCACTACCCACTTTCAAAACCACTCTCAAAGAACACCTACGGGAGACTGCAATTCGAAACTGGCCCCTGTAAATGTCCTAACCCAACCTCCTCCAATGTACAGTAAATGACCAAGTATGGTTTTGTCAATATTCCAATGTACAGTTTTGCTTGTACAGTTGTACAGTGTTCCCCACCCACCCAGCCACCTCCAATGTTTAAATGTTAGTTTGTTCAATTACTTTTCATCTTCAAAATGGGGAGACTATATGTATATAAAAGGGCTACAACGTTTGACCCACTATGTATGTAAACACCCTCAAATTAAAGCTGAAAGTCTGCACTTTAGCCTCAGTCATTGTTCCATTTCAAATCCAATGTGCTGAAGTACAGAGACAAAATAACAAAACATGATTCACTGTCAAAATACTTACTGACTGCGCATGTATATTATATATAGTTATTATACATAGTCCACAGGCCTACACCATAAAACAGTATCTACGTGGTATTCATGTGACCTTGGGCAGTTCTCCTCAATGACTTGCAGAAGACATTTATTTCTGTAGAGTATTTTATTTTGAAACACTTGTTTTCATAGCTATAGCACTACACTCAAAAGTCCACTGGATATAAAGATACTTTGGATATGTTACAAAAAATCATGCCCAAATATTCATTCTATACAGCAGTGATTACAAAAGTGTGGGCCGCCAAATCACCCCCCCCCCCCCCCCCCCAAAACATGAAAAGAAAAAAGTATGAAAAGGAAAATAATCAATTATTAAATATTCATACTGGTGAAAAATAACTACAAATGTTTCCCACTGCCAAGGCTTCTGTGTGTTTTGATGTGTTTGTATAGGGATGGCAATCTGTGAAATGATGCACAATTATTGATTTGTCTGAAGTGGTTCTAAACATACTGCTCTTCTTATATGAGGTGGTTCTAAACGTACTGCTCTTCTTATACAGTGATACTGTATATGAGGTGGTGCCAAATGTACTGCTCTTCTTCTACAGTGATATATGAGGTGGTGCTAAATGTAGCTACTGTTCTTCTTCTACAGTGTATATGAGGTGCTTCTAAACGTACAGGTACCGCTCTTTTCATTTGGTCACCGTGCAGACCTGCTTTTAATTGGCTTGATTTAAGATACAAATTGGGCCGCAGGATCTTTGTATATTTTCAAGCGGACTCTGAGGTGGTAAAGTTTGGGAAGCTCTGCTACACATTATATAACTTATCCTATATAACTGTCAGAATGTACCAAGACTAAGATTGAGTTATCACACTACTACACTGCACTACTGTAATGATGATATAAATGTTGTATACTGTATTGTGTATTCTGAGGGTAAAATTACTAATTTTGGCAATTTTGTTGTTGTTTTTATCTTATGTCAAAACAAAATCTTTGAGGCATTGTGAACGAAACATCAACCTAATAGATAGGCATAGTACTTGATTACTACACTATGTTGTAGCTCCTGCACATGTAAACAACTCAGGGAGAGATAAACCTTTCAGGTAGCTTTAAACAGTGTTCCAGGGAAACTTTATTCAGTTACCAAACAAATATATCCTTTGCTGAGGCTCATGTTTACTTCCTAGAACGTTGTGTTTCCAAATGGGAGAGTTGAATTTGAAAACGTGTGTCAAGGCTTATTAAAAGCTTTCCTCACTGACCACTAACTGGGCCCTTAGTTCCATGACATTCAGTATTCAAACTGTTCTTTTTTTTTTATCCACTTTTTCTCCCATTTTCTATATTTTCTCCCATCCCAATTTCATATCATCCAATTCAACCCTCCCCTGTCACGAACGCTGTTTCTTGCCTCCCACAAGCCGGCTGCAATGTGGACTAAGTCATACATAGCACAAGTCCCCTCCGGTACTTGAGGTAACAGCAGTCGCATCTTTTCACCTGCGCAGCTCGATCTCTCAGTGGCGAGGAGTAACGCGTACGCTGCCCCCGACACTTCCTGATTCTACTGCGCAGGCGCACCAACCGACCTGTAGGAGTCGCTGTCCACAACGCCCGATCCCCACCCATCAGTTTCCCACCCCCTAATACGGCCAATGTGTATTAGTATGAACGACCAGCTAAACTGAAAGCAATGTGGAGCGCTGGGATCGAACAGGCGATCCCAGCGTCTCCGCATTCGTGGCGAGCGCCTTGCCCACTACGCCACGTAGCCGCCCTGTATTCAAACTGTTCTTATCTGTACTAATTGAAGAAAGAAAAGTACTAAGTACTAAGACAGAGAGAGAGAGCTATTCTCTAAAGTTCTGTAATCTTGTATTCATTCATTTTTAGTTGCTGTCTTCTCCTAACATGACCATATGATTTAGGAATCTGTACCAAATGCTGTAGCTGATTGATTGATTTAGCTTCTTTGTTTTATTGTAACAGCAAAAAGAAAATGTTTCCTGTTGACCTTCAATTACTCATTTGTTCTCCTGATGGAGATCTTGCTGTGAATCTAAAAGGCAGATTCCTAGTTTTAAAATTGAAATGTCAAAGTGGCCAAAGAAATCTAAAAACAAAACCATCTACTTTGAGATATTTGGTACTCGTAAAAAGCCAAAGCACCATTTTATATATTATATTATTTTCTTAATAAAAAAAAGTCCTGGGACTATGTTCTTGAGTTGGTACATTCCAAATGTTTTAAACAAAGCAATGACCAAATATTACATCAAATATTTGATGTTTTCTTTCAAGTTATCCAAAACTGATCAATTATAGAATAAACCCTGAGTTTAATGAGATTTCAAATCGGTCACCATAATATCATTCATATCCAGCTTATCACAAGGCTCCAAACTTCACAAAACAAACTGGTCAGACTACTGCTTGGCCTTACTCCTAAAACACACCTCACCCCTGCCCATTTTGACAATCTAGGATGGCTTAGAGTAGACGACAGAGTACAGCAACTTGCAATGGGCCTGGTCTACAAGATACACTACACCACTAAGATACCCATGTACATGTCAAAATACTTCCTAAAGGTCAGTGAAGTCCACGACCACAACACCAGAGGGAGCTCCACAAATCATGTTCAACTCAGATTCGGCTCAAACAAGGGACTAAATATTCGGCTCAAACAAGGGAGTAAACACGTTTCGCAATTATGCCACAATAATGTGGAACGCCCTACCCACAGCCGTAAAAGAATGTGAATCCCGACCCTCCTTCAAAACTGCTCTCAAAGAGCACCTACGGGTGGCTGCAATTATAAACTGGCCCCCGTAATTGTCAAAATCCCCCCCCACTCCCCCACCCCACCCAAGCCACTAATGTACAGTTTCTTCCCCTTTGGATTTCAATTTTTTTTATGGTGATCTCTCTTTCTTACACAGTACCGTATATTCGTATGTCTTGTATGTCATAAATGTCTTGATGAATTGAAAATGGAGGACCCTTATGTAAACAATATGTAGCATCCTGAATATTCTGCTAAGTATTCAGAAGTGCTGACTAACTTGTTACTTCCCCTGTGTGTATAAAGTGTGATAAACAGTGTTCCTTTTGATATCTCGCCCGGACTACTAATGATGCGAGGTGCTCTTCTTTCTCCGGCTTCGATATGGATCATTAACATGACATTGAAGCATCTTTCTCCTTGCCTTGAGTTGTCCTATAGTGGGACCAGTTGCGGTCGCCAGCAGGGGGCAGTGGTGGCAGGTGGAGTGGAGGAGAGAGGAGCAGCGAGTGAGAGATGATTACCTGGAGGGCGGAACAGAAGGAAGTCCTCTTTGACAGTGAACTCGGGCGTGAGCGGTCGTGAACGGGCGTGTGCTCTGGACGAGCCCCGTTTGAAGAGTCCCGTTGAAGAGCCCCGTTGAAGAGCAACGGGTGATAGAGAGTACTTGCTATAACACGGGTTATCCTAGAAGTACAAGCGATAGTGAAGTGTGTGAGTAAGCGATACAGAAAGAAGAACCAACGTCCATAGATAACGTGTTATTCCAGAAGTGTGAGCGGTGTATTAGCATGCTGCTAACGGCTATAGTGACTCAAGTATATCACCAGGCGAGCGTCGCTGAAGACCGGTGGTGCATACAGCCACGTTGCGTTAGTAGTACAGACGATAGCAGGAGGGTTCACTAAGACCCACAGTTTAGCTGTGTTTAAGGTAGCCAAACAGTTTAGAGCACGCCAGCCCAGTCAGCAGCCCCGCAGTGGACGTCTCATCAACGCAGCAGAGGACACCTCTTCCTCCAGCAGAGGTCGCCACAACACAGCACGCTCCTCCAGTTCCACCACTGCCCATGCTGTCTACTCCAGCCCGCTGGCTGTGCTCACGGGATCGCCCGACGCCAGTGGCGGACTGGCCATCGGGACGTTCGGGACGAATCCCGATGGGCCGGGACCAAAGTGGGCTGGTCAAAAAAAAAAAAAAAAAAAAAAAAAATTATATATATATATTTTTTTTTTTTTTTTTTTTTTTTACTTTTTTTTTTTTGGGCCAGTGTGTGGGCCAGTGTGTGGGCCACTAATGTGGGCCGATGTGTGGGCCAGTGTGTGGGCCAGTGTGTGGGCCAGTGTATGAGTCGGTGTGTGGGCCACTAATGTGGGCCAGTGTGTGGGCCGGTGTGTGGGCCACTAATGTGGGCCAGTGTGTGGGCCAGTGTGTGGGCCGGTGTGTGGGCCAGTATGTGGGCCGGTGTGTGGGCCGGTGTGTGGGCCAGTGTGTGAGTCGGTGGGTGGGCCACTAATGTGGGCCAGTGTGTGGGCCGGTGTGTGGGCCAGTATGTGGGCCGGTGTGTGGGCCAATATGTGGGCCGGTGTGTGGGCCGGTGTGTGGGCCAGTGTGTGGGCCAGTGTGTGGGCCGGTGTAGTGTGTGGGCCAGTGTGTGGGCCATATGTGGGCCGGTGTGTGGGCCATTATGTGGGCCGGTGTGTGGGCCAGTGTGTGGGCCGGCAATAAAACAATAAACAAGTTGCATAAACTAAATCAGATTAAAAATGATCACAGTTCTGGTTTGCCTTAAGATGCAGTTTAAGATGGGTCTTGAACATGGAATATGTAACGAAAAGGCACCTTACAGTCCCCTCTACTGATGGCCCTGGTGGTAATGCCAGTGTCTGCTTTCTGTTGGATGAACTCATTCAATGGGGGAGGGGCAAGTCCATGCAGAACCTTGTACATGAAGCAAGTATATTTGAAAACTTGGAAATTCTCGAAAATTTGCATGTTATGTTTTTCTAAAACATTACAGTGATGAAATGAAATTGGTTTCCTATCAAATACGTTTATGGCTTTTTTGTAGAGTAATTATATTGGTGTAAGAGTAGTGACATATAAAAGAGACCAGTTGATAAAACAGTAGGCCTACTCGATGTGTGATAAAATCATTGAATGCAGAAACATCCTTGCAGCATTAACTGGCAGGCAGGGCCTGATCTGCCTGAAGTTTTCGATGTTAAACTTGACTGTTTGTCACTTTCTTCACATGACTTTTTGAAGGTCAATGTAGAGTCCAATGTGACCCCAAGATACTTGAATTAATGTACAATGTCCAGCTCCGCCTCTCCCAGAAACACATTAGAGTGAGTGACCTCTACTGGTGACTTTGTGAACATCATACACACTGTTTTCTTGGTGTTAAGTGAAAGACATGCTTTTGTTAGCCAGTCTTGAATGAGACATGAGACATCAGTGAATGAGATTCACGTTTCCTCCCAACCGCGAGTAGGCCTAGAAGCGCAGAAATGGAGAATGCAAAAAAAGAAAGGGTGGAGCTGAAAAAGCTAGAATTAAAAAACTAAAATTGCTAGTAAAAGACGCAGAACAATGTTCTAAAATGACAGACATGTTTACCCGCTGCTGCTGCTAATGATGATGAAGTTCAAGTGGAAGGAACCAACAGTAACATGACAGGTGCATGCAGTAGCCTAGTGCATATTCTACTGTTGGTGTCTGCCGGTTCATGAGGGCTAGCTAGCCTATACTAGCTCTTGCAGTCTAAATGTAAATGCAGTGATTTCAGTCATTCTATTACAAGACAATGTGCTTTCCGTATTCCTGATTCCTTACAGCACGTGGACGTAAATAGTTGTGACTCGTGACGTTTTTTCTCTGACTAAAAGTTTAGTTAGCAATGTTAGGACTAGTGCCCACCACAGCATCAGAAGCTAAAGTGCTAACCTAGAGAGCCAATCAGAACCTAGGACGGGCTGCAAATTAATCGGCTACTAATATTATAATAGTAAATACTACACGTATCCGCTTCAAGGCCCTCGACCTAGCATACCGTGCAGCAAAGGGAACCGCTCCCGCCTACCTCCGGTCAATGGTCTCTAACTACACACCCTCAAGACCCCTACGCTCTGCATCTTCTGGCCGCCTCAGACCTACTCCTATCCAAGCTCCCGGAGGGTCATCAAAGAGAAGCCGCCTATTCTCAGTCCTTGCCCCACAATGGTGGAATGAACTACCCATCCCAGTTAGGACAGCCGAATCCCGTCCAATCTTTCGCCGTCGACTAAAGACTCACTTCTTCAACCATTATCTGAAATGATTAAAAAAAAAAAAAAAATCTAACCCTGACTAACCTTACTGTCATGCACTTGTCCTAATAAACTAACCTACACTGTAACACGCAACACTTGATGAACATTGTTACTCAGCTGATAGAGTTGTACCCTTCTTGCTGTCTTGTCGTACAGAACTTGTAAGTCGCTTTGGATAAAAGCGTCAGCTAAATGACTAAATGTAAATGTAAATGTAAATACTAAAATAAAATACTATTATGTTCCCTTCCAAATTTTCATGTTGATATAATATTGGTAATCTAATTGATTGAATTGATTAGTTGCCATTTTACATGCTTAAATAAGATGTACCTTAGAATTCCCAACTGTTAGCCATGTTCTCGATCTGTATATGATTAGTCTCATCTACATGTTTGTAAATAACCACAGCTAACTAGCTTAAGCTAACAACTAGGTCAACTACTACCCCGTAGTTAAACATATGTGATTGCATATAACAGCTAACTGCTACAGCTAAGTTGGTAGTTAGCCTATTCCATTAATGTTGAATGTATTTATGAAGGTTGTTGATGGTGGTTGGCGCTGATTAGCAGACATGATTCCGTCAGTCTGCCACAGGGCAGCTGTGTTTGCTGATGCTGCTCACAACCACCAGTAGTGTATGACTGTGTGAGTGTGAATGCTTGATGGTTTCTGTGAAGCGCTTTGTGGAACAATGCTGATATACAGTTAAGAATGAGTAATTCGCTTTTGGTTTTTAAGAAAAATTTGTAAAGCTATTTTTGAAAACTACAGGGGTGAATAATACTGTTTTCTTTTGCTATTTTCTTTTAGAATACTGTTTTGGTGTCTTGATTTTTTAAATTTTTGTTTTTTTTTATCCACTTTTTCTCCCATTTTCTACATTTTCTCCCATCCCAATTTCGTATCATCCAATTCAACCCTCCCCTGTCACGAACGCTGTTTCTTGCCTCCCACAAGCCGGCTGCAATGTGGACTAAGTCATACATAGCACAAGTCCCCTCCGGTACTTGAGGTAACAGCAGTCGCATCTTTTCACCTGCGCAGCTCGATCTCTCAGTGGCGAGGAGTAACGCGTGGGAGGCTCACGCTGCCCCCGACACTTCCTGATTCTACTGCGCAGGCACACCAACCGACCTGTAGGAGTCGCTGTCCACAACGCCCAATCCCCACCCATCAGTTTCCCACCCCCTAATACGGCCAATGTGTATTAGTATGAACGACCAGCTAAACTGAAAGCAATGTGGAGCGCTGGGCTCGAACAGGCGAGCCCAGCGTCTCCAGTATTTGTGGCGAGCGCCTTGCCCACTACGCCACGTAGCCGCCAATTTTTTTAATTTTAAAAGAGAGAGAGAGAGAGAGAGAGAGAGAGAGAGAGAGAGAGAGAGAGAGAGAGAGAGAGAGAGAGAGAGAGAGAGAGAGAGAGAGAGAGAGAGAGAGAGAGAGAGAGAGAGAGAGAGAGAGAGAGAGAGAGAGAGAGAGAACAAACAGGCTCTTGGAATGGGTGTCTGGGAGGAAGTGGGGGGTCTTTCAATGTTGATTAAACGGCAAGCAACTAATGTCATGAGTGCCAAATTAAAGGACAATAAATCCAATCTAACTGAAATTGTGTAGCACAGACCTTTCTATTAGGGATGCTCGATATTGGCTTTTTTACCGATACCGATATTGTCCAACTCTTAATTTCCGATACCGATATCAACCGATATCAACCGATACCAAGTTTCAAGTTTCTTTAATAGATACCGATATATGCAGGGTTTCCCGCCCCAAGAAATGGAATAATTTCAGGTAATTAACATTACATATCTCTTGTTGTGGAATTAACACAACATTATGCATACTTTTGACAATAAATAAAATCAGAATTGGTTCTTACTTGCTTGCCTGGGTAAATAAAGGTTATAGAAATGTAAATAAAATATTATTTCTTTAAAACTGATACCGATATTTTTCGATATCACATTTTAATGCCGATATTGGTCGATAATATCGGTAGGCCGATATAATCGGACATCCCTACTTTCTATGGATCAAAACCTCAATATTATTATGGTGTAGTTAATACTTCATGTATCCTTAATCCCTAGGCTAATGAGGCACTAAGATGTTAGTAAAAAAAAAACATATGCCAATGACGGGTGTGTCTGTGTGTGTGTGTGTGTGCACTGTGCATGAGTGCACATCTAGGGGCGGTGTGTAGATTTGGTCTCCCTGATGTTGACTCCTTAGCCACAGCCTTGGGTTGTTTAATACTGGACAAGTGTTTCATAACGCCCGTTGTGTGGGCCGGTTTCGGGGCCGGTGCGTGGGCAGGTGCGTGGGCCGGTGTGTGGGCTGGTGCGTCTGAATGTCCCTGGCTGAATTTGTGTCCCAGTCCGCCACTGCCCGACGCCATCTTGTCACCCGGACGAGGGGTGGTGAGAGTGGATCCGCCATCTTGGTTAAGTACAGCGGTACTTTGTGTGCCCAAAACAGTATCCATTCGAGCGAACGCTAACGACCAGTGTCTAGGGGTACCCCAACCATTATAAGCCGGCTTTAGTGTAGGTTTTTATTTGGTAACGTGGGCCCACATGTAAATTATTTCTTTTGTATTGTGATAACTGTGACGTTCTTGAATTCCCATTGAACTCCTTACCATGTGCCTGGGTCTTCCCCTAATCCAAGCGGGGTTTTGTAATAATGTATTGAGCACTAGGTGCCTATGTTGGGAATAGCGTTCCCCTATAATACAAGTGAGAGCACCCGGTGCCTAATGTGAATACATGCCATATGAACCACATAAAGTATAAATTGTAACTTGCTAAATGACCAGGCTTACATAAAGGAGAAGTAAATGGGAGCATGGTGTGAGTGTCTATTTCTGATCATATGCTAACCTTGTTGACCGGGTAAATACCTATGACTGTTGTATATTTATTTAACCCTTCCACCCCATTCGCAGCATATTATTAAGGGTATATACAGGTGGTCAAGGAAGGGTACTGCTTTGAGGGAAGCCCAATATCTTTATTGAACTAACAGCCACCGGGTGTGGGAGGGCTAACGGAGGTACTGGGGGAAGTAAGAGTGTGTGGGGAGCTACTGCTGACTGCCCTGGAAGGCGAGGAAGACCAGAGTACCACCCCCCAGGTTAGTAAATCCTGGGCCCCATCCGCTCCTGCTGCCCGCCCTCCAGAACGATGTTCCGGGCCCAAAGACGGGGGTGCAGATAGATTGAACTCTACTGTATCCTGCTACCAGGTGGCTGTGTATAACTACTCCCATAAGCAGGGATAATCCACCCTTCTACAAATACGAAAGTCTTTTTCTGGTCTTCATCCTCTTAGCAGTTGTTTGTATTGAGCTGTACTGTATTTTATACAACGGCATGCAAATTTCTCGATTCTGATTGGCCATTCACACGTCTTTATTGGTAACAATCCACGGTCCTGGGCTCAGGACCCGCCCACAACCAAATCACATAACCCTCCCCGGCTCACTCCGGGAGAAAACAGGATCGCGGAGATCAAATGGTTATGTTGAAAGCACCATAACGACTAAATATGAAGCGATTCTGTCAAGGGGAATGTGTTAGTATTTTAAACAATGTTGGATGATGTAATTGATGGGTCTTGACTCAATCTAGAACAAAAGAAAAATCGCGGATTGATTGATAGATTAATTGATTGATTTAAATTTCTTCCTTCCTACTTTCTTGCAGCGTTCTCTCACACTGTCCGACGCTGGCGTACCCACAAACACACACACACACATACACACACACACACACACACACACACACACACACACATACACACACGCACACACACACTGTGACACACACACACACACACACACACACGCACACACACACACACACACTCCTGTCTGCAACAGCGGGGGAGTCAGACTGAGAGAGAAGCAGCGCTGTTTTAAGTGAGCATGGTCTATTGAATTGATTGATTGGTTGATTGCTAATTTTATTACTGTACCCCTGGTTTCCAACTGGTTAAGTTTAGGCTAAAAGAAATAAATAAAAAAATAGGGCGAAGAAAACGTTTTTTTCCTATAGGGCAAAGAAAACGTTTTAATAAATTTTCAATCAATCATTCCAATAATACACAGTTGGATGTGTTAGTTGGTTGGATGCACTTCAAGCTGCTTCCACATGAGGCAACTTCTCTCAATCATTCCAATAATACACAGTTGGATGTGTTAGTTTGGTTGGATGCACTTCAAGCTGCTTCCACATGGAGTTGTGGGAACTACTTTTTCTGGCGGATGGTTTTTTCAATAAATCTTCGATTAATGTGTGTTTATTGTATAGAAATAAGGTTGGATGAATCTGGCAGTTGTATAAAAGCTTTACACCACGTGCAGTCGTGATTTGTGACCAATAAACCATGCCTAGGGGGGTCTAACGACCCTCGGCTGCGCCTCGGGCCTAACAACCACCCCTAGGCATGGTTTATTGGTCACAAACCACTCCTGCGTGTGATGTAATGCTTAAGTACCCATTCTGCAATCTGTTAATAACGTTTTCAATCAATCAACCTTTTGACATAAATATAGTTAGGCATGCCTTGCATTGGACTCATTGGACTAAGTGATGTACCTGTACCACTTTTCTCACTGCCAATACCGATTCTGCGTCCTAATCATTAAGTATCAGCATGTCGAGTACCAAACAGTATGACTCAGACCATTATTGTGGGTTAACGGACAAAAACGATTAAAATGTAATACATTTCTTCCATCAGGGAGATATAACATGCTTCTATGTGCCAAAATGCCCGTCCAATCTTTCGCCGTCGACTAAAGACGCACTTCTTCAACCATTATCTGAAATGAAAAACTAACTAACTAACCTCATTGTCATGCACTTGTCCTAATACTAACCTACACTGTAGCACTCAACACTTTGATGAACATTGTTACTGAGCTGATAGATTTGTGCCCTTCCTGATGACTTGTCGTACAGAACTTGTAAGTCGCTTTGGATAAAAGTGTCAGCTAAATGACTAAATGTAAATGTAAATTTAAAATGCAGAAAATCTCCTCTTTTCTTGGTATCATATTTTAGTACTGGGGAAATTATCTGATAACGACTTCACTGTTTTAGCCTGATATCGGTCCGTTATCCACTACTATCCGTATTGGTGCATCCCTGTGACATTTGTAAATAATAACGGTTTCCATGTGTGTTTTTTCTTTATAGAGGTGTTGACATCAGTATCGTCCTCGGGCCATCTGTGCTGCTGGCCTTCCTGTTTTCTCTGGACTGGAACTCATTATGGATCTCCAGGAAGGTTTTGTTCTTGGTCTCAGGCACAACGAAGAATATGTAGATGTTGATCAACACGATTATGACCAAGAAGACCAGGAAACAGTACTGCTGCAGCCCAGTCTACGGAGGAGAGAGAGAGAGAGAGAGAGAGAGAGAGAGAGAGAGAGAGAATAAACTTCTAAAGTTCCATCCAAAACCCAGTCTTCTTGCATTTATGGTGGTATTTTTCTTTTGTTAAAAATACGTGGTCTATGTGTTAAAATAATAGCTCTACATTCTGCCAGCCATCACTGATATGGATTGTCTGGTCAGTAACATGGATCTCCCAGTCCCTCCGCTCTGCAGTAAACACAAAATACATTTTCTGGTATCCCTTCCACTTTATCCAATCAGGGGAGAGAACTCCACACTGCGAAAGTAAGAAATAAAAACTAAGCAACTTAACACTTTGGATGCCCAACCCGAGTTTTCTCGGGTTTACCCCCCGTGGGTTGAATGCCCATAACGAGAATATATATTTATTTATTTATTAGCGATCTGAATTCAACCGAGTCTACCGTTGGAAAATCAGCCACCCCAGGCGCTCAGATGTGAAAAACGCGCCCCCTATCGTCTCCTAGATGGTAATTCACCCTTTTGGATTGGACTCAATGAAAAGGCATGAGAAAAAGAAAACGGACTCCACATTTTACTTCTCACTCATGTAACCGGGGTCGATCAGCTTCATGCTGGACCCTCAGAGCAGCGGGATTATGTGTTTTTACAGTATACGTGGTGGATCAATAAAAGGATCGATTTTCGGAATGGCGATCAGGAATTGGAATAATCCATTTGGATACCATCTGATCTCAGGTAAGGAATCTATTTTACCAGTATTAGGATAATCAGACCCGTTTTCACGGAGATATAAGCCTTTTCTTTTTTTTGTGATATGGCTGTTTGACTCTAAGAGCGATCAGGAACTGAGAGAATCGATTTTCAGCACGCGGCACTAGCGTGCACACGTACACATATACTATCGATAATCTAGCGTTTATTTGAAAACGATTCATAAATAGGCCGACAAATGACAACATTCTAGAATATTACAGTACGGGGCGATTATCATGGAATCCTCTTTTTTTTCGTGAAAACGAGGGGTTTTCTAAATGCTATGAAACGGAAATGAACTGATAAAAAAACAATCTGCTTCGACAATGTTGACTGGAAATTGGTCATTGATAATGCGACGGGCAGATTAGACACATAGCCATAATTTAAAACATAGATTAGGCGATATTAATGCTAACATTGAAGTGGATGTGGGCATTCAAGCACTAAATGTGCGCCCCCTGCTGGGCATTCAAAGTGTTAAAGGCCCACTTGCATGTTGTATTTTTGTTCAATAAACAATGTAACTAGGCCAACTTTCATGAAGAGGGGGGGGGGGGGATTATCGAAATTGACCCAGTTTTAGTGTTTTTATCAAACATGTTGACCGCCCAACCACAACCACCACGCACGTGGATATTTTAATCCATGGTTCATAACGTGTACCTTTCACATTTGAACCGATACGGTACCGGTACCTGTGAATCGATACCGGTACCCAATGGTACCTTTTTTTGGTACTTTAGTCTAAAAAAAATGTATTTACCTACCTCAGTCGTGAAAAAAATAATCCAAACTTCAAATAACTACAATTTCGACCGTTTTCGGCTTGCCATTGCTCCGACTGCTTTGTTGTTGAATCAAGTCAAATCCTAGGTAAGCATATATTGTGCGTGTGAACGTTGACATGAAAAGAAAAAATCAAAAGAAAAAATCAAAAAGAAACAAAAAAAATTTCTGTATCTCACTTGAATCGATACTCGGTAGTACCGACGTGTTTCGGTTCGGTACCTCAAAAGTAACGAATTCGGTACCCATCCCTAGTGCGCGTGTCATCTTAAGATTGCCCAAGGTTAAATTCATGATATACCATCCCTTGCCAGCTCTATTTAACATGGAGAAGTTCCCCTTCTTTGCAGGGCTATAACTTTTTAAATTCTATTGCTAGATTGCCATTATTAGGGCCCATTCAATGTCCTATATGTATTGTTCATGGTGTAGCAACGTTAAACTTTTTCATTCACATATTCATACTAAAATATGGTCTAAAGTATAAGTATGTTTTCATCTCTTTCTGCAGCTTTCTCCAGAACGTGATTTATAGCCCCAAATGCATTATATTGATGATCAAATACAGTTTGTTAGGCAAAAAATTTCAACTGGACGTACTTCTAGAATTTACTACACGTCATCTGATGTTGACCGGATGGGCGAGGGGGCGTTTATAATTCCGTGGGCAACGTTATACCATTCATCTAATGTGGGTCATATGTTCATCATAGCAGTTTATATCGAACACGGTAATACTACACGCTAAAACTCACCCCAGTCTCCTCGGGCCGTTGGGCGATCAGCATGGAGTAGACAGTTTTCGATTATGGGATGTTGAAATGCCCGATCTATTTCCAGGTTGTATAATAGTATATACGTCCAAATCATGTTGTTTTTTCGAGTTATTTCCACCGATCGATGTTCACTGTGTGAAGACAGAGTCTCTCTAACATTAGCGAGTGCCCGGACCCCATATGGAGTGAGTCCTGCCGGGTTAAAGGTTGATATCCGGTTTCGATCGGCCACCAGATGGCGCTCTTGAACCGCTAGAGGGTTGAGAGGAGATCAGCACTGTGTGTCAAGGCTCCGGAACGGAAATATGATTTCGATCACAGATTTTTTAAATATTGATATCAAAGACGAGTTACGGCGTCCTCGGCAACTTGAGCATGGCGGGGAATGACGAGTTCCGGCATTTTCGGCAGTTAAAGTGTTAATGATGACGTCACAGCAGGTACAGGGCAGCAGGGGGCCTGAGAATCACAGGCAGGTAGTGGCAGGAAGCAAGGAGCCTTCTTGTTACTACTAGGCTAGCCGAGGAGCTAGTATCTGTTTCACCTAACACTATTGCTCCGTGATCATAGCCATTTATCTCTAAGCTAACCACTATTTGTAAAAGCCACAGCCACGTTACCATATTTGTAATAATGTAAATCATTGTGTCGTTGTACATATTGTGTATATAACGTTAGTAGCTAGCTAGCTTGCTTGCTAGCCAGCATTCTCGAAACTCCTAACATGCCCCGATTTAAAATAGTTCTCTCCTCTTTGTATACCTTTGTCCTCACAAACAAAGTATTCTGCCAGGGAACTTATGGACACGACAGTAGTAGTAAGTTAGTAGTTATAAGGTGTTTGAGCTTGTAACGTTAACGTTAGTTAGCTATCGTGGTAGCCCCTTTCGTGACCGAGTGCATCACAGTCATGAAAGGGGCTACTATCGTATCAACATGCCGTGACGTGTAGCTTGCTAGCCGGCATGATGCGTGTGCAGTGCTTTGCCCCACAGGTCTGAGAAGAGGACCTGCACATTTTACTCGTTTCCGAAACTCTTTTACATGCCCGAGTTAAAATGGTTCACGACAGTAGACATAATGCTAACGTTAGCGGGGTAACGTTAACGTTAGCCAGAGCCATTATAGCCAGCTTGGTACTATGACCCGGGGATAAGGCGACAGCCTAACAGACCAATAGCGCTGCTGTACTGAACAACAGGCTGCCTAGTGGTACATGTAGTTCTTTTTTTACTACATTAAAAACCTTATAACTACATTGTTTCAACCAAACATGCAGTAGTAGCTGGTCCATCAAAGTCTCTCCGACGATTAAAACCATTTGCGTCTTGTAAGGCGTCCATTTGGATCAAGGAAATTGCTTTCTACACTCGTCAAAACTCCCTGTAGTGGATCAGAAGTAGGGGAAAGTTACCTGCAGTGACGTCACGGCCCTGATAGCGTCTGATAAGCTTTTTGATTGGCTCCATACATGTTATTCGTGCATGGACATTTTTAACCCTTTCTGAGTGGAATTTCTGGCATCAAATGGAAAGAAATTAATAATGAAATTAGATACCAATGATGCAAACTACCCATAATTGAAGAGTAGGGTTTAACCTGCAAGTGGGCCTTTAAGCAAATATGGCTTGGCAAGATTTCTTGAAATAAGTACAAATATCTAGGGCTCTCTCTCCTGATTGGATAACGTGGGAAGGGATACCAGAAAATGTATTTACTGTTCACTGCAGAGCGGAGGGACTGGGAGATCCACGTTACTGACCAAACACCAGCTCTCTCAAACAGCCAACCTTTTGAGTCTTGCCTCCCTCCTTTGGGCTTGTAATCATAGTACCAACTACCAAGCGCCAATTTGACATTTCAGAATAAAGGCATTACTTTTGTGAGAAAATCACAGCTGTCACCTACCACAATAAATGGGAAGAGCATGCCTATGAAGAAGAAGCTGAACCAGTTCACCGAGCCTGAAATCATGTATGCAGCAGGGCGCGTGGTTTGCGTGAACAATTCTGTGTTCAAGATGTTAGTCACGCCACCTTTAGGGGAAATAAACAAGATTCCATATGCGAAATACATGTTAGATAGTGTATACAGCTATACACAACTGTCAGTGCTCCATATCCTGCAAACAGAATGGAGGAGGAGAATAAATGAGGGATGTTTGGGTCAGTTACCTGGTCCCAGGCCAAAACTTAGGATGAAAGCAAATACGCACGACATGCTTAGGTAAGGAACGACTGGACTGGCATCCTGAGAGGGATAAGAACACATGGAAGAGCTCTCTGTTAACATGAGCCAGAGCTTCATTCAGCAGCATCCCTTCTGAATAAACAACCACAGAAATATTCTCAATATTAATAGATTGTCATCTACATTCATTGCACACACTCACTTTAAACACTCACTATAAGGGTGCACCTGTCCGAGGACCCTCCCCTCCTTTCCATCCTCCTCAACAGCCCCCACCTTTGCACAAACTTTCCCCAGCTCCTCACTCTGTACTACTGCCATCCTGTGGACTTCCGTCGCTACTACCTCTTCTTATGATCACCCACTTCCTTGTAAATCTGTCCTTTGTGATTAATGTACTTTCTGTCATGTTGTTACCCTTTGTGCTCCTGTGCTTTTGTTAGATGTTTATTCTTGCTTTTTAGTGTTGTCTCCATTGTGTTTTAGCCTTGTGTTATCTTTTGTCCTGTACCCCTGTGTGTTAGTTCTGTTTTGCTCCCAGGTGCGTCTCGTTCCCAATCACCCTCATGTGTCAATTAGTGTGTGTATATCTGTCTCGTCTGCCAACCTCCCTTTGTCGGTTCATTGTTTGAGATCCCTGCTAGAGTTTGCTTGTGTTTTGGTGTCCACGCTTGTTGCTGTTCCACGTCCTTGTTCATGTTCTGTTCTCCTGTGTTCCTGTAGTAAGTTTCCTAGTGTTTATTTGTTTGTTCCACCATTCTTTGTTTTTGTGTAAAGTTCGTCTCATTTGTTAGGGTTTTATTTGTAGTCAGTTTGTTCTATTTTTCTTTGCCTGCCTTGCAGTGATTTTTGTTGTGCCTTTGGGACTTGCTCTCATTCATGAGATTATTCTTTGTTTTGTAGTTTGCCCTCTGCCGGCCATTGCTGTGCCTTCTTTATTTTGTGCTCAAATTAAGCATTATCCTTTTGACTTCACCCCTGGCTCCGTGTCTCGCTGTTGCCTATTGCCTTCTCCTCTTCCTGTTCTGCGTTTGGGTCCTCCGCCAACACTAATCCCTAACACTCACCTTTATATTCACTTTAGACATTTTAAACACTTTTAACACTACACCATATTTGTATCTATTTACTGTATTACTAAGATTTGCACTACATCCCTACCTCGTTTTTGCATTTTAAAAAGTCTGCATTTTGTACTTCATTGTTTGCATTTTGTACTTTAGGTTGTACTTTAGTTTGTATATTGTATAGTGTTTGGCCTTTACTCTTTTTACTTTTTACTGTATGAAGTACAATCCCAGGGGGCTCATACAGAACCAAGCATTTCACTGTAATGTACATGTACCTTATGTGACAAATAAAACAACTTAAACTCAAGAGTTTATCAGGGAGACGGCAATGAAAACCATATATAATATTATAACTATTTCTTCCATCGGCCAACAGACAATTTCATTATTCTATCAACCACATTTTATTTTAGAACATAAAATATTGTTTGTTTACTCTCTGACCTATTACCTGCCAAAGTGTGTAACAGAGCAGACAATGTGTTTTTGATTGATATTTGCATTGTTCTTATGACTCATTATGTTTTGAATAACTTGTTGAAATTAACGGAAGGACTTTGAATCAGCCCCTCTGGGCTTCTTTTCTCTCCTGCACATTATTTGATCTTATTACATGGCGTTTTAACATTCGCGAAAATGCTTGATTGTGATTGGTCAATAGCGCTCGGTTGCCCATAGCAGCGGTCAGTTATTTTTCGATAACTGACCGCTGTCAGGGGCAACCGAGCAATAATGACCGCTGTTCGCAGCCGGAGCAATCAAGCATTTAGATCGCAGTCATGAAAGCTGCTCAGCATATGCACAGCTGCACTCATCAGTGCAAGCTGCCGGCGATGACAGCGTGGAGCCACAGAACAGAACAAATGCGTCTGCATTTGATCGCGTCTTGTCGATGGTGTAAAATGAATTAGGTATATTGTTAGTAAGTTAGCCATGTAATAAGCGGGATAATGTATAGCTATACTCGGTCATTGTCGCAAAATAATTGATCCCTTACATAACTACCGTGCAAATAAACGTCAGTAAACTAAACTAAACTTACAAGCTATAAACAACAAACCAGATGAAAACATCAAAGTGACCATGTTTCACTTTCAAAATGCACGACATGGGTGATATCACATCTATTGTTCTTTACATAACGCTCGTCCTTTAAATGATTTACCTGAAAGCTGAGGGTCAAAGTGAATAGGATGCAACAGATGGCCATCAGGGTATACCCTCCCATGATGAGAACCTTCCTTCCCAGGCTCTCAATTAGCATACCCTGGAAGACACGCCACATGAGAGAGACTACATGAGAGTGAGAGCGTTACAGAACACATTGAGGCTTGTATAATGTGTGGTATCACTGTGCTGCGGTGTGTGTCTGGTCTCACATGCTGGGAGCGAGAGGGATGTACTGTACTCACACAGGTCAGAGCGGTGATGCACTCACAGGCCCCAGTGCCACAGGTGGCATAGGGTATCTGTGTGTCCGCTATGCCGGAGGCTTTGAACACATAGTCTGCGTAGAAATAAATCTGTAAGAAATGTAGAACATGGGTCAAATGGTGCACCACCTCCTGTCAACAAAACCAACGAATAACAAAAGGTTATTGTACTTGAATAGATATAGATAGATGGATGATAGTGGACATACAGCATTGATGCCGTTGAGCTGCTGGGCAGCGTTCAGGAGGATGATGGTGAGGAGCTGCCAGCGCAGGCTGCGGTCGGCAAACAGCTCCCAGGGTTTTTTGGCCTTGACCCCCAACGAAATGATCCTCTCCCTCTCCATGTCATCCCGCTCACTGTCAAAGTTATCTGTGCCGTGCAGTTGTTTCAGGGCTGCAGACAGGAAACACAAGACCCACATGGCCACTCACATGAGGCACTAGATAGTTCATCTATTCCCCAATGCCTGAGATTCAACTGAAACTCAACTGACTGAGCTGGAAGCCATGTCTTTTGAGAAGCCTCAGGTTTTCAGGTCAAGTAAAAGAATGCTTCCTGCACTGTAACATAGTGTACTGGGTCATGTGCTTGTACCCGTGTGGCGAATTCTCCACAACCGATGTTTCTGCCTCTGTGGTGACCTTCTCGGCTCGTTGGACCGTGCCGTCATGTGCACCGTGTGAAATCAATCTTTGCCAAGTAAACGCCCTCAACTAGATCATTTCACAAGCTGCAATGTATCAATGTCATGTGACTATAGGAAAAGTCCAGTAAAAGTCTAAAAGATCTGAATCTGCTTCTGTCTCTCGACTCTCTGACAAAGATGTGGTTGCATTGGTATCCAACTTCAATCGGTTCGGATCCTTTGAATGAAATGAAAATGTAAACAAACACTGGCCTCGCGTTAGAAAGTAGCACTGCGTTGCGTAAAATCACTGCGCCCCGAGAGGAGTGGTTAGGCAAAGAATTGTTCAGAGTATAATTTGCTTAGAAAACGTAAATGTCGAATTCAATTCTTTTTTTATTTCTCCATGTGGTAAATACACAGGTCACAACATGTTTACAGGAATGTTTTGGAGTTGTATTTGGAGTGTATTTCGTGACTGTAGGGGACTGTAGGGAACTTCAGGGTAAAAGTCTGACCCACTTCCAGTGATGAAGCTAAGCTACGCTAACGGTGCAGGCGTTCCCTAAGCCTAATGCATGCAGATAGACAAAAAAGGTATGTATCTTCTTGTCTAACTCCAGGGAAGATGTTAAAGGGGACCTGCATTGCTATTCCTAGCACTATTTGGGCAACTTTACACAATTCCTGTGAGTCTATGAAAGACATCTGTAAGGTTTATTAAAAAAAAATGTAAATCATTGTTTTATATTTCTAATGGAGTACTCAAAAGCATCATTTTCCAGCCTCAAGATTTCAGCCTGATATTGGCTGGGCTCCGCCCATAAGCACTTTCAGTGGCAGTCATCCACAGAGTCTGCGACTGGTAGACAGAGAGAGAGAGAGAGAGAGAGAGAGATAGGGGGGGTGGGATAGAGAGAGAGAGGGGGGAGAGGGAAAGAGAGAGAGAGAGGGGGTGGGATAGAGGGAGAGAGAGAGAGGGGGCGAGAGGGAGACAGAGAGAGAGCCCCGGACTCAGCGGGACTGAGAATGAAACGCTGTCTAAACAAGCACACGCAGACGCAGGCTCTCTCCTCTCTCTCTCCCTCCCTCCCTCTCTCTCTCTCCCTCTCTGTCTCTCTCTCTCCCTCGCAGAGTGCATGCAGTCTAGGTGTCGGGTTTCACTATCTGCCTTGCAGTTTGAGGAAGTGGTTTCCACTCGCTCTGCTATCGCTGTGTGGGCTGTCCGCTTACCCAGCGCCCACTGACGTCAGCATGCGCCTCAAATCAGAACGACCTAATTAAATCGAGCAGGAAATGGTCTGAGCTGAATGAGAGCAATCCGCCAATATGGTATTTAGACACAAAAACACATTGATACTATAATACAATGCTAGAGACTGAAAAATGACATTTATAATGCATGTCACCTTTAAATAAGCTAATTTCCCAAAATGTTGGAGTTTTCCTTAAGCTCTGTCTGCGTTATGTGTTTTACACCGGAAATAAAGGCCTGAACTGCCTGTGTTCTCCAGTTACAAATCCTTCTCTTGTTGTGTTTCTGACTGTACCCAGTTCACATCCCACAGCGTCTCCTTTGTCAATCAGCAGGTATCGCGGACTCTCAGGGAAGAAGGGCAAGATCAGGAGCTGCAGGAATGCTGGGATACAGGTGGTTGAGAGGAGAATAGGCCAGTACTCTGTTTTGCCCAGTAGCTCTCTGTAAGATCACAGGGAAATGCAACAATTAAACTCAAAATAATGTAACGTCAAATATCTATATGAGCGAATCCTGTTGCATGTTAAAGAGTTAGTGTGGCTGGAGTAAGGCACTTAACCCCAGAGCAAGGCACTTAACCCTAGAGAAAGGCACTTAACCCTAGAGCAAGGCACTTAACCCTAGAGCAAGGAACTTAACCATAGAGCATGGAACCTAACCCTAGAGAAAGGAACTTAACCCTAGAGCAAGGCACTTAACTCTAGAGCAAATAACTTAACCCTAGAGAAAGGCACTTAACACTAGAGCAAGGCACTTAACCCTAGAGAAAGAAACCTAACCCTAGAGCAAGGCACTTAACACTAGAGCAAGGCACTTAACCCTAGAGCAAGGCACTTAACCCTAGTAGAGCAAGGCACTTAACCCTAGAGCAAGGCACTTAACCCTAGAGCAAGGCACTTAACACTAGAGCAAGGCACTTTACTCTAGAGCAAGGCACTTAACACTAGAGCAAGGTACTTAACACTAGAGCAAGGCACTTAACCCTAGAGAAAGAAACCTACCCCTAGAGAAAGGCACTTAACACTAAAGCAAGGCACTTAACCCTAGAGAAAGGCACTTAACACTAGAGCAAGGCACTTAACCCTAGAGCAAGGCACTTAACCCTAGAGAAAGGCACTTAACACTAGAGCAAGGCACTTAACCCTAGACAAAGAAACCTAACCCTAGGGCAAGGCACTTAACCCTAGAGAAAGACACTTAACCCTAGAGCAAAGCACTTAACCCTAGAGAAAGAAACCTAACCCTAGAGCAAGACACTTAACCCTAGAGCAAGGCACTTAACACTAGAGCAAGGCACTTAACCCTAGAGAAAGAAACCTAACCCTAGAGCAAGACACTTAACCCTAGAGCAAGGCACTTAACCCTAGAGCAAGACACTTAACCCCAGAGCAAGGCACTTAACCCTAGAGAAAGAAACCTAACCCTAGAGCAAGACACTTAACCCTAGAGCAAGGCACTTAACACTAGAGCAAGGCACTTAACCCTAGAGAAAGAAACCTAACCCTAGAGCAAGACACTTAACCCTAGAGCAAGGCACTTAACCCTAGAGCAAGGCACTTAACACTAGAGCAAGGCACTTAACCCTAGAGCAAGGCACTTAACCCTAGAGTAAGAAACCTAACCCTAGAGCAAGGCACTTAACCCTAGAGCAAGGCACTTAACCCTAGACAAAGAAACCTAACACCAGAGCAAGGCACTTAACCCTAGACAAAGAAACCTAACCCTAGAGCAAGGCACTTAACCCTAGAGAAAGAAACCTAACCCTAGAGCAAGACACTTAACCCTAGAGCAAGGAACTTAACCCTAGAGCAAGCCACTTAACACTAGAACAAGGCACTTAACCCTAGAGCAAGGCATTTAACCTCCAACTGCTCAATGGCCAACAGTAGAGGACTGGTTATGCTCAGCCAAAATATAATTTTAGAACAGAAACGATTGTTTGTTAACTCTCTGACTCTCGTATTACCTGCCAAAGTGTCTAACAGAGCAGACAAACATGCTTTGCATTTGATGTAAAAAATGTGTACGAGTGTGTATGTAGACATGTAGATGTGTATGTTTTGAATAACTTGTTGTTGTTGACTTTGAACCAACTGGGCTTCTTTCCTCTCCTGCACAATGAACACAGCTTTTTTTTTTAACTGGTTATGATCGGCAGCTCCCAGTTCAGCAAATATGCTGTTGCAGCCTTCCACGGTTAAATAAAGTGTAATAAGGAATTGTAAGCAGAGTCTAAGCACCTGGTAGAAGGTGACATGCTCTGTGAGCTTGTAGGAGGAAATGTCCAGTACTCACTGGAGCCCGATCACCTGTCCAGTCAGGATCCCACCTGTGATGAAAATGGAGGTTCCCATCGCCATGGCGCCACGGAATGCCTTCGGCGCTATTTCCCCCAAATAAAGAGGCTGAACGCATATAGCAATGCCTGTCGAAGATGAACCCAAAGTTAAGCATCTCCAGTGTCTTGCGTACAGCATTCACACACACACACACACACACACACACACACACACACACACACACACACACACACACACACACTGAGAAAGGATGTAGGGAGTGCAGTATCTTCTCATAAATGTAATTGTACCAGTTTCATTGCTCTTCCAATCATGAGGTCATCAGACGGTAGCAGATAAACGAGCCCAAAACATCTCACCCTCCCGCATGTCCCAGTAGCTGCGCAGAGCAACAATCACTGGAGGGTGGACATGTTTTCTACCCTGCAGAGTCATGTCGCAAGCTTGCATGTGCATGTAAACGTGCACCGGTGTGAAATGTGTGACCTGTCATCCTCTTTTCCTTGAGAATGAATAAGATAAGATAATATAAGATATTCCTTTATTGATCCCCTTGGGGAAATTCAGGCAGCATGGGGGAGGGGTACAGGTAGTAGTACAGTGGAGAAGTAAAAATAAAAATAGAATAAAAATAGGCAGTGTAAACAATATAACAATATAATTTACCCTGGACATGCGCATATGGGCAAGTAGGCAGTGTAAAAAGGTCAAGGTGCAAGATGAGGGTACACAGTAAATTTCGCAGAGTAAATTTTACTCAAACTGAGTAAAATTTTACTCAGTTTGAATAAAATTTACTCTGCTAAATGTACTGTGTATGTATGCCCTCTCAGTTATATTTGCCCTACAATAAATATATATATATAATATATATATAATAATATATATATAATAATATAATAATAATAATATATAATATATATAATATATATATAATATATATATATATATATATATATATATATATATATATATATATATATATATATATATATATATATATATATATATATATATATATATATAATCTAATAACTAATATCTAATCTAATATATATAATCAAAAAATTCTAGAAAAATGCTACAAAATGCTAAATATATGCTCTGATGAAGTAAGTATACAGTATACACATAAGGTGCAGTATGCTAATCTAATCTAATATATATATAATCTAAAATAACGAAATGCTAAAAATGCTAAATATATGCTCTGATGAAGTAGTAGTTGAATAGTAATGTTGTCTACCGTCTGCCGAGCCCATTCGTCTAAACAAGACCAGTGTTTCACTGGAAGTAAAAAAAAAAAAACAAGCCTTATTGATCATATTCACACGGCGGCCATTTTGCTCTTATGTTATGCTCAGGATGGTCACCATGACGACCTGAGAACATGCTAATATATATATATGATGTTGTATTAAATTGGAATTTCAACCCGAGCATGACATGAGAACAAAATGGCCACCGTGTGAATATGGTCAATTAAGAGTATTTCACTGATTAACACATTTGTGAAATATTCACCTGCATTTAATCCTGAGAGAAAACGCCCGAGGATGATCAGCTCGAACACTCCAGTAGGGTAGCTCACACCCATGAGCAGTGCAGCCAGGATAGCAAATACATTGTTAATCAACAATGATCCTTTTCTGCAACAGAAAGGACATACACATTAGTGGAGGACATCTTTCTGTGGAAATACTTTTAAGATCACGGCTCCCTTTATCAAAACCTCTAGTGAAATTAGAAAGTAAGAAGATGTAACAAAATGTTACACTGACAACCGATTCCGCTACTACATTTGTTGCTACTGTTATATATTTGTTTAGAAAGTATATTGTGTTTTATCCTTGTGAAGCACTTTGTAACTTTGTTTAGAAAGGTGCTGCACAAAGTTGTATGTATCTATTAATAATGATTGACATGATAATGACAATTCTGATCATAGCTTTTCACAGTCTGCATCTCCGCTGTTATCTGACCAATGGAATTCTGGACTTCATCATATCTAACAATAAAAGTATTCTCAGAGTACGGTCCCAGAGACAAAGGCTCATCATGTGTATCATGTATGTGTATAATTTTACCGAAATGGGGGCGCTGTAAAAAAACAACAATAAAAACAATAATAAAATAAAAGATGGTTACCCTTTATTTCAAAGATGCAGGTTTGAAAAAAGAAAACATTTAAAACTAGAAGAATGTACTCTGTCAAGGCCTAACAATCTCAGCACTTTCACATGCAAGAGTTTACTGGGTAGATGACAGAAATAAGAGTTGCCAGTATTCAGGCTATATTCATACGGTGGTGCTGGTGGTCACAGGGTCACAGCGTCACCATCAACAGGCTTCTCCCTCTAGGGGTCATTAATATTCACACCAACGGTTGTGACCGTACGACTAACAGGTCAAGAGATTCGCTCATTTGAAAATATAAAGTTTGGCCTAATGGGGGCGCCAGAGAGGCGACAGTGGGAATCGGAAGGTTTCCGGTTTGATTCCCGCTCCTCCCAGGCAGCATGTCGAAGTGTCCTTGAGCAAGACACTTAACCCCTAATTGCTCCCGATGAGCAGGTTGGCACCTTGCATGGTTGCCTCCGTCGTCGGTGTGTGAACGTGTGAGTGAATGGGTGAATGTGAGGAACAAAATTGTAAAGCACTTTGGATAAAAGCAATGCACCATTTGCCAGAGGAAAGGTCATAGTGCTTTTTGAGATATCTCTGTC
>NC_140174.1:97166077-97261077 GCF_963971535.1 Notolepis coatsorum | reverse complement strand
CTGCACCAACGGCCAACAATAGTACTTTGTTTGGTAACTGTAACCAAACAGAAACACTTTAAATGGCCATTCATTTGAAAAAGTAAACCGTTTTCAAGGTAATCTAATAACATACAATATTGAACACACATTGTTATTGTCACTAATGTTGTTTATTGTCTTCATGTTCAGGCAGATAGCTGTTTAGGAACTGGGATGTCTGTAGGCCTATGTTTGGATGTAACATCATGCCTGCATGTCCAGACATGATGTATGAAACATTGGCCCCTGGTCCCTTTTTATTTGTTTATTAATATGATTATTATTACTATGATTATAATTATTATTGTTGTTGTTATTATTATTAGTATGAATGATATTATTATTACATTATTAATATTAGTGGTCTAGTAGTAGTATCATCATCATCATCATCATCATCATCATCAATAACAAAATCAACCTGTATGTCATGACATTATCATAATAATAAGGCCTACCTTAGCTCTCCTTATTGTTTCGTTTGAGCCTTTAAGTAAAGGTTGATATTCATCTCCAGTGTGTTTTCGCATTGTGAAGCCCTCTGTTTTAAATCGTTTTCTTTTTAATATCTAAATGTCCTACAAAGTAACTGCCCTCTCCACAGCGCGCTGGTCCTCTACAGAAAGTCAAGAGAAGATGCGCAGTTAATATATTAAGGATGGTATAATTGATCAGTTGTAGCCATGCCCCGGTATAGGAGCGTAAAATTACCGTACATATGCTCCTCTTTTTTCACGCGCCCAGTGTCAGTCACTCCGTGATTTCTCCATTAGTCTCTCCGACCAGCTTGACTTTTCGACGATTTTTATTTGCAAGGCAAATTGCGTCTTTATCGGAGTTGATTTGTAGTGTTCGAAAATAGCTTTCATAAAAGGGGGTATACTTTAAAAAGATATCCATCTCACGAAGAATCTTCTCATAAATCAATTGGTCCCCAAACTCCATATAATCCGTTCCAAAGAGTGATTTCCTTCCCCAAACGTTGTTTTGGTTTTGAAGGTAGTCAAGAAGGAGGCGGGGAATACCTTATGGCAAACAGAGGTAAGACGCCCCCCATGTGAAATATATAATTATATGAACATGAATATTATGTACAATATAAGTTCACGACATTCAGATATAGCTACTATATCAACAAACGGAACAATCCTTAAGTTTAATTTACCCTAAACTTAATGACAATGATGTCAACGAAACAAAGAGCATAATATGACATTAAGGGAAAATCCACCCCAAAACAGATTTTACATTATGTTATTCCAATAATCCTGGACATTTAAGTCAATATCTAAAAACAATCAGAAAACGGTGCATCAAGACTTTATGCTTAGAGTGGAATGTCTCCCTTTATTCCAGACCACTGCATTATTTCCTCTCATGCTGTCCTTGACTTCAGGTGACAGTGCAGGGTTATCTGTCCATATGAATACATGCCTTTAAAGTTTACGTTCAAATCTAAAACGTTAGATTTTCTGCTCTTATTAAGTGCTCTTTTTAAATCAATGCAATTTGTGACATAAAATAATGTATCCGAAATGTTTTTTATTATCACTTCATGCAGTTATGTTTTGCCTGTACAGTAGAACGTCCCTCATATGGATCCCTTGAGGTTGTTCAAACCAGTGAAACATTAGGCCTGAAACACCAAGTATGGGCCAAAACTGATTCAAAATATGATAAATATACACAGACATATTATAAATCCCCCGTAGTCTAATTTGCCACTGAAAAGCTTTTGAATGCATACAACAATCAATCAACATTAAAAAATCACTTGCGTATAATAAGTACATTTGATTTCCACATTATCCCGCGTTTCATCAGTTATTGTTCAGTTGAGACGTCCGAGGTTGTGCTGTAGTTATTATTAACATGTTGTAGCTTCACTTCCACATTTTAATCCCCAAATTATTAGATTTTTGCAAATGTATAAAGAGGAAATAATCACAAAGAAACATGTTGTAGTTGATACAACAAATATTGCAGTCTTTATTGAATGTCAGGACGGGGTGTAAGAGTCCTACACCTAGTCAGTCATCCTCCATCCATCTCTGGTCCTCTGGAAGGACAGTCCTACACCTGGCCAGTCATCCTCCATCCATCTCTGGTCCTCTGGAAGGCCAGTCCTACATCTGGCCAGTCATCCTCCATCCATCTCTGGTCCTCTGGAAGGCCAGTCCTACACCTAGTCAGTCATCCTCCATCCATCTCTGGTCCTCTGGAAGGCCAGTCCTACATCTGGCCAGTCATCCTCCATCCATCTCTGGTCCTCTGGAAGGACAGTCCTACACCTAGTCAGTCATCCTCCATCCATCTCTGGTCCTCTGGAAGGCCAGTCCTACACCTGGCCAGTCATCCTCCATCCATCTCTGGTCCTCTGGAAGGACAGTCCTACACCTGGCCAGTCATCCTCCATCCATCTCTGGTCCTCTGGAAGGCCAGTCCTACACCTAGTCAGTCATCCTCTGTGAGCTGGAACTCCACCTGAAAGACAAAATCTTAGACAGACAAGATTATATTGTTTAACATACATTGAAATAATTAATTTAATTGAATACTTAAGAGTCCTGTTCATCTCTGCCGTAGCCGTCTCCACAGTCCAGCGAAGCATGCAGCCGAACTTCTTCTTCTTCTTCTGGTCCTCCAAACTGGCCACCTCCTCCTGGACCTCCTCAGGCTGCAGGCTGCCGTAGGTCTCCTCGTAGCCCCAGATGAGCCCCGGCACGTCCTCCTCCTCCACCTCCTCTGGATGCTCCACCTTTGCCCTACGTATTGTGTTATCAATACGTGGACTTACAATTTGTATGTATCTTTGGATAAAACATAGGCTAAATGACTAAATGTATACGTACAGTCACCAGAGAGACAGTACACATGGTCCAGTCTCTGCTCCTGAGCGAGGATAATGTCCTTTAGAGAAAGAGAGAGAGAGAGAGAGAGAGCGAGAGAGCGAGAGAGCGAGAGAGAGAGAGAGAGAGAGAGAGAGAGAGAGAGAGAGAGAGAGAGAGAGAGAGAGAGAGAGAGAGAGAGAAAGACTACATTTAGAACATATTCCATTCCTATTGCTAATGATGTTAGAGAGAGAGAGAGAGAGAGAGAGAGAGAGAGAGAGAGAGAGAGAGAGAGAGAGAGAGAGAGAGAGAGATATGAGAGATGAGAGCCAGCCTTACCTCCAGCTTGGGCAGGTTCTGCTTGTTCAGTCGGGCCCACTCCTCAGCTCTTTTGACGGCCTTCTCCTCTTTCAGCACCTGATGGTAGAGCTGCTCTCTCTTCCTCCTCAGCTCAGCAGTCTTCTCCTCCTGAGAGCATATGAGACATTCATGATGAGATGCGGAGCTCAAAGTCAGGCAGAGGGAAGACTATATGGAAAAACTATTATTTAAGTGCTGAAACTTAGTTCAAGGTCACACCTGGACGCAGATCATCAGGTGCACGTTGTAGACGATCAGCAGGAATGGATCATCGATGCCTGTGGCCGACTCCTCTGGATGCACCTGTGGAAAAGCAGCTACTGGGAAGCCAGGAGGAGGTCTAGAAACAGTAGTTATATCTCATTACTGGCTATCGCGTCTCGCCATATTGAGATAACCTCTTATCTCCACGCACCTAGCATGCACTTGAAACAAACAAATGCACCCACTTGCACGTGACCACGCCACTCCCATGCGTCTCCCTATATGACGCCGGAAATGGTCACGCTCACCCTTCCTCATTTCGTTTCCAAAACGCGGAAGTAGCAGTGCACTTTGTGAACTGGTTGTTATGAAGCGTAAGGAGAAATTACACAATGTTGGGTATTCGCTAGAAGTTCACCAGCCCCCGGAACCTTCTCGGCACATCCTAACAGCGCAGTGGTCCTGTCCTGGGTTTTCCTTGTCTCGTGACAGCGGACCGAGGGACGTTGCGCGACGGTTAGCAGTCAAGCTAAGTCGCGCACAGGTAGGGCCTGCGCTAGCAGGCGTTGGTACTGGCATGGGTAATACTCCTCTGTGTCTCGTGAGACGACCGGGTGATGTATTGACGCGGGGGGCGGGATATTTGGGTGAACGTGGTCTTCATGACACACTGTTTGATGTTTTTCCAAGTATCCTAGCGAGCGCAGCTAATGCTAATGCTAAGATGTTTGGGGCTCCGTTCCCATGTACCCCGCAGGGGTTGTCACCACTTTTCCCTCCTCTTAACCGTTTCATTGCTGAAGGTCAATCGGTGTCTGATGTTGAGGGTTTTGCTGAGGCTTTTTTACCCTTTACACGGGTGGATGGGCTGACGACGGGGCTCAGGACAGGTGAGCCGTGCTTGGAGAAGCAGGTAGCATCGGTCCTTTGCCCCGACATGGTTGAACGGTATCCCACCCGGAAGCCGACGCCGGAGGGCGAGTCGGCCCGGCCGGTGGCTGAGTGGGCTGATGAAGCTTATATCGCCGCAGGACGGAATTTAGCAGCAACCAATGACATTGCTCAATTGGCTTTTTTTCTGTCCAAAATGGTGTCGGGTGGTGGGGCCTTAGGGCCAGCTGACGTCAAAAATATCGCACGGATTTTTGAGGTTGTACAGCTTTTGACTCAGCCGCAAGCTATAGCCGCAGAGAGGGTGAGAGCACGGCCTCGCCAGCGGCTGCGGCGAGGCCCCCGGCCAGCGGCCATGTTTCCCCCGCCTGAGATACCCTGGGCACAAAGAAAACAGGTGATCACAAGCCTCGGCGGCCGAGGGATCGGCTACATTAGATGAGCACGCCCTAAAAAACCGTTGCCATCATAGGGGAGCTCCAGTAGCTCACCACGTACCGCGAGTGCTATTTCAGCGCCGTGGACAACCGTGCTCGTCACGGATCTGGGGCTGAGCGAGTTCGAATCCCGGACTGCAGCCGTGCCTTTCCCAGAGTGTCTTCCCCCCCATCTGAACCCTTTCAGCCTGCTTCTGTCGGTCGAACTTGACCAAGTATAAATGCGATAAACGTATAAAAGAGCCAGGGAAATGGCCAAAGTTAAAAAAAAAAACGTTGCCATCTAGCTGTGTCTAGCACGCTTTCCGGTTACTACCCCCCGCTACGCTACGGGACACAGGGCTCTGATTTGTCTCCTTTGGCTGCGGGCCGCGGCCTTCCAGTGAAGCGCAAGCGGCCCCACGTTTCGCTTCTCATGGTGACAGGGGCTGACACCCAGTTGCTAGCTAGGCCTGGGTCTGTCTATGAGAATGCTGTGCTGTCAAGCAGCTCCCACACCACACGTCCTGCGTCTGTGTTTGGTGAGCCTGGTGTTGTATCTGTCGACGGAGCAGGGCTCCCTGTATCAATTTTTTTTTGTCAGATGGGGAACTCTAGGCCCAGGAGGTCGCAGCGTGGGTTCCCCCAGCCCGCCCTCACCAGGCTGGGTATTACGCTAGTGCCTCCCCGGACCGGATGACCGGCGGTGGTCAGTCAGGCACGCGTAATTTGGGTGGTAGTAATATCCCTACAGGGCTACGGTGTGTAGGGACTCACCCTATCGGGCAGCGTGGGGACCACACACCTTGCATGTCCAGCTACAGAGCAGGCTGTCCTCAGCAGTCTATGCCGGGAAGATGCTCAGTGGGGGAGCCTATGTCACCAGGGGTGATGGCCGCTCTCCCCGTACCAGGCCGGCCCTTTCTGTCGGGATCCCCCCTTGGGTGCGATTACCTCGTTGGTAGAGTCAGGGTGCGATATCCCGGCTCCGCGAGACACCCTGCTCGCGCGGTTAGCGAGTACAGGGTTGGCAACGCACAGCGGGTGGGACCGGGCCACCTATCTACGGTTCCTGGTGGACCAGCGCCAGTCGGCTGCGGGTGCGCTTTGGGATTATCATCGCGTATGGTTACAGGAGTGCCATATGTCGAGGTGGATGGAGAGAACGCTGAGGTGGGGGCTTGTGTTGCAGTTTGCACAACCCCACCCTCCGTTTTGGGTTTGGTACAGACCCTTTTGTCAGGGTCCGCAGCGGTGACAGCTCTGGCCGACGAGATCCGATCTCTGTTGGCGAAGCAGTCCATTGTCGTGGTCCCAAGGGAGGACGCGATGTGTGGCGTTTACTCCCGGTATTTTCTGGTGCCCAAGAAATCGGGAGGTGTCAGACCTATACTGGACCTGTCCACGTTCAATCGGCTGATTGTGGCGAGACGGTTCAGAATGTTGACCGTCAAACACCTGCTAAGCACTGTCAGAGTGGGGGACTGGTTCACCTCCATAGACCTGAAGGATGCATACTTTCCACCTCACAGGAAATTCCTTCGCTTCCTCTTTCAGGGCATAGCGTACGAATACCAGAGGCTGCCGTTCGGCTACTCTCTGGCCCCTCGCACATTCACCAAGTGCGTGGAGACCGCGCTGGGACCTCTGCGTTGTCAGGGGATACGAATTCTATTCTACCTCGACGACTTTCTGCTCCTCAGCCGGTCAGAGGAGATCGCCAGGTCTCATACCAGGCTGGTGGTGGAATTCCTCACCGGTCTGGGTTTTGCTGTGAACTGGGAGAAGAGTACTCCTCTTCCCAGTCAACAGGTGGAGTACTTGGGCTTGGTTCTAAGCTCAAGGCCCATGAGGGCAACCCTCTCAGAGCGGCGGCGAGAGGATATTCTCGGCGCGCTCAGGAGGTTCCGTCCTGGCAGGACGGTTACGGCGCTGTCCGTGATGCGCCTGCTCGGTATGATGGCATCTGCTCAACCTGTGGTCCCTCTTGGCCTCCTCTTCATGAGGAGGATACAGAGGTGGTTTTTCAGTATGAAAATAGACCCAGTGAGAGGCAAGTGGAAGCGACTGAAGGTTCCCGTGTCAGTACTGGGGGATCTCGACCACTGGGGGAGGCCTGGTGCCCTCACCAGTGGGATCCCCATGGGCAGCAGGCTATCACATGTCACAGTCTTCACCGACGCCTCCCTCACGGGATGGGGGGGACGTGTCGGGCCGACGCAGTAGGGGGCAGCTGGCAAGACCATGCTGCCCGGTCTGCGCTACATATCAATGTGTTGGAATTGAAGGCAGTCCTTCTGGTCCTCAAGCAGCTTGGCCACCTGGTGGTGGGCGAGCATGTGTTGATCAGGACGGACAACACGGCATCAGCGTCGTATATAAACAGACAGGGAGGAGTACGCTCCCTCCGTCTGCACCGGGCGGCGGTCGAGCTCTGGCTATGGGCGTCTCTCAATCTGCGCAGCCTGAGGGCTCTCCACATCCCCGGCAGGGAGAATGTGGGTGCAGATGTGATGTCGCGGGGCGGTCCTCATCCCGACGAGTGGGGACTACGTCCAGACATAGTCAGGCAGGTCTGGGACCGATTCGGGGAGGCCACAGTGGACCTGTTTGCGAGCAGACAGTCCCACCAGTGCCCCTTGTGGTTCTCGGTCAGTCGGAAGGACAACCCCCCTCTGGGGGTGGATGCCTTCTCGATGTATCCGTGGCCGCCCGGGATTCTGTACACGTCCCCCCCCATACACCTGATAGCTCAGCTGTTGGAGCAGGTACATCGGGAGCACAGGACTTTGATCCTGATCGCGCCTGACCGGGGCATGGCTGTGTGATTCCCGGTCCTGATCCAGCTCTTGGTAGCCCCGCCATGGCCTGTTCCATGGTCACAGCGGGCCCTCTCTCAGGCACGCGGAACGCTGTGTCTGCTCCCTGTTCTGGGGCAGCCGTTGATGGTTTGGCTGCTGAAAGGGTGAATCTGGAGGGGATGTGTCTTAACCCTACTGTGGTTAACACCATCCGGAACACGCACGCTCCGTCCACTACCGCGGTTTACGCAGGTAAGTGGCGTATTTTTCAAGAGTGGTGTGAGGTTGGGGGCCTGGACCCAGTGTCCTGCCCCCTGGACTCTGTTCTTTCCTTCCTCCAGTCTATCCTGAATAAGCTGTCGGCCTCGACAGTGAGGGTATACGCCACGGCTATATCCTCTTGAACGTTCTCTGTCTCCGAGTTGGGACCTCCAACTGGTCCTGGGCCGGTTGTCGGAGGCCCCGTTTGAGCCTCTTGAGCAGGCGCCATTGGATCGGCTGTACTTTAAGACTGCGTTCCTTTTGGCCATCACCTCCGCTAAGCGCGTGGGTGAGCTGTGTGCTCTCTCGGTGAGTGCCTGTCTATTTGGACCGATAGCGGTGCGACTCTGAGGCCTAATCCAGTCTTTGTGCCAAAGAATATCCAGAGCTCTTTTCGCTCCAGGGATATTGCGGTTCAGGCGTTTCATCCGCCTCCTCACGCTAGTCGGTTGGAGGCGAGCCTTCACCTGTCGTGTCCTGTCCGTGCACTGAGGGTTTACCTTAGTCGGACGCAGGATCTCAGGGCTTCCGATCAACTGTTTGTTTGTTACGGTGGCCCTCGTGCGGGTAAGGCGCTATCCAAGCAGCGCCTGTCACATTGGTTGTGCGAGGGCATTGCCCTTTGCTACACGTTGGCTGGACAGGTCCCCCCCGGGGGCGTCAGGGCGCACTCCACTCGTGGTGTGGCGGCCTCTGCTGCCCTGTTAGGGGGGGCCTCGGTGGAGGACATCTGTGCTGTGGCCTCCTGGTCCTCCCCGGGTCCTTTTGGTTTTACCTCATGGACATGACTGGGGGTTCTGTCTCCCAGGCGGTTCTGAGGTCTGGGTCCTCTCCTGCATCCCGCCATCAGGTGGGCTAGCAGGGGTGTGTGGGTGTGGACCGCGCGGTGCTGTGTCACACGTGGTCCCGCCTGTGCTGTGCGTTCAGGGGTGCCTGGTTCCCCCTTTTTTCGCACTTTGGTGGAGTTGACTGCCTCCCCCCCTTCGTTAGGACGGGCGGGTGGACGGGACTCCCCTCCTCCCTGGCTGGGGCTTACGGGCCCTCAGGGGGTGCACTCGTCGGGCCACGCGTCTCAATATGGCAGAGCGAGACGCGATAGCCAGTAAAGAGATATAACGATAGGTTATTCTATAACCTAGTTATATGAATACTGGCTGAGCGTCTCGCTCTTAGCGCCCTGAGGTCCCTTGGATGTTTTTCCGCTTATGGAAATCGAACTGGGAAGGGTGAGCGTGACCATTTCCGGCGTCATATAGGGAGACGCATGGGAGTGGCGTGGTCACGTGCAATTGGGTGCATTTGTTTGTTTCGCGTGCACGCTAGGTGCGTGGAGATAAGAGGTTATCTCAATATGGCAGAGCGAGACGCTCAGCCAGTATTCATATAACTAGGTTATAGAATAACCTATTGTTATTACTGGGAAGCCAGGAGGAGGTCTACAATGAACCGACATAACGACCAAAAAACTTGCCAGTTCCCTGAGAGACTTATACAAGTACCTACAATTATTCAAAAGCAAGCAAAAATATTCACAATCAACACTTGACCTTTAACTGTTAGCTGTAAATAAAATAAAATAAATAAACTATTATTAATACTAGCACTCACGCTAGATAATGATAGCTAGCAGCGAATTCTACCCGCCAAATGCGGGTAGAATTCGGCAGTGGCGTGTAACTCTGTCACTCTTACCAGCCACTTTGGCGGGTAGACCATGCAGCGTCACCATTTTAGAGTCGTAGTGAAGAGTCTCTCTCTCTCTCTCTCTCTTCCTCTCTCTCTAAACTACAATTCATGTATGAAAGGTGCTATACAAATAAAGTGTAATATTATGAATATTATAATACGTTTTGGTAATATAGCAACATGCCTAGTCTTGTTTCTGCTAAACAGACAGAGAGCTTTGTGGAGCACTAACCAGAAGAGGAACAGCCTACAGTACACTCAAAGCAATATTTATTCATGATGTCATCAGGGACACGTTTTCAAGTATACATCTATTGACTTAATGGTGACCAACTTTGTAGGCTGGTAGCATCTTTGTTTGAGATATTACTACCAAAGTGTAATTTAACTGTAGGGCTTACATCTCTGAAACAGAACATGTACCTATATATCCCAGTAAGATCACCATGGTAATATCTAGGGATGCACCGAAATTTCGGCCACCGAAGGTTTTCGGCCGAAAATGGCAAAAAATTTCCGTTCGGCTTTCGACCAAAAGAGTTTTTTCACCGAAAATATATCACCGAAACAGAAACAACCTGTAACCTAACGCGTGTTGTTGTGATGGTGTCATCAAAACGCGGCTTCAGTCATTACATGCGCAACGTGAGCTCTTCAGTCCTGCAGCCTGTGATAACTCCTCTTGGGAGTCGCGCTGTTTCTATGTAAACTCTGCGCGCAACGCGTCCAATAACTGCGTCTTTAACATGCTTTATATCCTTATTTACTATATGCCCGTCGCGGTTAATCACTGAGTGATCTAATATGCATATTCTTCAGAGCGAGAGGGGGAGGGATTGTGTTTCTCACATTGACGCTGTCTGTCGTTGATATTATAATCTGAAGAGCATTATTATTATTATCATTCTCGAGAATACACGTTGCGCGTCTACTGTGCCAAAGTCAAGAGAGCACATTCATCTGGGGACTAGAAAGGTGCGGCACAGATGTCCGCCATATATATATATATATATCTCTCTCTCTCTCTCTCTCTCTCATCTCTGAGACTGCTGGAAGGGTTTATCAGGGAGGTGCTGGGGGTTCTGCCGGACTATGTCAGAGACCGCACAGTGATGCCACAGGGAGGGCAGGTGCTGGAGTTCCCTGCATTGCTGGTATCGGCAGAGAATGGGGTCTGGCAGGAGGGGGGAGGGTTACTGTCCTTTACCACCCCCAGCTTGGGGCAGTTTAGCCTGGCATGTGGCAAGGCTCTGTACATAACCTGCATGAAGGTCAGAAACATCAGGTCCCTGCAGGACGTCAGGCAGCATCAGTGGCAGGGGGTGCTGGGTGATGGCAGCACTGCTAGCTTTAGGTGGAGGGTTTTTTACAAACAGCCACTGCCTAAGAGGTCAGGGGACCTACAGTGGAGGATAGCGCATGGGGTGTTGGCAACAAATCGGTTCCTGGCTCGGGTGGATCCAGGGGTGGGTGATGGGTGCCCCTTTTGCTGAGTATCTGAGACTGTAACCCATGTTTTCCTGAAGTGTCAAAGGATCAATAGGGTGTTGTGGTTCCTAAAAGGGTTGTGTTTGAAGCTGGGGGTGATGTTCTGTGTGGAGAGTTTCATCCTCGGCCAAACACATTCATTACGTAACAAGGTTGTGAGCGTTTTACTGAACTTTGTTTACGGGCAGGCTAAGTTAGCCTCATGTACAATAGAGAGCATCCTGACTGGCAACATCACCTCCTGGTTTGGGAATAGCACTGCACAAGACCGAAGCAGACTACAAAGAGTGACACGTTCAGCCGAACGCACAATTGGAGGGGGGCTCCCCACCCTCCAGAACATTTACAACAAGCGTTGCAGGGGCAAGGCTAAGAGAATCATTAAAGACTCCAGTCACCCGAACAACTGCCTCTTTGAACTGCTGCGGTCAGGCAAGCGATACCGGAGTCTCAAGGCGAGCACAGAAAGACTCAGAAGAAGCTTCTATCCCCAGGCCATCAGGCTGCTAAACGAACAATGAACACTACACAACAACAACCATCAAACGCACATAGCACACACATCCACACGCACACACTCACTTTAAACAAACACACTGTAGCACCCACTCCACACACTTTATAGCACACACTCACTTTAAACAAACACACTGTAGCACCCACTCCCCACACTTTATATTTATTGATGAAGGATTGCACTACAACTCGTACACCTTACTGTAAATTGTACCTAAATTGTACCTCATCCCATTTCTGCTTTGCACTATATAGTACTGTACATTAGTACACTGCATAGTATTGTATATTATATGGTAACTCAGTTACGTCTATTCTGCATTGTACATATGTCTACTGAACACTGTGACCTCATTTTCTACTTCTAAATTACATGCTATACTATGTTATTTGATACTATCTTGTCTAGCACAGTCTCTGGAGCGTAACAGTAAGAAGCATTTTGTATGAAAGTATTCTGTACTTCTGTATGACAACTATTAAAGAAACTTGAAACTTGATTTGGCTGACCCGTAGGAATAGGATCAGGGGCGTTGGTCCTACGGAATCGGTGCCTATGCTGAGGGGTATGATTTCTGCACGCCTTAGATTAGAGTTCATGTATTTCTCACTGAGACATAATGTTGATGCGTTCGTGAATGCTTGGGGACTGGGGAATGCAATGTGTACTGTGGGGGAGGAGGGGCTGAACATATGCATTTGAATGTCAAGTGGTTTTTATGTGCTGAAGGGAGTTTTTGGGGTTTGTTGGGGTGTTTGTGGGTGTGTGTGTGTGTGTGTGCGTGTGTGTGTGTGTGTGTGTGTGTGTGTGTGTGTGTGTGTGTGTGTGTGTGTGTGTGTGTGTGTGTGTGTGTGTGTGTGTGTGTGTGTGTGCGCGGGTGAGTGTGTGGGTGTGGGTGTGTTGTTTTTATGAAGATGCCGTGAGATTTTTGTGTCTCTACTGACTGGTTTTAGTTGACATGTTTTAATAAAGAACATCAAAAGTCTCTCTCTCTCTGTAACTGAGGGGTTACAAAACCCTGACTGTATTAAAGATTGTGATAGATTAAACCACTACTACATATTATTATTATTACTTGCCAGACAGTACAGTTATTATGGCAGACACTCAATAGACGGCACGGTGACAAAGAGATATCATTTACAGTATTTTATTATTAAGCAGATATACAACTGATAATTACTGGGTCGCTCTTTTATGGCGAATGATATTAGAAAGTCAGAGTATCAAAGTCAGTGGGAATGAATAATTCCTAGGCTAAGTATACTAGACCGGGACGCTGCATGGCGTGAGATGGCGATATAGGGGGGCAAACGAGGGTATAGCTGGAGACTGGTGATTTCCTCCCACAGAGTAGTAAGCTCCAGAGGAATGAAGAATAGACGGATACTCCGGCTGGTCACTTGAAGAAAAAGGGGGTTCTCATACGGATCCGGTCCTTGTAATCCAAGTGCTCGGTAGCAGGGTAATAGCTGTAATCCAATGCCCGATAGCAATGATGATAGCCAGCCAGCTTCGTCCTCGAAGCTAGCCCGATGTAGATCTTCAGGGTAGTTAAATCCAAACGACTATGGTATTAACGATGCTCTTCTCCATGGTACTACGTTTCCACAGGTCACTATAATCCACCAATAATGGTTCTACAATATCAAAGTAGTATCTAAGGAGCTACTAGTTATCCGTAACGATACGCCGCGGTAGGTTCCAATGCTCACATGTCCAATAGTTCTGCTGCTAGGTTCACCTCGTGTTCTGATACTAATTACGTTAAGTCCACACACACTTGCTAAGGTTCACACTAGTTACTAAACGAACAAACTGCTTGTTAATGCTGCACACCGAACAAACTGCTGTAATGACGAACTCTTTACTTCACGTTAGGTTAGGTTGAACTGCTGCTACTTTACTTCGGACGAACCGCGTTAACGTTAGATTCACACTAAAAGACGAACTGCGTTAACTGTAATGACGAACTGCTGCTGCTTGCGCCTTCCACAATATATATACTTAGAGTGCTTTCTAGGGCGCAACCGAATCTCTTGTCCGGAATCAATGCGCTGGCCAAGGGCATGTCTCAACTTGTCCAGACTCGTCTTTGAACTTGTCTGAGGGGCGCGATTCTTGGCGCCGCCAGTGTCAAGGGCGTTATCCAATGAGGAAAGCGAATAATGCTATGATTCAAACGGAGGCTTAAAGGGATATAGCTTATATATATAAATAATATACAAGTTATATAAAACAATAAAACGTAGATTCTCAGTGTTAATCTGGCCCTTCACAACAGCCGCCTCCTAATTAGTCCGCACCTAATTAGTAAATAAAGGGGCACAGATTAATATTAGTGTCCAGTCAACTTCTCCATACTTTGTTATGAGGAGTTGGAACAATATACAAAGTCAGTGGGTCATGGTCGTCGTCAGGGGAGTCAGGGATCTCCGGCAGCTCTATCAACTTAGCCACAGGTCGGGTGTAAGTCCGCCCTTGGACGATGACTTCTGCCGCTCTGACCTTCCCATCGGCACCAGTAATCACTCTGCTCACGCGGCCGGCCGGCCACGTAGCTCGGGGTAGTGACTGGTCTATTATCATGATGACTGTGTCCACCTTCAGGTTGTCCCTGTCCTTTACCCACTTCTGACGGGCTGGAAGGGATGGTAGGTAGCGTAGAAGGAAGCGGGCCCAAGACTGGTCGATCTGTGCTTGGTTGTGTCTCCACATCCTCCGTCCGTTCCTGTCGTCCTGTCTGTACACCGTCTGAGGAAGGGCCGGGTCCGGCCGCCTCATCAAGAGGTAGTTTGGGGTGATGGGTTCGAGGTCAGCTACGTCGCTTGGAGCGTAGCTGAGGGGGGTGGAGTTCGGAACTCCCTCTTCTTGAGCCCACGGTTCTCTCACAGGCATCTTCGTCCGCTTCAAGAGTGGGGTTGCGTGTCTGAACACTCCGTCGACCTCGACCCTCTTAGTCTTCTGCTCGAGAAGAGCTATGGCGTCCTTGGAGCGAACTAGTTTACGTTCGTTCTTGAATGGCAGCGAGTCTAATGTCCATAGTCTCTCGACGTGCTGCAAGAGGGTAGTGTCTTGGTCGCTGACCTTCGTGTAAAGGCAGCGGGTGGACGTTGGTTGGCTGGCAGGTCCGTAGAGGGGGCCCTGGAGCGTCCACCCCAGTCGGGTCTTAACCGCGGCTGGGCATCCTTTGGGTCAGATGTGGGCCGCCTTGGTTGGGACAATGAGGTCCGCGTGGTCGGAGCCGATGAGTAGGGTCGGTGTAGCTCCGCTGATGAGCGGTATGGGCAGTAGGCGTAGGTGGTCGTACTTCTCCATCAGCTGTGGGATGGGGTAGTCGTAGCTTGACAGACCTATGTCGTCGCTTGTGAACGCCTTGGTGATGCTGTACCGCTTCTCGGGTTGCTCGATCGCTGCTATGGTGAACGAGACGTTTTCACCTTTTATTGTCTTTAAGTCTCGACTAATGGTACGGAGGGTCATCGTCTCCTCTGGGCCCCGCAGGTCCAACTGGGTCGTGGCGGAGGCGAGGAGGAGTGTCTTCTCCGACCCGTCGTCGAGGACGGCGTAGGTGTCGAGTACCTTGTCTCCGTGGCTGAGGAGTACTCGTACCACCTTGATGAGCACTCTGGGGCTCCCACTATACGCGGGGTCGATGTGGAGCACTTCTGTTGGTGAGTTGCCTTGTAGAGCTAGTCTTTGCTTGTGGACCTTGCGCAGTGATTTGCAGTAAGCGGAGTCATGCGTGTTAGCCTTAAGCCGCTGATCCATTTCGGCGGGGGTCAGTGTCTTGTGGTCATCGCACTGTGACAGCCAGTGTCCGCCGTGGCAGTAAAAACATGTGATCTTCCATTCCTCTTTGGCGGGGGGGTTGAGACTGGTCTGTGGTGACACCGACTCGGCCTGGTACATCACCGTGATGGGCCTACTTTGGTCTCCTGGTGGGCGCTTGTTGCTCTCGTGTAGTACTTCTAGGTGGGCGCCATCACACTTGCCGCACCTTTTCTTGAGGCGGCACTCTGCTGCCATGTGGCCGCGCGCGCAGCGGCGGTTATCCTTAAGCCACTGACTTATTTCGGCTGTAGTCAGTCCTTTGAAGGCGTCGCACTGTGACAGCCAGTGTTCACTGTCGCAGTACTGACAGGCAGCCTTCCATTTCTCCTTGGCGTGGGGGTTGTGACTCGTCTGCCGTGACACCGCCTCGGCCTGGTGCATCACGGTGACGGGCCTGCCGTTGTCTTTAAACCTTCTCGGTCCATCTTTAGGGTTAGAGCCGCCCCACGCGAAGGTGTCGATCCGTAGGCTGCTGACCTCTCTGGCTAGGAAGTCAGCAAGGTCTAGGAGTGATTGTTCTGGGCCGTGGGGGTCACGGTGATCTCTTTGCCGCCGAAAACGTTCTTGGCGGGATGGGGGGAGCTTCTCTAATATCCGCTCCACGTTGGAGTTGGCGTACAACTCGTACATCCCCTTCTCCTTTTGTGATCCGAGCATCCCTACCAGGGATTGTACTTTAATGGCTAGGTCATCCAGAGCTCTATTGTCTTTAGCTGGGGGGAGACGTTCAATCTCCCGTATCTCTTGAATTACATAGTCCCATGTACGTCCATAACGCGCGTCGAGGGCCACCAGGGCATCAGAGTAGGGAGTCCTTGAGTTAGAGTATGCCAGCGCTATGTTGTGCGCTCTGGGTACTTTAAGGTGCTTGAGGAGGATGGCATATTTGTAGGACTCGTCCTGTACTCCGGACATAATGGTCTCTAAACACATGCGCAGTTCGGTATACTGCGCTCTGTCTTCACGCGTAAAGTCTGGGAATGTGGGTGTCCCAATGTAAGATGCCATGGATGGCTGTGACACTGATGCGCGTAGGGGGAGAGGCCTCCTTGGCGAGTCTCCCCGTACGTGGGGTCGTGGGTTCGTGCTGGGTGGGAACCAGAGGCCGGGCCCCCAGGTACTGCTCCTCGGTGCTGTCTGTTGCTCAAACTCACCCCTGGGACGGGTTGGGGGTTTGTAACGCAGCGTGTCGGGGCTGAGATCGGGGCTGCACTGTTCCTCCTGGTCTGGGATGGGTTCGTGCGTGTGGGCTTTATGTCCTCCCTCGTCCTCCGCTAGGCTTTGTAGTCGCTTGGTTAGTTTCTCGGCAACGTAAGCAGGTTCTTCCCGTTGGCTGGGTCCCGTGTAGATTGGTCGGGGAAGGGAAGGTGCCCTCGACCCGTGTCGTGATGATCTCCGGGAGCTCCGGGTGGAGGAGTGGGGAGTCACCCTCTGGAGCGCTTGCTCCATCATCTGCGCCTGCAGACGGTCTCGTTCCGCCTCGCGCTGGGCATTGGCTGCGTCGCGCTGTGCCTCGCGTTGCGCATTGGCGCGGTCTCGCTGGATGTTTTCTTCAGCCTGGAGGCGCCTCTCTTCCAGTCTAGAATGTTCACGCTCGCTCTGGAGGCGGTTACGCTCACTCTCTTGTTGCGCCTGGAGGCGGTCACGCTCACCCTGGAGGCGGTCTCTTTCGGTTGAAGCTGTCAGCGTGGCGATCAGGACTTGCGCTAGCCTCTGGTCGGCCTCGCTTGGGGATGACGCTGATGATGGTGATCTGGAGTTGACAGGGCTTGGCGTTGACCTGTTCTCTTTACGCGCTCCGAGGTCCATCTCGAGGGCGCTGTTTCTTATCTTCTCCCGCGCTCCGAGGTCCTTCTCGGAGGCGCGGTACTCTTTTCTTTGGTGCGCGCCGAGGTCCGTCTCGGGGGCGCGCTCTTTGTCTTTTTTTTTTTTTTTTTTTTACTTTGGCCATTCCCCTGGCTCTTTTATGTGTTTATCACATTTATACTGGTCAAGGATGACCGACAGAAACAGGCTGAAAGGGTTCAGATGGGGGGAAGACACTCTGGGAAAGGCACGGCTGCAGTCGGGATTCGAACTCGCTAAGCCCCAGATCCGTGACGAGCACGGTTGTCCACGGCGCTGAAATAGCGCTCGCGGTACGTGGTGAGCTACTGGAGCTCCCCCGCTCTTTATCTTCTTGCGCTCCGAGGTCCATCTCGGGTGCGCGTTCTGTACCTTCTTGCGCTCCGAGGTCCATCTCGGATGCGCAGTCTTTATCTTCTGGCGCTCCGAGGTCCATCTCGGTGGCGCTGTGGTCGTTGGGCATAGTCAAGTCATGTCCCGCTTGTCCCCCCCCGTGAGCTGAGTCAGTTTCGTTTAAACCAGCTTGGGTTTCTACTAGTGGGGCCGACAAGTCGATAAGGTTGGGCATACTTAAGCTATTAGTTTTATCCGTGCTTAACGTCTTTTTAGATAAGCTAGGAGGTAGAACGACAGCGTAGTCCTCCAAGTGTGGAGGGGGCTGACGTTGGCGCCTAGGGCGCGCTAGTTTGGGAGAGCCGTTTGGAGAGTGTCCGCCGCTGGCCATATTACTATTAATATGATTAGTATTACTGATACCCTCCGGCTCGAAGGACCAATTGTAACTGAGGGGTTACAAAACCCTGACTGTATTAAAGATTGTGATAGATTAAACCACTACTACATATTATTATTATTACTTGCCAGACAGTACAGTTATTATGGCAGACACTCAATAGACGGCACGGTGACAAAGAGATATCATTTACAGTATTTTATTATTAAGCAGATATACAACTGATAATTACTGGGTCGCTCTTTTATGGCAAATGATATTAGAAAGTCAGAGTATCAAAGTCAGTGGGAATGAATAATTCCTAGGCTAAGTATACTAGACCAGGACGCTGCATGGCGTGAGATGGCGATATAGGGGGGCAAACGAGGGTATAGCTGGAGACTGGTGATTTCCTCCCACAGAGTAGTAAGCTCCAGAGGAATGAAGAATAGACGGATACTCCGGCTGGTCACTTGAAGAAAAAGGGGGTTCTCATACGGATCCGGTCCTTGTAATCCAAGTGCTCGGTAGCAGGGTAATAGCTGTAATCCAATGCCCGATAGCAATGATGATAGCCAGCCAGCTTCGTCCTCGAAGCTAGCCCGATGTAGATCTTCAGGGTAGTTAAATCCAAACGACAATGGTATTAACGATGCTCTTCTCCACGGTACTACGTTTCCACAGGTCACTATAATCCACCAATAATGGTTCTACAATATCAAAGTAGTATCTAAGGAGCTACTAGTTATCCGTAACGATACGCCGCGGTAGGTTCCAATGCTCACATGTCCAATAGTTCTGCTGCTAGGTTCACCTCGTGTTCTGATACTAATTACGTTAAGTCCACACACACTTGCTAAGGTTCACACTAGTTACTAAACGAACGAACTGCTTGTTAATGCTGCACACCGAACAAACTGCTGTAATGACGAACTCTTTACTTCACGTTAGGTTAGGTTGAACTGCTGCTACTTTACTTCGGACGAACCGCGTTAACGTTAGATTCACACTAAAAGACGAACTGCGTTAACTGTAATGACGAACTGCTGCTGCTTGCGCCTTCCACAATATACTTAGAGTGCTTTCTAGGGCGCAACCGAATCTCTTGTCCGGAATCAATGCGCTGGCCAAGGGCATGTCTCAACTTGTCCAGACTCGTCTTTGAACTTGTCTGAGGGGCGCGATTCTTGGCGCCGCCAGTGTCAAGGGCGTTATCCAATGAGGAAAGCGAATAATGCTATGATTCAAACAGAGGCTTAAAGGGATATAGCTTATATATATAAATAATATACAAGTTATATAAAACAATAAAACTTAGATTCTCAGTGTTAATCTGGCCCTTCACAACACTCTCTCTCTCTCTCTCTCTCTCTCTCTCTCTCTCTCTTTCTCTCTCTCTGATTGATTGATTGACTGAAAACTTTATTAACAGATTGCAGAATGGGTACAGTACAGCTCAATACACACAATTGTTAAGGGGATGGAGACCAGAGAAAGACTTTCGTCTTGTTTATTTAATATTTAATATTTAATTGAAACTGAGACTGCTTTAAAATGTGTGGTCCAAACAAGTTGCTTAGTACAGTAAGTAGCTACTAAGCTTAATAGGCTACTAATCTCCATCATCTGCCATTCTAGGGCAATTATGTAGGCTAGTCTGTTGCTGTGTAACCTAATTAAGTAGACCTTGAAGGCATATTATATTACCAGTTACAAGTCTGGGTTTTAGGATTTGCTACATCAAAATGTGTTTTCCTTTGAGCTCTCCAGAAGGGGTGCAATATTTGTTCCCATGATCCCTCATCAAATGTATATAACCCATCACTAGAGATCATACGATCGGCATGGGAGGAGGATTCAGGGCAGAGCATTGGGAAGAGGCCCTGAAGGGGAGGCATACGGCCTCAATTTGTGCCCGACATTGGCCTTGTTCAGTTAAAGCATTTATCCAAAGCTAAACTTTCTAAACATTTCCTTTATGTAGATCCTACATGTGACAGATGCAGTCCACCTAACCGTACCATTAAAAACATATATAATTATAATTGCTAGCCAAAATCTTGTATTACTAATATTAAATGGGATATAAACTAAATTAAATATAGCACAATAGAATATAGTACAATAAAGATAAAATAGGAATAGGCCAAGGCTGTGCAATTGGGCAGTTATGTGCAAAGAGTATGAGTCAGTGAAGTATGATCAGGTACATTTGGTTGTTTATGCAAGTATTTAGTCCAGTAGGGGTGTGTTAATGTAACACAGTGGGGGGGGGTGTCAGTGAGGGTCCCTGAGCCTTGTTGATGAGCGTTGAGCTCCAGATTGTTCTGGCTGCACCAGGTCACCAGATAGTAAATCTCCCACCTGTAGGCGAACTCATCCCCTCCAGAGATGAGTACAATGAGGGTGGTGTCGTCCGCGAACTTCAGGAGCTTGACGGACTGGTGGTGACTGGAGGTGCAGCTGTTGGTGTATAGGGAGAAGAGAAGAGGGGAAAGAACACAGCCTTGGGGGGAACTTGTGCTGATGGTCTGGGAGTCCACCTGCAGGTGGAGTCGGGCACGCTCAGCTGGGAGAGCTTGTCCTGTAGCAGGGCCGGGATTACTGTATTGAAAGCAGAGCTGAAATCCACAAACAGGATCCTGGCATAGGTTTCTGCAGAGTCCAGGTGCTGGAGGACAAAGTGGAGTGCCATTTGACAGCGTCGTCTACAGACCTGTTGGCTCTGTAGGCGAACTGTGGGGGGTCCAGGTGAAGGTCTGTGATAGATTTGAGGTGTGTAAGCACAAGGCTCTCAAAAGACTTCATCACCACAGAGGTCAGGGCGACGGGTCTGTAGTCATTTAGTCCACTGGGCCTTGGCTTTTTGGAGACAGGGATTATGGTGGATGTTTTAAAGCAGGCTGGCACGTGGCATGTCTCCAGTGAGGTGTTGAAGATGTCTGTGAACACCGGAGACAGCTGGTCGGCACAATCAAAGTGGATGGACAGAGTCTGGTCCCGCTGCTTTACAGGGTTTCTGTCTCTTTAAATAGTCTATTTACATCTCTCTCTGGGATGGTGAGAGGTGGTGGGGGAGGGGGGGGACTCACAGGTGGGGGGCTGTTTGGGGGCTGAGGGGGAGGAGGTGTAGCTAGCAGACAGGTAACTCAACCTCACCAGCATTAGTACATTCTCTGCAACATCCGGTCATTTAAGATGAACAATTTGGCTTTTAAAAATTTGAACTTTAACAAAACATGAAATCCTTTCGTGAAATGCAATTTTCCTGTTAACCCCACATGTAAGAGGACATCAATCAAGGACAAAATTACTGGTAAATGAGGCCGGAAAAAAATGCTGATGTCATAATGGAATTAATGCTTGAGAGATCTATTGTGCATTATGACATTAGCATTATGGTGCATTATGCCATTATTGGTATGGTATTATGCATTGGGCATTGGGGATTGGACATTAAGCATTATGTCATTGGGCATTATGGCATTATGCTGCCACTAGAGGAAAGGTCAAGATATCTTGTTGTCAGTTTGGCCTGATGGTGGCGCTAGAGACAAAGGTAATGGAATGACCAAAATCAATAGGGTTGTTCCTCTAGGGATCATGAATATTCACAGCAAATATGACGGATCAGGAGATGGACTCATTTGAAAAGTGAAAACTTGGCCTGATGGCAGCACTAGAGGAAAGGTCATGGGTTCACCATAAACATCGCTTTCTTCGGCTTGAGGTCATGAATGTGTACAGAAAACTGTATGACAATCCTTCTCAAATTACTTTGAGATATCTTGTTGTCAGTTTGGCCTGATGGTGGTGCTAGTGGAAAAGTGATGGATGGATTTAAAAAAGAAATTCTACATGTTAACTTCTTCTTTCACTACCACACTACAGAAGGTTAACCTTTCACTACCACACTACAGAAGGTTAACCTTTCACTACCACACTACAGACGGTTAACTTTGTCGTGTGGCAGTGAAAGGGTTAACCATTTGGTAGTGTGGTAGTGAAAGGGTTAACTTGCCAGTGTGGAATGTCCTATGTGAGGTAGATATGTATACGGTAGGTATGTATTTGTATGGTTTTCAGTCATCAGTTGTCAGATGTAGCATATTAGCATAGCATAATAGTGGATTAGCATTTAATGCCAACTCATTTGTACGTCTTTATTGTCAGCATTATTGTTATAGAGAGTCAGCATGCATGACGTCAGTTAGTATAGCATACTGATTGTCTGATTGATGTATCGACTTGAACTGTGTTTTAGAAAGGAGACTTTCTCTGTAGCAGGGAACTTTGTTTGCTACTGAGAAAAAGACAAGACTTTGTATGAGTTAGTGTTTTTTTTTGTGTCATTTCTATTTGATTATTTTTATTATTATTGTTTGCATCGGAGAAAAAGACAAGACTTTGTATGAGTTAGTGTTTTTTTTTTTATTTTGTAAACCAATGCAACTGTATATAGTGTCTTGTAAGCCCATGTGGGCTGGGCACCTTGAGTGCATAACACTTCTCAAACTGTCAGTGTGGCCCATCACCCAACCTGGAATACTGATACCTTCTCACATGTCAAAGCAGGACAACAGGGTGCAGCTTACTGTACATTAATTATGGATCCACTTGATATAGGGGTGCAGCAGCCCCATCATTTCTTCTTATTTTTTCCCACAGAGAATACATAATTTGAATTATTCCACCAGTAAACTATACTACCTACTAGAATAGATATACTACCTACTAGTGCTACAGACTAGTATTAATTAATATAGTACCTGCTAGTGCTACATACTAGTATTAAATAATATAGTACCTACTGTAGTTCTACAGACTAGTATTAATTAATATAGTACCTACTAGTGCTACAGACTAGTATTAATGAATATTGTACCTACTAGTGCTACAGACTAGTATTGGGTATACTGTAGTCAAAGGATCACGATTAAGAGAAAAAATAATTTAAAAAAATAACAAAGCCAGCTTCACTGAGGTAGCCCCATGATTAACGTTTACTGTATTAGTTGCACCTGTTGCCCTGCTTGACACATCAAAATGACCAGTGTGAAAAAGGCTTCCAGTACTGTCTCTGCTTAGACCCCTAATAACAAGCTAAAACAAAATAACAAGTCTCCAAAAGAAAACAAGCTAAACATGCTAATCAAGTTTACTCTGGAAAAACCCTGAGTCAGCAATGATCACAAAAGTAATAGTAACCTAACAAAGGGCCCCCATTTAGTCAAAATAAGGTTACCCAAATAACAGAAATAAATTATACATACTTAAATATAAAGACAATGAGATGTGACAATCAGTATAATCAGTGTGAATGCTTGGGTGTTGGATGAGTAGATAATATGCATTTGTTGTGATGGGGCGACAGTGGCTCAAGAGGTAGAGCAGTCGTCTGGCAATCCGGAGGTTCCCGGTTCGATTCCCGCTCCTCCCGGGCAGCGTGTCGATGTGTCCTTGAGCAAGACACTTAAACCCTAATTGCTCCCGATGAGCAGGTTGGCACCTTGCATGGTTGCCTCCGTTGTGAATGTGTGAGTGAATGGGTAAATGTGAGTAACAAATTGTAAAGTGCTTTGGATAAAAGCGCTATAAAAAGCAGCCATTTACCATGATGCCAAAAGAACCCAAACAAACTAAACAGGTTTGGTGTTCAGAGCAGAAATGAGAGAGTGCAGCAGTCAAGATGTTTGTCAGTTGACAGTGACCATACCATTGGTCTGGCAGATATGGGTGGTCAGAGATGCCTTTTTTTGTGTACGTGGTATTTCTTATTTCTTTGTTAAAATAAGTGGTAAAATAATAGCTCTACATTCTGACAGCCATCACTGATATAGAGTGTATGGTCAGTAATATGGGTCTCCCAGTTCCTGCACTCTGCAGTAAACAGAAAATAAATAAAGTGTTCCGTTCCCACTTTATCCAATCAGCAGAGAGAACTCCACAAAAATGGTCTGACCAAATGCAAATACAACTTGGTTTTAAGCAAATATGTGCTTGAAACAAATAAAATAATCTACCAGTGCAGTAAGCAAATCTGGCTTGACAAGATTTCTTGAAAGAAATGGTAAATGGCTGCATTTATATAGCGCTTTTATCCAAAGAGCTTTACAATTTGTTCCTCACATTTTACCCATTCACTCACACATTCACACACCGAAGGCGGAGACAACCATGCAAGGTGCCAACCTGCTCATCAGGAGCAATTATGGGTTAAAATGTATTTTGTGTTTACTGCAGAGCGGAGGGACTGGGAGATGCATGTTACTGACCAAACACTCTATATTTATTGTGATGCTTCTTTTTGACTTGACTTTTTGACCGCCGGGCATTGTGACCATCTTATACCACTCTCTGCCACCGTTAAAAGCCTATGGAGATGTTTACCTTCTTTGCAGGGCTATAACCTTTTAAATTGTATTGCTTACTATGGCCCATTCAACATCGATTATCTATTGTTCAGGATGTGGGAACGTTATACTTTTTCATTCATACATTGTTGTGTTAATACCTTCTAGAATATAAGTATGTTTTATTTTTTTTTCCTCCTTTTTCCTCCGATTTTCTCCCATCCCAATGTTAGTCGTTATGCCAATTCCCAATCCCCTTCCTGGTCGCTGCGCACTTACCCCCCACAGTCGGTCTGGGAGAGTGGAGGCTATCACGTGCTTCCTCCGACACACGTCTAGCCAATCAACCGCTTCTTTTCACCTGGCAGCGCGGACTCTCACTGAGAGGGTGTAACGTGTGGAAGGATCACACTACCCCCCTTAGATCCTATCCGCGCTGAGCAGGCGCCCTGACCGAACTGTAGGAGTCGCTGTTTACAACGACCCGGACCCACCCCGCCAGCTTTCCCACCCTCTAATACAGCCAATTGTATTAGTGTGAACGGCCAGCCAAGCTGGTGACAACGGCGGAGCTGTGAGCTGGATTCGAACAGGCGAATCCAGCCGCTCCGGTGTTGGTGACGAACGCAATCTCCGCTACGCCACCTGACCGCCCTTATATAAGTATGTTTTTAATCTTTTCTGCTGTAATTCCAAAAACAGTAGTTATAGGCCCTGACGCATATGATAGATTATTGATTGGCGTTTCTTTCCCATACACGCTATATTAAAAAATTCAAATGTATATGATCGGTATACATTATGCTTCATCATGCGTGGAGGGGGGGGGGGGGTCGTTTATAATTCCTTGATCATCAGTAAGGGCTTTATGTAGTATGGGTGGATATATTGATCAGATGGTTTGCAAACAAGGAAATGCACAATCGGGTTGAAAATAACGTTACTGTTCTCCTACCGTGGGCCGATGAGACTGGCGGTGAAAGATCCCAATTATTCGACGCCGATCGCCTATATCCATTTCCGGTTTGTATGGCGCAATAAACGCCGGAATCATATCGCTTATTGCGTTATGGCAGTGATCCAAATGTACTATAGTGTTTGTCAGGAGTCCCGTAGGCGTGTATATTTTCCCTAACGGAGTTGCACTTCCGCGTTCGGTTTGCGCAATCTGATTGGCCACTGACGTTTTTTTCAGCGCCAATCGCGTTACTCCTAACAAACTGGTTAAGCTTGGCGACTCTTTCGAAGTCGCTCTCTTTCGAAGTTGGTTAAGGTTAGGGTTAAGGTTAGGGTTAGGGTTAGTTGGTTAAGGTTAGGGTTAAGGTTAGGGTTAGGGTTAGTTGGTTAAGGTTAGGGTTAGGGTAACAGCCTGCTGGCGCGATTGTTAGGAGTAACGTGATTGGCGCTTAAAAATAGTCAGTGGCCAATCAGATCGTGCAAACCGAACGCGGACGTGCAACTCCGTTAGGGAAAATATACACGCGTCCCGTAGCGAGATGTGACTGCCGGAGGAATTTCCTCAACGCACCGATGACAACATCCGGTTTTGGCGAGAGTGTAACTCGCCCGACCATCCACCAGGCGGCGGTATTGAGCCGCTGCAGTCCCATTTAGGGTCCCGCTGCAGCACCGGGGGTAGGTGGATGAATTATGAATGCCATGGCGAAAAAATGAAATATTGATCTAAAAAACGCTGTACAGCGATGCCTCCCTTTGTGCAGAGTGATGCCAAGCAGAGCCCCTAATGGAACAGAACGTTAGGTTATAGCTATAACCAAGTTCTGTTAATTAGGGGTGACGCTTGGCATCACTCTGCACTATCTCGCGTACGTGCACGCGCACTGAATAAATTCCACAAATGTACCTTTAATACCAGTATTAGTCTGACCACACCCCTCATCAGCTTACCTTCATAAGCAGGTGTGTGGTCACCTGCTCTCCTCCTTCCCAAGCTTTCACCACAAGGTGAGGTCAAGGGCTGCAGCGGCCGTCGGATGCCAAGCGTCACCCCTAATTAACAGAACTTGGTTATAGCTATAACCTAACGTTCTGTTCCATTAGGGGCTCTGCTTGGCATCACTCTGCACAAAGGGAGGCGAAGCGGAGCCACTGGCCGACAAATACACCCCGCTGAAGGCCCCCCACAACCAACAGAACAGGGAGGGCCGAGCCCCCCCGACCCCCCCTAATGGAGGGCACCCTCCCTATTAGAGGTTAACCGAGAGGGCGACGGACCCGACCGCGCGAAGAGGCACTCAAGCAACTCAACGCACAGGGTGAGCAGACCGTGGCTTGACCCCACGACTACACCCACGCACAACCCGCATGCCACCCGGGAACGAACGTAGGGAACAACCTCGTTACTGCCCCCAGAATCACGGGATCAAGGGCAAACCCAACCCCGTGGCAAGGCCGTAGCAGCGGAGCGCGAAGGAAGACCCAGACCCACCAAAAGGACTGGACTCCCTGGAATGGGGGCCCGGAGAAGTCCATGATGCCAGCATCAAGACCCCACCAGGTGGGCACTTAGTGACCCCGCCCCCCACATCGCCAGCGTATTCGGACAAAGGCCCCTCAGCCGAGCGGGCCCTGTCCTCCCCAACAGTACACCGCCTGGCACACTGGCCCCGCAACAGGCAGACAGCATGGTCGTAACACACAAGAGTTAACCAACGGAAGCAGGCAGCGCACCGGGAAAAAAGACCAGGCAACAGGCTGTCAACCCGAGCCTGGAGACTGCGGACGAGACAGGCGCCAGAAAGGACAGCTGAACACAGCCGCCCCGGCGGAAGGGGCGTATGCTGGCGTTGTCGCACAACCAAGCCTCCACAGAGAAGGCTGACACGACCGGCAGACGTCATGAACGTGCAGGGGCACCCTCAACCGGTGAAACCGGGAGTTGACACTGCAGCAACACACCAGAGAACCAACCACCCAGGCATTACCCTATGCAATGGTTGGTCCCATAACCCCTCAGGAAAGAAACCCCAAAAACACACCTGCGGCACTGCCGCAGCTCGCGTTCTGGTTTCCAACAGGGCTATCCCGGGCCTACGGGTCAACGAAACATTACCCCGGACCGGGCCCGTGATACGGGGAGCACAGGGTCCCCCGAGGAGGCTAAAACCACCCCAACAGGCCCCTCTGCGCCAAGCGCAAGAGAAGAGCGTAAAAAATGGAAGACCAGCCCCAGCACCCCGCACTCGGTATTCCCAGGAGGTCACCCAACCAAGTACCAACCAAGACCAACCTGCACAGCGGCCGAGATCCGACGAGATCGGGCGCGTACAGGTTGGCACGGCCGTAAGCCATTACGACAGTGCAGAATACAACGCACCCAACAAGGGTTCCATAACGCTCAACCCTGTGACACCCGGACCGACCTAGCATTTTTTCCCCCTGAAAAAAACCCAAGTCCCTCAGGGTACCAGAACAGCAGATCTGCATCCCCGGCGGACAACGGGTGTAACTGATCTGGACCAGCGCGACCAGAACCAGTCCCGTGCCCTAACCACGCCGACCTGCCAACCCCAGGAGAAGGGGCAGATATGCGTGTTGATCCTAAAACATAAAAAGAAGGCGCCACCCAGACGTTTCGGTACGAACCGCGCCCGGTGGCCCACCCCTAGGGCGTGAGACCCTTCCCCATATGTCCAGACCCATTCCGTTATCATCCCCTGACATGAACGGGAACCCATCGACAACCACACAGGGTGTCGGAAGAGGAAAAACCCCCATCCCAATTGCTTCATAAAAACGCTGTTTCAACCCCAAGCAATCAAGGCGCGCCAGTCAGCCAATGCCCAAAAGAACATCCTGAGCTAGCACTATGTGTGCGTTTTGACATACCCACATCAACAATAGGCTGTTTAGACCACCTTATTGAATCCCCAAGACGCCCAGGGGAACGACAAGAGGGGCGAGATGCAATCAACTCCATGAATGAATGAATGAAAAACTTTACCCAACAGACTGCAGAAAGGGTACAACCCAGTACGGCAATACACACAATTGGTTAAGGGGAGGCAGACCTGAGAAAGACGTTAGTCTTGTTTCCATCAGGGACCCTCATTTCCAATCCACATAGACACATCCAACTCTTTATAATAATAAAGAAAAAGCATCACCCGTATGACCCAACTGCACAGCTGGGAGTAAAAAACCTGTTTTCACATGATTTTAATCCAGTCACTCTTTTTAATCAGAGTGTAAGACCAGACCCTCCCAGAAACACCTTCCCACATGAGTTCATAGCCATGAAAAAGATATGCCAACTGTGAGTCACGTGACCAACCGACTCAAGTTTACACATAAATCGGGCGCAGCAGAACTGTGAGCCCTACGCCCTAACTCGACACCTTTAAGACACCTCAACTCATGGAAGGCGTCGCCATAGCAACACCGCTACAACGGGCGGGGAAACCTGCCGGCTCCTGTCATGTAATAGGAGTCGGTAGAATAACCCCCCTCCCCCCCCCCCGCCAAGACGTCCCACCGGCTTGGCCCTGACTGGCTCAGCAGAAGAGATCAAAAATCCCCTAAACCAATCAAGTGGGAAAAGGAGGGGTTTATTCGACACCCCCTCCCGAAAAAACACCCTTCATCCCTACACACAGAAAAACAACCGTAGCCATCTTGAAAACCTCCGGTAGAAAGCAATGCATAGCATAAGCTAATACAATGCCCGCTACCCACAAAAATGTGAACAGGTTTTACAACAAAACACAAGTCGCCTGTGTGTGAATCCTACACCCGTTGACTATGTCGTACATAGGAAAAAAAACGCTGATCGAGAGTAAATGGCTAGGCCGTGAAATGTGTGTGTACGAGTATTACTGCAACTAAACAACACAGCATTGTGAGACACATATACTTAGTTCAAGCAATGGAATAACACCAGTTTCTACCTGCATGTGGAGCATCAAGCTAATAGAACCTATTACTGAGTGTACGTTGCAGACCTTGCTTAACCTCGTAACACAACACGACTCATCACACAACGTAAAAGGGCAGATTCATATATACACAACCCCACCATATGAATTGTTTGAAGAAACACACAGTTTGTTTGGCCAAAACACAGTCCCCCTCACATCGGGGAACTTTTTTATTAAACTATATAAAGTGTTCTAAGGCACAAAATCATAGAGGGGCCGGGGAGGGTGTAGAGGAGAGGGGACACAGAGGGGAAAAAGTCACTCAACGGCGTCTGCCACCTCGCGCCGCTCGAGTCTTGCCACCCCGAGGAGCCCCGGAGGGACGGTAGGTTACTGTCTGCTGGACACGACGTTCCCTACCGTCTCCTCCGGTCGTGGATGGGCCGGCGGTGGCAGAAGCGCCGTTTCGTCCCCTGGCCCTCTTGGCAGGGCCAGCAGCGGCGGCGGAGGCAGTGGTAGTGGCGACGGAGACAGCTCGACGTCGCGGAAGCCTTCTGACTCCACCGGCAAGGACGGGAGGCGGAAAATGGGGTTGGAGAATGGACCTCTCCTCTGCCATCTCTCTGCATGTTGAGGTCATCAACCGCAGGGCCTTCCCGAATAGGCCAGCGTCGGAGAGGGCGGCCGTCAGAAGAGGAGCTCTCTTCTTCTCCGGCACACGGGCCTGCTCCAGCCAAAGGTGACGCTGGCCCAGGGTGGCCAGGGCGCGCACTTTCCCCATGGCTATGGCCAGCACCTGGGAAAGGTGCAGGACAGCTCCCACAGCCTGGGTGATCTGATCGCATTTCACCTCGTTCAGATCCGTGCCGCCCGTCATTATCCCCGATACAAATCTAGCCAGGTGGGCGATGTTAGACGCCGCAGCCAGCGATTGTGTACCAGCGATGAATGACTGGTCACCCCAATAAGCCAATCGCCTAGCCGATTTCCCCTGGAGGACCGGCTTGCATAGGGGTTCCCACACCATATCCGGACAGAGGAGCGCGGCCATCGGACTGTCAAGCCGAGGCACGCCCTCCCCCATACCTTTGACTAACCCCGACACCCGCGTAACTGGTACGTAGGCGGGAGTTAGTCCCATGATGTTGGACACCGCCTGACCCCGACGAACATAGGCCCCCATCGATGGGAAAAATGGGTAGACAACGTCCACCCCTCTCACTGGGGGACGCTGCCAGGGATGGCCTATGAGGTCATCAGGGACAGGTGCAGGCAATGGCAGCGGCAGCAGCACGCCGTTTGCGGCGGCGGCTACCGCCATGAGCTCGGGAAACAAGGCCCGCAGTTCCCCCTGCGAACCTTCCTCCACCGACCCCGCATCCCTCACATGCAGCAGGCTGCGACTGGTCAAGGAGCCACAGTCTGATGTGGCCGACAGTAGGGCATCCTGCTGATGAGGCCAAGGTGGTTCCTCGACATCCTCGAACAGGGCGCCCCATGGAGCCATTTCCCCCCCCTCCGGGGTCTCCTGAGGAGGGATACTCTCCTCCACGGGGCCATCATACAAAAACCCGTCCGCCTCGTCCATGAAGTCCTCAGTCTCCATTGGAAATCCAGAGCCGGACGCATCTTCGCTGGTCTCCAGCAGTTCCCCAAACCCAGGCCGTTCGCGCCTGCACGCTACCATCTTGCGACGTGAACGGGCAGACGCGAAAAGTTTGCGTCGCAAATCCTCTGGCTCCAAGACAACCCCCCGTTCACCAACGGGCGATTCCCCGGAACCAGAGGAACCAGAGTCGAGATCAGGCCATCGCCGGAGCGACGGCACCGATTCCTCGGCTCTTCGGTGAGGCAAACTATCCACCGGCAGCCTCCCGGGCTGGGTCGGCAACCACGAAAGTGGCAACAGCCCAGCACCAAGGCGCACGACGGAGGCGGGAATGGAGAACCGCTGGTGAAGAGTAGGTCTAGCGCAGGGGTCAGCAACCTTTACTATCAAAAGAGCCACTTTTCCCCCCTCCCACAAAATAAAATGCTCAGGGAGCCACACAACCTATTTTTACCCTTAAAATGAAGATAACACAGTGTATAACGTTTTTATATATCCCCAAGCATACCCCATATTTAGCATAAAACGCCTGACAATTGCATACCCAAAGTAATTTGCGATTTATTATACTTTATTATATTTATTATACTTTATACTTTACACAGTTTGTTGCATTAATGGGATTATAAAGCAACAAAAAGAAAAAAAATTACTTTTTATTGCTGTTTTTACCTGTTATAACAAAGGAAAACCTCAAACTCTTATGAAGAGGAAAAGAAATACTGGCTGTGTAGACCTATTTTTAAATAAAACACAGAAGAGGAGACAAAACACTGGTGTCTGTAGACCGACTTTGAAATAAAACCCTGAACTATTCAGGTATATTTGAGTCCTTCCCTTATTTGTGGAACATTTATCAAATAAAAAGTAGTCTACTTTGAAATAAAACACAGAAAAGGAGAAAAAACATTGGCATCTGTAGACCTACTTTGAAATAAAACACAGAACTATGCAGCTCTATTTGAGTCCTTCCCTTATTTGTGGAAAATCTATAAAATAAAAAGTAAAATGTTCATTGTTCGCAAATTTCACACCACATATCAGTCATAGGCTACAGGTAAGCCTGCATCGTTAGTCGTGAAAGCAAATTAATCTGTCCACGCTGAATTATTTTCCTCAGACTTTCCTTTTTTTGGATTTATCCATGGTTATCTTACTGGGGGGTCGGAAACTCAAGATTAGCCACTTGCAGACGGCAGGGAGAGACGCGGGGTGTGACGTACTGTATATTTTAGTTGATGAAATATTTTTGTTGACTGATTTTGCCAGGGAGCCGCAGCTGATTGGCTAAAGAGCCGCATGCGGCTCCGGAGCCGCAGGTTGCCGACCCCTGGTCTAGCGGGTCTACTCTCCGCGGAATACATTATGACCCAACTTTTTCTTGTACAACAGATGTGAGAGAAGAAAAAATTAAGCACAATGTAAACTCGTCACAACTCTTTTCAACTAACAACACGTCAAGTGGGGTACTACCAGGCACTTCCTTGTGGTGAAAGCGAGAAGGAGGAGAGCAGGTGACCACACACCTGCTTATGAAGGTAAGCTGATGAGGGGTGTGGTCAGACTAATACTGGTATTAAAGGTACATTTGTGGAATTTATTCAGTGCGCGTGCACGTACGCGAGATAGTGCAGAGTGATGCCAAGCAGAGCCCCTAATGGAACAGAACGTGTGTTGTCGGGCCTTACAAATACATTTGATTTGATTTGATTTGAAATTTGATGGCTGTCAGAATGTACTATGTAGAGCTATTTAACACGTATTTAAACAAAAATACAAATAGCTAAATACAACATCAAAATAAAGTCCAGGGGTACAAGCTAAAAAAGGGAGAAAATATCCACAGACAAGGCTCTTCAGTTATGAGTCTAAATGATCACACCAGCTTCAGTAAAAAAAAAAAAGCTCTAATATCAGTCCAAGGTCACAAAGGTCATGTATAATAGCGCAGTCCTCGTAGTTTTAGAGTTATTTCAATATTTATGGTATTCACATATTCACTGAACTGAGAGGCAAAGTTGTAGAGTTAATATGTATATTAATATGTGGGAGTTGTGGCCTTTTGTTACATGGTGACATATTACCTGAGTAGTGGGTGGTTATAGGAACCCACCTGCCAATGTGGTTGTTCTGGGACTTATGGTTTATAGGCTGCACACACTTTTAGCGTAGAAAAATAATAAGAATCCTTACAAATACAATAGGGTTCCAGCAGATATGAACTCACACTCAATTCAAACCCACACATCAGACCAAAAGATTTTTTTTTTAACATTGATGTTGTATTTTGCTTCAAATCATACAGAACACAGCGGCCCGCTGTGTTCACCCCACTTCTCAGAGAAGCTTCCCATTGGTGCACAAATCCACTTCAAGGTTCTTGACCTGGCATTCCGTGCAACAAAGGGAACGGCTCCCTCCTACCTCCGGTCAAAGGTCTCTAACTAAACACCCTCAAGGCCCCTACACTCTGCATCTTCTGGTCAGGACAGATTCTTCTCTGTCCTGGTTTCACAGTGGTGGAACGAAAACACTTCTTCAATCAATGTCTGAATAAAACGTACTTAAAACTATAAAAGAAATACTTACTATGTGCTATGCTACTATAAGAAAAAGACACATCGAAAAAGACAGGAGATTGAAACAGTTATTACAATTAGATATATAAAATAAAATAAATACAAATATTTTTACATTTCTTTTAATCTCTATTTATCATCTTCTATTATGCTTATAAGTTCCATATAGCATTTATATTTTTCATGACTTTAATGGCATTAATATAAGAAAGAAACTCTATGAAATACACTAAACCATAGGGTTCACTTTCATAATACTATGATTTGTGTATATATAAGATTTTCCAAGAATAAGAACGTTATTAACCAGAAAATGACCTTTACTATTGTCCATGACTATAGTCCATAAACAATGCCCCTTTGAGAAAAGTGTTCAAGTTGAAAAACCTTTGGGTAAAGCCAGCCATACATCAAGCCATAAACAAGCGTCAGGATATATATATTGGAAAAATAATAATAAGTAGTTTCAGTATCATCGCAAAATACATAATTGTTGGTTTAAATTCCAAATCGTTGTCATAATAATTCAGTGGATGGATACCCTCCATTTACTTGCTTTGGGAGTTTGGGAGAAATATGACATCATTTAAAGTCAGAGCCTCCAGCTAAAGCTATATATAGATTCAAATATGTTATGATTGCCAATTAAATCATATTAAGCCAGAAATTCTCATATGACATGATACAGGCACTACTATGAACTAAGTGAGTCACTGAACAAATACATTCCTCCATCTAGTCCTTGTTATACAATGATTTATTTTTATTGTACAGAATTTGTAAGTCAGCTAAATTACTAAATGTAAACAAAATGCAGTACCAAAAGGGCTATTTTGCCTAGAGGTCGCTGTTTTACTGCATTACAGCTACCATTAAATTCCACTCAAGCAAAACGTTTATACAATAAATTACTTCATAAGCAGTGTATTCAGAAAACAACAGATCACCACCAAGGTCAAAATCAATTAACCTTTTAACTAAAGTTGTAAGAAAGCGCAATTGAATGATTAGCCTAGACAAAATGTAAAAAGGGTCAGACATAGATTAATGTGCGGGGTTAGCATTATTGCAAAAATAAATACATTGATTGAATGATTGATTGATTGATTAAATTGAATACCAAAAATGTACATCTGCAGGTCTATGATGTCGAGTGTGAATTTGACACCATTCATTTAAATGTTGACAAATCACACACTGGCTATAATAAGATAAACATCTTACTCTGTGAACTGCGGATTTTGTGGATGTCATCCCTATATTACTCATACTGGCTAGGGACTAACCCATAATAATAATAATATTAACTTCATCTAAACTAGAAATAAATTAACCTACCTCTTTCTTTAATTCCAGAGATTCTTCATTTGCCAAATTCATTTTGAAAGTTGCATTACAATGTTTTATATGCACCACAGGCAAATAATTGAGACGTTATATTCATATTACATTTGACCTCACCTAACAAGGACCTAATTGTTTCAAAGTGTCAAGTGACCTAAAAGCTCATAAGCCTCTTCTGAGTCAGCAACACACCCTTTTCATATGCATATTGCTCATTAATTTCTACAATGTTTTCTCAACTAATAAGAAAAATTCAACATCCGATCCCATTATGCCAGTAAGCCTACGTTGCCGGTCTTATAGTTGTAGCCAAAGAGTAGGCAACATTTCAATACATCAGTCTCCTCTGTAAATCTGTTATATTATTTTCGGCCACGGGGAGGCGCTTCATTCACACAAGAGAAACTTGGTGCAACACCGTAACTCTTCCCCCGACAGTTTTAAAATCGCAGAACGGTAGCGTAGCTGGTTCTTCTGTTCGTAATGTCGGGCAGAAAGCCCCGATCGGTGGCAAACCCTCTGGAATCTGCGATTACCACACCCAGTGAGCGAATTTTGAAAGAATGCCACAGTTTGTATATCGACAGCGAAAACGGTAAATACCAATATGTGTGGGCTCGAATAATCGTTGTGGTGTTATGTAATGTTACTAAACTATCCAGTCAGACTCGTTCTAAAGTTGTATGTGAACGCAACAGTCACAGACTACAAAACAATTATTAAGTGGTAGTCAATAAACCTACCATAAACAACGAATAGGCCTAAAGCTGCTGTCTGTCAGTCTAGTCTACCGTTGACCATTGATCTGCCTTCCCTCTCCGACCACTAACCCCGGGAGCAGTCCCTATCCGAGTAGCTAGAACAAGTGACACAGCATGTTTTAAAAAAAATCACTCTTTAATCACAACGCCCATTTATTTGCTTATATTTAGACTTTTAGACCGCTATTCATCGAAACATAATGTGACATTATGATGAATTGAAATGGGGGACCCTGATGTGGTCTGCATCCCCTTAACAATTGTGTGTATTGAGCTGTACTGTACTGTACTGTACCCATTATGCAATCTGTTAATAAAGTTTTCAATCAATCAATCAGTGCCTATGTAGAGTTGATAGAACGAAAGAAATAACGTTTAGCCTCAGCGATGATAGTTTCATTTTTGGTTACTAGAAATGCTACAGAACCAAGACTTGGGTTCCACCCTACTGTAGGCGTACGACTATATCTTCAAGTAAGCTGGTGTTGAAATAAAGAGTGTGGTATTATGACAAATTACATTATTATCTGCAGTTCGCTCTAATCAGATATTTCAGAAGAGACAAAAACAGGTTGTCTGTCCCAATATGAATTGATCCCAGAAGAGAGGAAGGCACTGGCGGTCAACTAGTGGCTTATGTGTTTGTTTACAAAGAGAAGCTGCTTAGTAGTGGACAGTGTTAATGCATACTGGTGACAATGCTCCCCGTAACACCTTCACATGCCGATTTTGAGATGGGTAGACAGACCCACCCCGAGGACGAATATCAGAATATGGTTGTCACACAGATGCTACAATACACAGTGCACTTGACAAGAGGAGAGACTCGATTGATTGAAAACTTTAATTAACAGATTGCAGAATGGGTACAGTACAGTAGGCCTACAGCTTAATACACACATTAAGGGGATGCAGACCAGAGAAAGACTTTCGTATTGTTTACATCAGGGTCCCCCATTTTCAATGCATAATGACATTTATGACATACACAATATACAGATATACAGAAATAAAAATCTAATCTAAACTAATCATGACATTTATGACATACATGACATACAGATATGCAGTAGGCTACTGTTTGTGACATACAAGATATGCAAATATACAGTACTGTTAAACAGAGATCCTAACAGTAAATATATACATACGAGGGGGAGGGAACTGTACATTAGGAGGGGGTGGGTGGGACGGGGGCCAGTTTCGAATTGCAGCCTCCCGTAGGTGCTCTTTGAGAGCGGTTTTGAAGGTGGCTAGGGATAAAAAAAAATTACGGCTGTGGGTAGGGCGTTCCACATTGAGACGACAGAGTACAGCAACTTGCAATGGGCCTGGTCTACAAGATGCACTACACCACTAAGGTACCCATGTACATGTCAAAATACTTCCCAAAGGTCAGTGAATACCACAACCACAAAACCAGAGGGAGCTCCACAAATCATGTTAAACCCAGATTCGGCTCAAACAAGGGACTAAACACGTTTCGCAATTATGCCACAACAATGTGGAACGCCCTACCCACAGCTGTAAAGGAATGTGAATCACTACCCACCTTCAAAACCTCTCTAAAAGAGCACCTACGGGAGACTGCAATTCGAAACGGGCCCCTGTAAATGTCCAAACCCAACCACCTCCAATATACAGTTTCCCCCCCCACCCCACCTACCCAACCTCCTCCAATGTACAGTTTCTTCCCCCTCAAATGTATATACTCTCTTTTTAGACTATTTTTTGTACTCACAAACAGTACTGTATGTTTGTAGATCTGGTACAGTATGTCATAAATGTCTATCTGTATGTCATGTATGTCATATATGTTATGATGAATTGAAAATGGGGGACCCTGATGTAAACAAGACGAAAGTCTTTCTCTGGTCTGCATCCCCTTAACAATTGTGTCTATTGAGCTGTACTGTATTGTACACATTCTGCAATCTTAATAAAATGTTCAATCAATCAATCAATCAAAGACAAGACATACAAAGTTGATGAGACATGGCTATGATCAAAACAAACAAGCATTGTGTGTGTGTTTTTTCTTTTAGGCCTGGTGAAGATTGCCAGCAGCCTGGGTGTCCGGCTCCTACCTCCTAGAAAGAAGATCATTGTGATGATAATGGGAAACCATTCTGCAGGAAAGAGCTCCTTCATTAACTGGTAATACAGCCTGCTATCAGATCCAACCCCACCATATGCTCTGCCTGTACTGTGTGTGAGGGAGGCAGTGTATTAACTCTTGGTTAGAATGCAATTGAATGCCCTTTTGTTACTTGCATTTATATTTCAGACATGTTCATTTGTCTTTACATTGGAAACATCATAGCATTTTGGAAATGATGTATGCAAGTTCATAGCATTTGGACTCTGCACACTACTGACTGGCTGGGTGATCTACTAGAAATATAGCAGCACACCATTAAAGAAACAAACGGTCAAACCGAACCTTGATTACAATATCCTTTTTATTTCTTAGAAACCAGAGTACCTGCTTTTTGTGAATGCAAAACAATCATCACATTGATATTTAATGATATTGTTCCGGTTACAGTTGAGGAAGTCAGATGGCTCATTGTCACTCCATTAAAAATACTATGCTAATTCAAGAGTGTGCCTTTTAAATGAGATAAATAGGTAGTACAGTTGCCTATAATGGTAAGACAGACTTCTGGGTCTGACACAGAGAGACACACCCTGTGCAAGCATTTGTCCTTGCTAGCATGAATGACACCTAATGGTTGGGCTAATCAGTCCACCTGCAAATTTCAAGTCAATATTTGAATGAGCTTGTTTCGATGTGATTTACACCACTGACAGTCCCTGCATGAATACCAGTTTTAGATGCAATACACGCAAGCTAAATATTTGACATTGCTGTCGTTTCAGGTATGTTGAAGAGCATATACAGAAAACGGGTGTTGCCATTGAAACGCAGGGGTTTACCTTCATCACAAGTGGCCGTAAAAGAGAATCACTGACGGTAAGAAAAGACAGAGTGCCACCGCTTCTAGAAAGGTCATTATGTGATTGACCTGTCTCAAACCCTGCCCTCTTTTCTCGACCCTCCAATCACAACCTTCGGTGCCTCCCTCGGAGCGAAAGAGGGCTGGGTTTGAGATAGGTCAGTTGCTCTGTATTCACCCTGTGAGGTTTTGACTACAATCCTTTCAATTAGACGACCGAATGATTATTGTTTAGAGGATCTTGATAATGACTGTTGACCAATGGTGGTGTGTTGCAGCCAGGCTCCATTCCAGTGCACCCCCCCCCTCTTAGCAGTTACTGCTGTCATCTCTTAAAGCTACAATCCAGGAGTATTTATCTAACTTGTGGGTACATTCATATAGCTTCTTGAAGAGCTCAAAGGAACTTTCTCATCCCGTTATATCTCAAAATAGAGGTCTGTCCTACTTCGATCTTTACAAGCCGTACAAACCAGCATCAAAAGTCATGTAAAAGCTTTATCATACTGTCAGTCCTTATCAAAGGTTCACACAATTTATAACCCCCCCCCCCCCAGTGGTGGGGCAAATCCATTGTTTACATTTGGATTGCAGAGTGGGCCTTTAATCATCCTGTAATTACTATTCACGCACAACCCGTCCCCCAATCCAGCCTCGCAGACGTAGAATCTTCTAAACACTTAACTTCATTGTAGCAAATCTTATCCGAAGCCAGTCATGAAGGTTAGTGAAGAGATACAGTAGAATCCTGCAGTATGTGAGGAAGACACTCCCTCCCTGTCAGCGGTGAGTGATGTCTCGTTCTGTATGCTGCTCCTCTGAAGGGCTAGGCTACATAGACACACACACACACACACACACACATAGACACACACATAGACACACACACATAGACACACACACTCAGCACGCACAGAGGCACCTCTGCAGCATATAGGCAGGGTATGGAACAAGCACATTCTCTCTCTCTCGCTCTCTCTCTCCCTCTCTGTCCCTGTCTCTATCTTTCTCCCCCTCCGTCTCTGTCTCTCTGTCCGTGTCTCTATCTCTCTCCCTCTCTGTCTCTCTCTCTCTCTCTCTCTCTCTCTCTCTCTCTCGTTCTTCCTTCAGCTTTTTTCTTCTCTCTCTCTCTCTCTCTCTCTCTCTCTCTCTCTCTCTCTCTCTCTCTCTCTCTCTCTCTCTACCCCCCGTCTCTCCCTCCCCTACTGTGGCGAAGGAGATGAAGATGAATAATATAATTACAGTGAAGGACCGGGCTGAAGGGATTATCTGCTATATACAGGAAGAGCTTAAAGCAAGGTGTTCGCAGCCACAGAAAAGCCCCTGACATTGAGATGAGGAGTGTTGTCTGGAGTACTAAGAGAGCGGAGAGGAGAACGGGATCTTAGCGGGTTGGTCTCTCTCGGGCAAGGCGCCGTAGATACCTCCTGTATCTTTTTTCATGTTCTCTCTCTTACACCCCCCCCCCCCCCCGCAGGGAAATGCAACGCTGCACCTCTACCCTCACTTTCGACCACTCCTCGAGTTCAAAGGTAAGGCTCTTTCTCTTCTCTGGAGGTCAGAACCCCTTCCCGCGTTTAACTTACCACCGTCTCGGTAATGTTTCTTTTCCTTATGTATGTCAGTGACACCTCTGGACATTTTGGCTGTGAGCCAGGCCTTCTTAAAGTCTGCCCACCTGTTACTCAAATCCACATTTGCGGTCATGAATTAACCTCCCAGGCTTGTGTGAACCGGCCGCTAGTCCGTGTTTCCTGTAGGAGACCTGTTGTCCTGTCCTTGTTTCGTTGATTACTTGTTACATGTCCAAGCCTTTGGCACTGATGCAGTAAATATAATATATATATATATATAATTATTCATTTAGTCTCACCTATTGGGCTCATTGTAGTGTGATAGTTTTGTGTTCACGGTACAACTTTATTTTACTGTATTTTCCAGTGCAAATTACAATGCGATATGAAATTTTTTTTATGTCGTTATCATGTAATACTATTATTGTAATGGCACTATTTAATAAAAAATTGCCAATTTTTTTTATAATTTTTTTTAAATACTGCTACAAGGAACAATTCTTAATGAACACAAGTTATGTATGTATATATATATATATATATATATATATGTAGGCCTTATATCGTGGACGGCTGTCTAGTAAAAATCCATACCTTTGCATGGATTCATGACGTATGCTACACCACCCTCCCAGCCCTAGCTCAATGCAGCACTGGCGAGTGTGTGTGTGTGTGCGTGTGCGCGCAACAAGGCCAAAAAGAGAATGAAAACGCGCGCCGCTATCATGTACAATTACCGGGACGCAGAATGTTACTGGGTGCAGAATGCAGCTGGTGGAGTCACCTGGGGAAAGGCACAAAACGCTGCTTCTGAGTGCATTCCTTTCTCCTCTCTTCTCCTTGGCTGTGTCGTCCCATTGTTCAGCGCTGAGCCTGTCAGGGAGGGAAAAGACACAATACCCTGTGTGTTTAATAAATCTATGGCCACACTGTGCCGGACTGGTGTGGTGAGGCGTTGTACAGCAGGTGGAGACCGACGGCTCAACAGGAAGACGAGATTAATGAGGGAATGGAGAGCCGCTGTTCCCAGGGTGACTTGAGAGAACGTCACGTTGTGTGACCCCCTCGAGCATCTCGTCGTCGGGAAGCTCATCTACTACGGCGTTTATTGGTGCGTGTTGTTGTCGCACGCTTGGGATTCGCATTGTTACATCAAATCTGAGTGACCATATAGGATTTTCGTACTTCACTGTAATAATAATAATAATAATTCATTACATTTATATAGCGCTTTTCTAGACACTCAAAGCGCTCCCCACAATCTAGGGTGGAAAGTGCCTCCTTCACCACCACAGATAGAATTAGTAAATATGTACTGTGCAGACAAATCTACTCCATCTACTATATCCATAACAAGACATTAAACACACAAATTGATATATATATACACACACACACACACACACACACACACACACACACTGGGATCATCAGGACAGAGGCTGGACCTCGCCACATAAACATACTGGTACTTTTCTTGTAGTATATATTCATCATCATCATCATCATTCATCATTGTGTGTGTGTGTGTGTGTGTGTGTGTGTGTGTGTGTGTGTGTGTGTGTGTGTGTGTGTGTGTGTGTGTGTGTGTGTGTGTGTGTGTGTGTGTGTGTGTGTGTGTGTGTGTGTGTGTGTGTGTGTGTGTGTGTGTGTGTGTGTGTGTGTGTGTGTGTGTGTGTGTGTGTGTGTGTGTGTGTGTGTGTGTGTGTGTGTGTGTGTGTGTGTGTGTGTGTTTTTACTGTGTCGGCTGTTTGCACAAAGGTAATTTCCCCTCTCAGTAATAAAGTATCCTGAACCTCGAAGAAACGGGAAGATCTACTAAAATCGACACTAATTGATTCTAGCCCCACACTCTGCGGTACTTGAGAGATGTCTCCTCCTCGTGTCATGTGCTCCGCTGTACTTCTGCCTGTTGTTGTGTCTTTGACGTAGAGTGGAGGTGCTTCACCTTGATGACTCATCCCTGAGTCACCACCTCGGGAGTGGATCAGGTTTATCGCCTCATTGTAAATCACATTCTGTCCTTACAGCTACACAGAGAATTCAGCAACACGTTGTGAGATCTACAAGCCCAAAACCGCAGAGACACACACACACACACACACACAGAGAGAGAGGAAAGACACATAATTAGTAGTACTGTTTCAATGCCATGTCCTGTATTGTCTTAAGTAGAAGTGTATACCGCACGCTGTATGCGGTTGATGGCGGTCTGGAGCCTCTGTACAGTAGGATCTGTGTGGTTTTGTGGGGAATCTAGATAAAGTCAGGGTGTGTCTGTCCTAGCGGGGCGTCTGTCTGTGTCTGTGTGTGATGGGTGTAGCTCAGTGTGCGTGCGTGTGTCCCTCTGTACGTCGACAGTATGTCGCTGGAGAGTGAGGGTTCACTGGGTGCGGAGTGCACACGGTATGGCGTGTGAGTCACACGCCCCGTCGACAGCAGCAGTGCAGTGGAGTCAGGAGGGGCTACTGAGAAATGTCACAGCCCTTAGAGTCACAGCCCAGGCTCTGGCAGCAGCAGCAACAGCAGCGGCGGCTCCACTGAGGAAGGGGAGCCATGCCACAGGGCCACGCGCCTCGCCTTTCCCCCTCCGCGGCACAGAACGGATCGGTCCTGCCTGGAATACAGCCGGGCTATTTCATCTCAAGACATCATCCGTCACCGTCACCTCCGGAGAGGCACAAGATGTTTGTTAGCCCGTCGTGGCGCATGAGGATGACTCATCAGAAAAACACCCTATATCCTTCCGTGGGATTGGCTGCCGTTTGTATCGTTTGTTTTTTCCCCCCTTGTTTGTTTACTTGTTTCTTTTGTTGTGGTGTGTGGAATGTGGTTTAAGACGTAACGTTTCTTTTTTATATTGTTCGGGTCGTATGGGATGTATCACTGTTGTTTGGTGTTGTTTTCATATTCTCGGATCAACCTGTTGTCCAGAGTAGCCTACAGACCCCCCCCCCCCCCTCTCTCTTGAATTCACAGATGATGCATCATTGTTACAAAAGATACATGTTTGGTGTTTGATGTAATATAGCTGCTTATTATCCTGCTTGAATCTGCGTTGACTCGAGCTTGTATCGCATTTGATCCATTTCATCCGTAGAACTCGGTGAATCGGTAAAGAAATGCCATTCATGTTCTTCATGTCTACATTCTTGAACAGACGTTTTAGCTGGTACACCTTAAAATGGCCGCCATAGAACATTTGATGATGTTGTCTCATGGGAGTCAAATTGAAACCCGTAAAGCTGTCTCACCGCCGGTTCTGCCGACCCGTGAAACATGGCTTCATTACAACGACAACATCATCGAGATCCTATGGAAGCCATCTTTGATGTACAGAAGAAAATGGCCTGTGATTCAGTGGTAAAAATGGCCCTTTCTATCCAGTACTGTGGTTTGTTCCAACGTGTTCTTTCTTAAAAGAATACGCCAACATTTTGGGAAATTTGCTTATCGTCTTCTCCAGAGAGAGACAAGAAGATGGATACCAGTTTCCTCTCTGTGCGTTCATTAGAAAACCTTCTGGCTGCATGTTAACCTAGCTTAGCACAATGAATGGAAGCAGACATGATCGGTTAGCCTTCGGGAGAGGTGTTAGTTGGACAATGCCTAGGCTAATCGGTCATGTCCGCTTCCATTCATTGTGCTAAGCTAGGCTAACATGCAGCCAGATAGCTTTCTACTGAACGCACAGAGAGGAAACTGGCATCTATCTTCTTGTCTCTCTCTGGAGAAGATGGTAAGCTACATTTCCCCAAATGTTGTTGTGTTCCTTTAAGTCTTGGTCGATGCAGCGTCACTGCAGCCTTTGCCCTTTTCCCCTTGCACTGGATCTGCCCGTTAGCCTTCTCAGTTACTGGGGGCAGGGAGGGAATATCACTCTCCTTACCTTTTCACCTTTCAAGAGGCTTACTACAGGACTTCCTCCAATTAAGGACCCTCCATTGCATACGGACGAATGTGTCTCTTAATCTCATTGGCTATTTTCAGATATGCGCATAACCTTGTCCTGGTCCCCCCCCCCCCCCCCCCCCCCGCCTGGAGATGCAGAGGGGATGTTTTTGAACGCACACAGAGGCAAATTAACCTGGATGATATGTTTAAAACACCACAGGCCACGGTTTAGGTTACAGGGAGGGCCTGAACAGCCTGCTAGTGAGGCTAGCTGCGTGCAGCAGAGCTATAAGGGAATGCTAATGTGCCACAGCAACCATGGTCGCAGCAGCACAAGGCTGGGATCTGTACTGGCTGTCAACACCTGCTTCTTGCTATGAAACAGCCCCAGTGTCATCCTAGGTCTGTGTGTGTGTGTGTGTGTGTGTGTGTGTGCATGCGTGTGTGCATGCGTGTGTGTGTGTGGGGCGGGGCTGTTTCTCAACAGTCATCCTGTTCTGCTGCTCAGGGGGAGGGGGGGGGGGGGGGGGTAGTATAGAATAATGTAACCCCACAGTGCGTTGCTTCACAGTCGTTCTTCACTGGCTAGCTTTATGTCCCACGGCCCGCACTAAAGCTGCCAGTTGAAGAGCTGTTGTGTGTAACCATGACAACAGGCTTCTCCGCAGAGGGGACGGTGAGAGAACTCAGACCTGACGAATCGCTTCAGGGATCAAGTGGATGTTTGATCTGCAAAAGGGTGTGGCCGTCCGCCTCATAGGATTCTCATAGTTGCTCAGCTCAGAATTTCGTAATGGGTCAGTCGTATTCTAGATGGACCTTTGTGTATAAACACACAATAGCGTACGTAAAACGCCGGCTGACCATTTGAACCTGAAAGGACAAAAAGGTGAACGTCTGCTTGGTCATCCGTACCTCCTTCAGCTCAGTATTGACCGCACTGCGGCTCCCAGTGGCAAATGAAACAGTCATTGGAGGTGACAGCCGTCGGCGGGGGCCCTGAACTTCATATTTATCACCCTGAACCCCCCCCCTGAAGGGGACACCTCCCGTTCTCCTAGCATCCCCGAGGGACTGTATCACAGCATCTGTATGCCCTAGGTGTCACGGACTACCTGTCGGCCGAGATCTCCACCTCCAAGCAGAAGAAGTTCAGCCTGGTGACATTCGTGGACACTCCGGGCCTGGTGGACGGGGATATGATCTACCCCTTCGATGTCAACAGCGCCATCACCTCGTTTGGTAGGCTCTCGACGACTAGACCCATTTGAGCCGTTTGTGTCATAAAGCAAGTGTGCGTTCTGTCTAATGGAGGGTGTTCCGCAGGGGAGCAGGCAGACCTGGTCTTCGTGTTCTTCGACCCCATGGGACAGGCGCTGTGCAAGCGGACACTCAACATTGTGGAGAGCTTGAGTGAGACGTGTAGCGACAAGCTGCACTTCTACCTCAGCAAGGCAGACGTGGCTGGAAAGGAAACCGATAGACAGGTACAAGCGGACGACATTGCCTTGTCTGGCGTGTCTTCCATCTGATCTATCTATTATTATTATTATTTTTGTATTATATGGATTGATGTACAATGAAAAAACATTCCATCTGTGACATCTGACCTGATGTTGATATCTCTATTGGACTCTAGTAATAACCGGTGTTTTGCTGTTGACAGAGGGTGATGATGCAGATAGTCCAGGAACTGTGTCGTCGTCCGGGCCTCAACAAATGTGGTTTTGAGATGCCTACAATATACATCCCAAACCCCCAGAAGGTATGTCACTTTATAGTATGTGCTCCTGTATATTGTATATTGTGGTTATTGCCGGAGGGCCGGCCTACAATTGTGAATGTCCCTAACTGACTCAAGATTCAAGAGATTCAAGATTCAAGAGGTTTATTTATCACATACGGCATACAGTGAAATGCGGGTGGCCATGCCCGCTTCGATTGTACAAGAATACAATAGTAAATAAATAAAATAAGTAGAAGATAATAAAATAGACATGATAAAATAGACATGTTAAAAGTCCTGAGATAAATGCAATACAATGTTAGCTATGAATTAAAGGCACTGGGTCCTATGTACACTACTATACAATACATTTACATTTACATTTAGTCATTTAGCTGACGCTTTTATCCAAAGCGACTTACAAGTTCTGTACGACAAGCCATCAGGAAGGGCACTCTATCAGCTGAGTAACAATGTTCATCAAAGTGTTGAGTGCTACAGTGTAGGTTAGTTTATTAGGACAAGTGCATGACAGTATGGTTAGTTAGGGTTAGATTTTTTTTTATTTTTTTTATTCAGATAATGGTTGAAGAAGTGCGTCTTTAGTCGACGCCGAAAGATTGGACGGGATTCGGCTGTCCTAACTGGGGTGGGTAGTTCATTCCACCATTGTGGGGCAAGGACTGAGAATAGGCGACTTCTCTTTGATGACCCTCCCGGAGCTTGGATAGGAGTAGGTCTGAGGCGGCCAGAAGATGCAGAGCGTAGGGGTCTTGAGGGTGTGTAGTTAGAGACCATTGACCGGAGGTAGGCGGGAGCGGTTCCCTTTGCCGCACGGTATGCTAGGTCAAGGGCCTTGAAGCGGATTCGTGCAGCAATGGGGAGCCAGTGCAGGTCCCCAAGAAGTGGGGTGACATGGGCCGACTTCGGTAGGTTTGAGATCAGGCGGGCCGCTGCGTTCTGAATGAGTTGAAGAGGCTTAGTGGCAGTGGCCGGGAGGCCAGCGAGCAGTGCGTTGCAGTAGTCGAGGCGGGAGATGACTGTTGATTGGATGAGGAGTTGGGTGGCTTCTTTTGTCAGGAAGGGGCGGATCCTTCTAACGTTGCTCAGGAGGAATCAGCAGGTTCTGGTTGTCGCTGCGATGTGAGCAGAGAAGTTCAACTGGTCGTCGAGGACAACACCAAGGTTCTTGGCGGTCGGGGACGCGGTCACAGCTGCATTCTCGACTGTGATGGAAAGGTCGGTCAGGGGGGAGGATTTGGCCGGCAGGTGGAGCAATTCTGTTTTGCTTAGGTTCAGTTTGAGGTGGTTGGTCGTCATCCAGGCGGAGATGTCGGACAGACAGGCCGAGATCCGCTCAGAGACGAGGATATCTGAGGGAGGGAAGGAGAGGAAGAGTTGAGTATCATTGGCATAACAATGATATGAGAAGCCATGAGACGTGATAATGTTACCCAGTGATTTAGTGTAGAGGGAGAAGAGAAGGGGTCCTAAAACCGAGCCCTGGGGGACACCCGTCCGCAGGGGGCGGGTGGCAGACAGGGTCCCTCTCCATGACACTTGGTAGGAGCGGTCATTGAGGTATGATGACAGCCATGTCGGCGCAGAGCCAGCCACTCCCATTCCTGCGAGGGCCGCGAGGAGGATCTGGTGGTTGACTGTGTCGAAGGCTGCAGATAGATCTAGGAGAATCAGGACAGAGGAGAGGCCTTTCGCTTTTGCTAAGTGAAGTGCCTCTGTGACCGCAATGAGGGCTGTCTCTGTGGAGTGACCAGTCCTGAAGCCTGACTGATTAGGGTCTAGGAGGTCATTCTGTAAGAGATAAGCAGTAAGTTGGTTGGATACAGCACGTTCAAGTGTTTTAGAAAGGAAGGAGAGAAGAGAGACAGGACGGTAGTTGCCTATGACGGTAGGGTTTAGGGATGGTTTTTTTATGAGGGGCATGACTCTGGCTTGTTTTAGGGAGGTGGGGACCACCCCCGAGTTGAGTGAGGAGTTGATGGTTGCAGTTAGGAATGGGAGGATGTCTGGTGCTATGGTCTGGAGGAGTGGGGAGGGTAGCCGGTCCAGCTGGCATGTAGTCGGACGGTTCGACGTTACCAGTGTCAGGGTCTCGGCTTCTGTAATGGGAGAGAAAGATGACAGAGTGAAAGATGAGGTTCTCGATTCAGCATTTGGAATGGGTGGGGGTTGGGAGAAGGAGCTGCGGATGTTCTCCACTTTTTCCTCAAAGAAGATCGCAAAGTCTTCGGCAGAGAAAGATGAGGGGGGGGGGGGGGTGGGGGGGGGAGTGAGGAGGGAGGATATGGTAGCATGCAGTTTGCGAAGATTCTTGGCAGAGGCCTCGATCCTATGGTGAAAGAAAGAAGCTTTGGCATTAGTAATGGTTTTGGAGAATGTTAACAAGAGGTTGTGATATGTGTCGATGTCCGCAGTGAGGCATGACTTTCTATACTTCCTTTCAGCTGCTCTCAGGACCTGTCTTTGTTCTCTCACTGGATCTGTCAGCCATGGACTGGGTGGGGAACGGCGGGCAGGTTTCTCAACGAGGGGACAGAGCTTGTCGAAGGAGGTTACAAGGGCTGAGAGGAGGGTGGAGGTTGCCATCTCTGTGGAGAGAGCAGAGAAGGTGTCACTCAAAGGTAGAGCGGATAGTATGTCAGAGGAGAGGGTGGAGGGGGATAGGGAGGGCAGGTTGCGTCTGAGTGAGACGGTTTGAGTTGGGGTGAAGACCTTTCGGTTAAGCATGAGAGTTAGTGAGAAGGATTATGGTGGAAATAAAAAAATTAAAAAGAGAATAGGTGTATCCACACCAAGCTATTCCAGTTCAGACACGGACGATACTGCCACCTGGTGATAGTCGATCGGCATTGCAGTTCTAGTGTGTGGGGATGTGCCAAAATGATGCAGATTGCTCCGGGCAAGTCTGTAGAGCGGGGATCAAAATAAAAGGATCAAAAGATTTTTTGGCACTCAACGCTTGTCGAGCAAACGCGGAATTCTCAGTTTTTGGCACAGATTGTGTTAAAAGTGACCTGTGGTGCGTTTGTGTGTGAGCGAGTGCAGAATGTGTGTTGTGTGTATGTGTGCTTGTGTGTGGAGAGATTTGCACCTCCTGTTGTATAAGTCCTGCAGGGGTGGTAGTGCAATACCTGTAGTACGCTCTGCTGAGCGCACCACTCTCTGTAGGGCCTTCCTGTCCTGGGCCGTGCTGTTTCCAAACCAGGCAGTGATGTTCCCAGTCAGAATGCTCTCTACAGGGGGCGGCTGATTGGTGCAGTGGGCAAGGCGTTCGCCACTAACGCAGGAGACGCTGGGTTCGAGCCCAGCTCTCGGCGTTGCTACCGGCTGGCCGGTCGTTCATACTAACACAATTGGCAGTGTTAGAGGGTGGGAAAGCCGGTGGGTGGGGATTGGACGTTGTGGACAGCGACTCCTACAGGTCTGTTTGGTGACGCCGGTGCGGCGGAAGCAGGAAGTAGCGGGGGCAGCGTGAGCCTCCCACGCGTTACTCCTCGCCACTGAGTTCGAGCTGCTGCGGTGAAAAAATGCGACAGGCTGCCTCCTCGTGTACCGGAGGGGACACGTGGTGATGCAAGGCTTCTGTCCTCACTACAACCGACCAGTGGGAGGCATAGTCTAGCAACGTTCAAGACAGGGGAGGGAAGAATTGGATAATACGAAATTGGGATGGGAGAAAAATAGAAAATGGGGAGAAAAAGTGGATACAAAAAAGAAGAATGCTCTCTACAGCCCCGGAATAGGAGTGTCGACTCCCCGTTGTTGAAACACGCATTGGGTGAGTGTCGTGGCTGGGTCCGGCTTAACTAGGCTTGGTGTCGTGGCTGGGTCCGGCTTAACTAGGCTTGGTGTCGTGGCTGGGTCCGGCTTAACTAGGCTTGGTTATCTCCTTGTAATAGACCTCTGGTTGGAAGCACATCTTTTACGACTGTTCCAGTCAGATTTAAAGCCGCCTGCCATCCTTGGTGTCGAGCAGCCATTGATTAGTCTGGGGTGTAAATCCTCTGCACCAGGCTCTCTGGTGGCCATGGACGGCTGCAGTAAGATCAGGATGAATCACGAGCAATATGATGGCCGGGAGAGTTATTTACAGTCTCCAGGGAACAAGTAAACCACGGCCTTTGATCAGCCATCTTTGACAATGGCAGATCCGATCCTGAGTAATTGCTTCTCCATCTTGTGATCAATGACCGCGAGGCTGTTTCTCCGTACGGTAGATTTGTGTATCTATCCTGCACCACTTATTTTCGCTGAGCACAAGAAGCCTTACTTCCTGCTAAGTGCATGTGGCCCGCCAATCCATACACCCCCAGGATTTGCCACGGAACATTGCGGTCTTTCCTACTCCGAAAGTTCAGAATTCTGTTCCGAAATATGTGCATTTCAACATGTGTCCTGTTGTTTAGCCGAGCCGCTGTGTGAACCAAATCGACGGGATGTGTGAGACCATCGAGAAGACCATCAACCAGTCGGTTCAGAAGACCCTGAACCAGCTGGAGAAGGACTGTGACCTCATCTGCTCCTCCATCAGCCACAGGCTGGCCAAGGACAGGTAGAGTGGGTCAAAATCTGTTACCAAATTTGTTACTAACGTTATGTCAAGCTGATGTTTGCATTCCAATATATTGTATATATACACACACATATGTATGTTCAAATCATGTGTGTATCAAAATTTTACTATTTCTGACTCGTTTCAGTTTTGGCTTAGCATTGTGTGTGGTTACATAGCTTCTCTTTTAAGCCAATCTGCTTGTATTTCTGTAGAAGTGGTTATAGCAGAGTCTCTCTCGCAAGAGAAGTCCGCTCACTCTGCCACCATCTTGATAACGGCAACTAACAAGACTAACGAGACCTGACCTTTTCTACACATGCGCCGTCCAGTGGTCCTTAGTTGCCATGAAAACCACTCACTGCAGAGATGGTTATTCATTTTAAACATTATTTAAAACTCCCATTTCACCTCAAAATGCAGTAGATTGTAATTACTTCACTGGCAGATAATTTTACTTGTTTCAAGCACATATTTGCTTATCTCTCCTGATTGGATAAAATGGGAATGGGATACCAGAAAATGTATTTTCTGTTTACTGCAGAGGGAAGGCCCATGTTACTGACCAGACACTCTATCAGTGATGGCTGCCAGAATGTAGAGCTATTATCTTAACATGTAGACCACTTATTTTAACAATAACATACCACTTACAGCACCTTTAACTCATTGACTGCCAGCTATTAGACGGGGCCTGTCGTAGCAATGCCACGCTTTAAAAGATAGGAGTGCGTCACCTTGTTTGTAGAGCTATAACTGTATTCTATATTATAGCTATGGATACAACTATGGCCCATTTGACATCAACTATCGTTCAATATGTGAAAAAGAATGAATTTTTCCATCCATATGTTGTGTTATACCATGGTGAATATAAGTATAGTTATAGAGTGGTCTAGGCCCTAGGGCAGTGTTTCTCAACTGGTGGGTCGCGACCCAAAAGTGGGTCCCGGGGCCATTTTGAGTGAGTCGCGGATGTGTGTGTGTAAAAAAAAAACTTTTTTCTTTTTTAATTTAAATTAGTTTTTTGCACTACCTATCTTTGTGCAAGTGGCTTCTCAGCTCTGGTCCAGCTGAAGACAAAGCAGAGGAACAGATTGGCCATTGAGCATTACCTCAGAGTTGCTTTGTCTACCATCACCCCAGACTTTGAGACTCTTGTCAGGAGCAAACAACATCCCCAGTTATCCCATTAGTTCCCTAGGATGTTAAGCTAAGAAGTCTGCTAAGAAGGATATATTATTTATTATTATTTTATTTCATTGTGTTTTTAGCCCTAGTTGCACTTTTGTTGCAACCCCAGTTATCCAATTAGTTCCCCCAAACTTAGGTCTGTTATGTTAAGCTAAGAAATCTGCTAAGAAGCATATATTATTTATTATTATTTCATTTTTAGCCCTAGTTGCACGTTTTTGTGTTTATTTCATGTTTTTAACAGTGCATGAAAGATTGCGTATTACTGCAAAAAAAAGAAAAAGTGAAATAAATCATAGTGGTTAAAAAAATTTGGGTCGCGACTTAATGACTAAGGAAAATGTTGGGTCCCGAGGCTAGACCAGTTGAGAACCACTGGTCTAGGGTAATTCCCGAAAGGCTGAGGAATAGCCTTATACGTGTATTCTACTATAACCGTTGCCGTTTCTTGCCTGTACACGCTACTATTCCCAAAATCAAATCTATATAGTAGGTATTATGTTTCGTTTTTTGATGCTTTGATCGTCACCAACGGCATATGTTGTGGAGTAACGTTACACATACACGTTGCGATTGAGGTGAAGACATGGTTGGATCAACGCAGGATGGATATCATATAGTCCTTACCTTCACTAGGATGTACCCCAAAAAGAATATTCCAATTATCTGATCGCGATTCCAAGTATTGGTGTCCATCGTGTCGCCATATCATGCATCGGGAGCATTTGACGCTCATTATAACCGCTCCGCTCGCCCGACAAAGAAAAGTGAGCCCGGAGACATTTGGCTGTTACACAGGCCAAGATACAAGGTTACAAATGGTGCTCGATACCGCCGTCTAGCTGGATGCAGCCGGTATTGCACTCTGGCGATCTGAGACTCATTCCCTATGGTAACACCAAGGTCCCTGGATGAATAATGAATAAAAATATCGAATAAAAGAATAAATGACCAAAACCCGAGATATCTCAGGTCTGGCAGCCAACGCATGTCGAGTTAACCAAACTTATTTCGGGTTTGACAATTAATGTGTTAATCTACTGTAGAGCACAGCTGATATCACCATCATTAACACTATCAGTGCCGGCCTTGTTTTCCTTTTTACCCCCTTGAATGACATCATCCACTTCAATGTTAGCGTTAAAAACGCATAATCTATCTTTTAAATTATGGCTATGTGTCTAATCTACCCGTCGCTTATCAATGACTTGTTTGCAGTCAACATTGTTGAAACGGATTGTTTTTTAATCGGTTCATATCCTTTTTATAGCATTTCGAAAAGCTACCGTTCTCTCGAAAATTTTCTGAAAATTGAAAGATTCCCCCATAAACGCCATTTATTGGAATATTCTCGAATACACTAGACACGTTGTCATTTGTCTGCCTATTTATGAATCGTTTTCAAATAAACGCTAGATTATCGATAGTATATGTGTACTTATGCACGCTATAGAAGCGGGCTGAAAATCTATTCTCATTTCCTCAACATCACACACACACACACACACATACACACACACGGCACATGCTGATATCTCAGTGAATACAGCTCTGATTATCCTAAAACTGGTAACATAGACTCCTTACCTTAGATCAGATGTTCTCCAAAAAGATTATTCCAATTCCTGATCGCCATTCCAAATATCGATCGCGTTTATTGATTGATCATTGGCTGCTGTAAATATATATTCCACGCTGCTTTCCAACTCGCGATCACTTCCCTCATCATCAGATCCATCGCCAGCATAATGGAGCCAGTAGGCTCCCCCCATAGGGATCTCCCAGTATAATCGAATGGCCTGCAGTTACACAGGGATAGACGATAGGGGGCGGTATTTTCCCATCTGAGCTCCTACCTAGAGGGTCTGCTGTACCAACGGGAGACTCTGTTGATGAAATATTCAGATTCAGATCGCTAATAAAAAAATCAAACGACAATTCACGTCGGCGGCACTCAGCGGGGGGCATGATAAGACGACAATACACGTCGTCGGCACTCAAAGTGTTAAAGATCCAGTACAATGATGTTTCAATTCAGTCATACATTGCTTATTGTGGAATATTAATGTCATGAGTATGCATTTTTCACCTTCAGATGCATAATTTGATTTGTTATAAGTGTTTTAGTGCACCCTCTCTGGACAGTATGCTGAGGGAGCGTGGCCTTCTGTTCTCTATACACTGTAAAAATTGTAAGTTCCTCAGGAGTTCCTCTAAGATCCCCTGGGTTCCCTCAAGAACCTATGGGTGCCTCAAAGCCCCAAATGGTGTCTGCGAGAACCTTCTGGAGCACTGTGTCATCTCCGCTAGGTGTGACTGATGGGCCAATCAGACATATTGGGATTCACTGATGGGCCAGTCAGAGCAGCTAGATGTGACTGATGGGCCAATCAGAGTAACCTGTGTGTATTATGCATTATATCAGAGGAAGCAGATTGGATATCTGAAATGGTTTGATTCTGTTGATATCCAGGGGGGGGGGGGGATAGATATCAAAGGGCTTTTAGTCATCATTTTCTCAACAACAGTTTTGGGTAATTGTCTGTCAACATACCTTCTGTTAAAAAATGCAACAAGATTGAAAAACACAATTTCCATTGTATCCTTTAAGGTATTATTTTATACTTGACATCAAAGTCTAATACATGCCTGGTGTCAGAGAATAGCTTGTCCCTTATCCCATTTAGACCTAAAACACCTGCTAAAATGCATTATATAGCCTGCATATACACACAAATGTGTTTCCCGGTTTCAATGGGTTATAGGACAAGTACTTACTTCTACTATAAACAAACCCTTCTGCCAATTCTAGATGTACAGTATTTTACACAAGTAGAAAGAAACCATCTCAAAGCAACACCCTCCGTGACCGTCTCCACCCTCTTCACAATGTCAAAGAAACACCCTCCGCTAATCCCGTCCACCGGTGTGTCTGCGCAGGGCCGACGCGACCCACAACTCCAGCATCCGTCTGCACTCCTTCCTGTGCGGCGCTCTGGGAGTGGTCCTCCCCGTCCTCTTCATCTTCAGCTTCATTGTCAGCACCTTCTCCAGGGTGGAGCTGGATGAGCTGCTGGGAGAGGGGCCGTCCAGGACCCTGTCCGTCTCCACGGTGAGCGCGGGACCCATCACCCCTCCCTGTAGCCTCGTATACTATCCCCACTGCATCCTACTACAGCACTGTCAGCAGCTTACACACACACACACACACACACACACACACACACACACACACACACACACACACACACACACACACACACACCTGCAGAACGAGTGAGTCTTGAATGAGTGCAGAGTTGACCTATCTCAACCTCCGCCCTCTTTTCTTGTTTCTTGATTGTCCGAGGAAAGCGACTGTAGTGATTGGAGGATCAAGAAAAAGAAGGCGGGGTTTGAGATGGGTCAATTACTATGTTGTTGTGAGTGGCAGCTGAGGAGACGACAAAAGCAAATTCATGATAGTGATATTTCATCTTTTGATTAGTAAAACCGTAAGCGGTTATGGTTCTGTTTGTTCCCGTTACGGTTGATTTTTTTTTTTCTAACTGCATGTTAAAAATTCCTGTCTCCTCAGGCAATCATCGTCTATCTGTGGGACTGGATACCAGAGGATGGACAAGTGTTGTTTGTCATCGTCTTTGCTGCTTTTTGCTACTTCCTGTTATTTCTGGCCAAGTATTTTGCACGGTAAACACTGTGACACACAGACACACACACACACTTACACACGTATATGCATAACATAACACATACATACATTTACAGACAGACAGACACACACACAAACACATACTACACTCTTACATTCTTGTGGGGTCATTGTCACTACCAGCTAACAGCTGACCATAAAACCTACAACTTTACCTGAACTCCTGAACTTCAACCTAAATATAACCATCTTCCTCATTAAGACCAGCAACATGTCCCCATGAGGTAGAACTGTTCCAGTTTCTCTGTTCTCGAGGGGTGCACACACACACACGCACGCGCGCGCGCGCGCACAGTAAATGCCTTTGTACCGGATTCTGTTATTGTGTATGATAGGGGTGTCACGATTAATTGTCAGAATCTAATAAATCTAATTAATAATATAATATATTATTAAATACAACTCAAATAAACAAATGAAAATGTTAAATCTTCTAGGGCTTTTCTTGCGGGCGAAAATGTATAATTTCGATGCACCGATTAATTGATCAAATAATCATTGGATTCATGGATTACTTAAATAATGGTTAGTAGCACCTCTGGTTTATGATTTATAATTCCCCTTGTTTGGTAACGGTGGTCACGGTGTGCTCCTCCTTCCTCAGCCAAGGGAGCAGGACTCTGACGAAGAAGGAGAAGAGGAGTCTGGCAGAGTACAGTGATTATGTTCAGGACGTCGTCAAGAGCAAGAAGGTCAGAACCCTCATCTTACTATACAAAATGTTAAAGAAAGGTGACTAATAGTGTTTTTTGGTTTTTGCTTGATTTGATAGTGTGCAGAGTATAGAGGTATAGACGATACATCTGGACAATATTGTATTAATTTCCCTCATTTGTAAAACTAAAGCTATATAACTTATATACTTCTTTCTTTCTTTCTCAATTTTTTTTTTCATTAATATTTTTATTGGAAGAACTTTTATTTTCATATACATACAAAACAGACATCAAATCGATCATTCGGTGAGGTGGGACTAGATGGAGAAGTATGCCAGGAGTGGGTCCCATTCTTTCTCTCATTTTTAAATGCATATATATATATATATATATATATATATACTGTATAAAAAAGAATTTACACAAATTCTGTCTAGATTTGTCTAGAAAAATGTGCCACCCTGGTATAGAATAAAGTGAAGTAATATATTTCTTTCTTTTTTATTTCCACAGAGTAAATTGTATGAATGGTATCTCGAGCAGTGTGCTGCTGAATACGACCTCTAACGGGGTAAGCTGTTGATAGAGTCATCCTGTTTCTCTAAAGGGCTCAACCTACCACAGTTTCTCATTGTATGCTACAAGACATTCTAAATGGGTGATTATTATCCAGAATTTGGCCAGCTCTTTTCTGTTTCCTTAATAGAGACACATCTCAATGGTCTCTCTCACGGTCTATGATTCAAGGGGAAACTATACCAACATGAAGATTAAAAAGTGCCTTTATATATGTATTCAGCGAAAAAAACTGTGATTGTAATCGGTTGATAAAAGCAAATTTCATTCATGTAAATGCATTTCTTCAGTGTTTGTTGAATGTTAATGTTGGAAAGTTTACTGTTTACACGTAGGTTGCATTTTCTTAAAATTTACTTGTAATTGTCTACTGCCAGCAAGATGTTTCTTGATGTCTTCTCAAAACGTGCTATTCTGATATTTAGTTTGGTGGTTTACCATCTGTTTTTATCTATTCACTTATTATGTACAAGATACAGTAGCACCATGTACTAGATTAACATTCTGAAATAATTTATAATGAACACCCAATGCTGCAGCACACTGAGGCTACTGTACGCTCAGACTGCAGACCAAAGTGGCCCAAATCTCATGTCTTTGCTCATATGTGACTCGGATCAGATTTCTTCACAACAGTGTGAACGGCACAAATCACATGGAATCTGATCTTTTCGATTCTGATTTGGGCCACTTCCATAATGTGGTCCTAAATCAGATACAGGTCAGATTCCTTGCGACCTCAGTCTGAACAGTCATGTGACTTTCACACAACCTTTACATAGATTGACATTTGTCACAATTCTTTACGTCCTAATCTTATTTATTGTTATTTTGCACATGTGGGTCAGTTCAGGAGCGCAAACCAGTTCACACTGGAATCTGATATTGGCCACATAAAAAATGTAAAAGCCAGACAAAAAAGATCTGATCTGAGCAATAAATCAGAATTGAGGACTAAGACTTGCAGTGTGAACATAGCCTAAAAGGACCATGTTTAAGGACTACATACTGTATACATGCGGTCTGGTTACCTGTTGAAGTCTTCAATCTGGCTGAAGGATGTGCCCAATTTAGCTAAAGCATACACCGTGCAAAGACTATTTCTTCCTGACACTCAGGTGGCAGCACCCGTCATGCATTCATCTCTACTTCTTCCGGGCTACCAATTAGCGCGAAAGAAGAGTCATAATGGCGAATGAGAAAAACAAGAGAATTTCTCTCCATTGTTACATGAACTCCTTTGCGTATAAACAGTTAGACCACTCCTTCGATATTCCGACAACTTCACTGTTTAGATGTAACTCTAGCAGTGTTAGCTTTCTCTTGCCTCCAAAGAGTGCACTGTCTGGTGCTGTAAGTTTGGTCAATAACACGATTATAATGTAGTCGCACTTATGCTGCAGGCAAGAGCCGTAGACCATCAGTCATAATGTTATTGGCCACACAAAGTGTTCAATTGTTTATATACAGTAGCACTACATTAGCCTTGAAAAGATGTTTTGAAAAACATGTTTACTGTCGTTGTTGCTAATGCTATGTGTTTGGGCATTTCCAGGCAGCATTTTGGCTAGCTAAGTACTTTAGAAGCTAGGTTATTTTTTGCCTACTATTGCAAAAAGGCTACTACAATTATAAAAGGTTCAGCTATTGGCTCATTAATGTTTAATTTAGGAGTTTTACAATTAGTAAATTAGCATAGCCAATTAAATACACGCCCACGATGTGACACCACGCCTCATCACGGCTGGAATGCCTTTCTCCTGATCAGAACTAGCCGTTTCATAAATCGTATTCTGTCACGAGGTATGTCCATCTCCAGGTAGACGGTGGATTTATCACATGATGCACATTTTATGGAAATGTCAATGCAGGTTTAAAAATGCTTCTGCTACCGCTGTGCAACAGTAGGGTGGAGCGAATGGGAAAGCTGTCCATGTTAGTTAACTGTGAAGTTCATCAAAGCACTGATGTGCGTTTTATCTCCTCTCTCTTGTCTCCTCCTGTCGGTGAACAACCATAATCCTCTGTCCCATCTCGTCTTTAGATCAACGTACCGATGCAATTCAAACTCCCACGATGTATGGCAATAGCTACAATACCGTATAATGCCTTCACTCCAGTGTCTGTACAGTGCTGCATATTTATTGGTCTATAGAGGCATCCTCAAGGTACTTTATATACTTTTCTTGGCTGACACGAGTACACGGGTGCCAGTAACACTACTTTCTATCCAAATAATACGTACAAAACCTCTTTGTAAATGCTGTCAGTTTGGATTGTACTCACGAGATGAGTGGGAATGTCTTCCATACAGAAACGCACCAATGAGCTCTTCTGGTTTGGGGGTCACTTCGTTCTCCCAGGCCATTTTTCCTTTTATTTATATGTTTTTAAAATGATAACCTTGTGTGAATTGCTGTATTATGTGTAACCTTTTCAATGTATTATTTCACTAGTTTGTAGAAATGTACCCCCCCCCCCTCTTAGTATCTGTAAACTGTGCTGTTATATCATTCAAGAGAATTAAATGTTTTCTAATGACTCTGGTATTCGTCAATGTGTTTTTCCATAGTGAGTAAAACAATGAATATAAACGGTAACAACAGACTGAGCCGTTTGAGGAGTGACATACTTCTAAGCAGCGAAAAGTCATTGTTGAAGACTTTTATTTCAAAGTTTTAGTTATAAAAATACCATTCCAAGCTTCTCTGTAGGAAGAATAATGCTTTTCTTTTTCTTCTTTTTAAATGTTGTCTTGACTTGTTATACCTCAGCGCTCAAGTATTTTGGAAATCTTCAACAACATAAGATGAAATCAAACCTTCCTCTATATTATAACCCTAAACACATTACAAGCTAATTCTGAATGAAAATGAGAAAAAAAAATACACAGAAAAAATACAGTTAATCAATAACTGGTTAAGAATACAAAAGCAACAAATGGAATTTCGTTTTGCAACAAGACCAACCCCAATTTCAACAGGCCACGAATCTCAGTTCCCTGAGTGAGTAACAAAGAGCGTCCGTATGGAGGTGACGACTATCAAAAATAACCCTTAGCAGCTATCGCATCTGGAGCAGCAGCACCTACTTACGTTTTGTTAGAAAATACATCATTATATTAGGCTATTGTGCAAGCGGTAGCATATACGGTAATCAAGTACATTTAAAATTCAATTTGTGCAATCTACTAGCAAGGCAACATAGGTCACCGATAGGAAGAGGTACATGGTAGTTTGTCATTTGCTAGGATTAAAGCTGGGGTGTGTGTGTTATGACAGTGAGTGGACATTCAGGATCCTGCTGCGGCTGATTATGCAGTTTATCTTATTGCAAATGTAAGCTTTCCTCGTTGATGCTTATAATTTGTACAACGGGGTAACAATCTATTTCGGGGCTATAGCTAGCCCCTTTCGGGACTGTAAATCATGCCAACATTGTTGGACGAGCTACTCGCTCCGTGAATACAACAATGTTGGCGTGATTTACAGTCCCGAAAGGGGCTAGGCTTTAGCAAACTTTCAAAGTCCTATTATTGTAAGTAACGCCATGCAGATCTAAGGCCTGTTTTAAAACCCACATAAGCATACAACCAAATCTTGTTATTTTAAAACTTAGAAAAAGTTCTGTTCAAATTGTTCCGTTCCCGTCTTGTTAACAGTGCATTCAGGATTATAGCTATATACAAAGTTGCATGTACAAAAAGAAAAAAATGCCAATGCTCCTCCCTGGCTTCTTATAAACAAAGTGTACAGGTAGTTACATGCAGGAGCACAGAGACTGAATGCAGTATTGCTTTTTGGATGAATTCTGATGACGCGTCGTCACGAAAAAGACCTGCCATCACAGTGTGTCATCTGTTAAAACTGTGTATGGCTCATGTTATTGGTGAGAATCGCATTCCATCACCCTCGAGTGTCTCTCGGGAACACATGGACGTCGGGGGACCTTGTCCTCCGGGGGGGGGGGGGGTGACTGGAAGATAGATGCAGGACAGACGAGGGATGCACGTCCTCTGCGCGTCCAGACGAGGATAGCTGCTCAGTGTGTCTCAGTACTCATCAGTGTCCATAGTTAAATGTCCAGTGGACCTCTTTGAGAATTCCAGGTGGCCACTCACTGCGAGCCTTTGTCTATCAACCACGAAATGTCTCCTGTCCTGCAACACAGAGGACATATAACCGCTGTCAGGCAGATGTATAATACATTAAATGGATGCTAAATCGAGGCTTCCTAAAAGGTGCACTATGTGGTTTTGGGAAGTCCGAGAAGTGGAAAAGCTCATCATAACTGAACGAACAAGCTGTCCTCAGAGGAAAGGTGGGTCACTGGAACACTGTTTGAAGCTAGAAAGCTACCGGAAAAGTTACTATATCATTGCTGCTGTTTACAAAGGCAGGGCCCGCAATCTTGCAAACATATCCTAGGCTTACGTTTGGTTCACACATAGTGCCTCAAAATTATTTTGTTTTCATTATAGGATAATTGTAAGAATTTATGTACAGTAAATATGCTTTGTACACTAATTGCAGCCTCTGCAAATGTAAACCAATGACTCTCCACAAAACTACACGGTACACTTTTTAATAAAGTGATCGACAAACGTGGCTGGGATAGAAAAGGAGAGGACTTGTGTTCGTACTTGCCCGGGCGTGTTAACATCCTTCATTTTGTGTGTTTGTACAAATCAAGAGTGAGAGACACATGGAAGATCAATCAGACAAAGTCAGACAAACATATTGAACATGGTGATTAACAGACAGATTGTGTAAATGATCCTTCTTGTTTACCTTGAAAAAACATGTTTAATAACAGTATAATAGCATCACCCATACAATAACATTAGCATGCTGTATGGAAAAGGTTAAATTCCAATAGTTATTGATCATAATGGATTAATAAACTAAACTACTTAAGCCATAGTATGCAGGGTTATTATGAGTCATAATAATGCATTCAATACACCGGCAAAAATGTATAACTAGTATTGTTTTCTTAGGGCTTAGTTGACTATCAACTAAATAAGCCATCTATAGTTTGACTGTTGTATAATACTTTTCATGTGATCAAAGTCACAAGGACTACTACGACTCTTCAGAGTTACTTGTCAGGGTGATAACTTTTGCGTTATGTTTTTTTTTTTTTTTTTTTTTTAACAGTAGAACATAACGACCATTGTAACCGTGACCAGATTTAAGACTTGGAAATGCACGTACTCCACATCTCGTTTCCTAATCGTCTTTCTGGATGCTAAGACCTCCGCCACTCGGGACACAATGGGGTCATAGTTCATGCTGGCCACAGCGACCACCTCCTCGCTCCTATAGATGGGACACATTAAGAGAGGGAGCTATAAAAAAAATACTTTATTTCTTTTGTACAAAATAGTCTGATTAGAGATGCAATCTAACATCATAGCATACGTAGTATGTAACTAATACATTTCTTAAAGGTGCTGTAAGTGGTATTTTTGGGGGTTAAAATGTGTGTTGAATAGCTACTGTGTGTTTCAAACCTTTATTTTAACTCGAAAGGCAACTGTTTGATCAGTAACATGGGTCTCCCAGTTCCTCCGTTCTGCTACATACATTTTCTGGTATCCCTTCCCACTTTATCCAATCAGGAGAGAGAACCCTAGATATTTTTACTTATTTGCCAAGACAAATTAGCTTACTGCACTGGTAGATTATTTGACTTGTTTCAAGGACACATTTGCTTAAAACTAGTTTTTATTTCTTATTTTTGTCAGACCATTTTTGCAGTGTGGAGTTCTCTCTCCTGATTGGATAAGGTGGGAACGGGATACCAGAAAATCTATTTTGTGTTTACTGCAGAGCGGAGGGACTGGGAGGAGACCCATGTTACTGACCAAACACTCTATATCAGTGATGCTATTATAGCTATTATATTAACATGTAGACCACTTACAGCACCTTTAAATAGTTATTTATAATAATGCCATGAAGCAATACAAACCGGTCTTGTATAGATTACACTCACCTGGTGTAAAATGCCACAAACCTCAAATCGTCGACGTCTCCTTGGATAATGACATCATCAAAGCCCTCCCCATAACCTTTGTAGTAAGATATCACACCACTTTTACAAATCCATTCGTAAATAGGCAAAGAAAATAAGCTAAATGTAATTCAAGCCAAAGCACAATTCTAAATCCTGGGTCTTTGTTTTACTAGGTGGCAGTGTAGAAATGACACAACGACCTGAACATAACACCTCTGAAGAGCTAGGCTCTAGGCTCTGCCTTACAGACTCATAGAACAATGACAATTGACCTATCCCAAACCTGCCCTGTTTTTCTTGATCCTCCAATCACGACTGTTGCTTCCCTCGGACTAACAGTTGTGATGGGAGGATCAAGAAAAGAGTGCAGGGTTTGAGATGGGTCAATTGCTTCTGATTTTAACACTGATTTTACTTTACTTACTCAGTGCAGCTAAAATTTTAAATGAGATAAACTGAACAGTCTTTCTTACCTGCATAGCGTATGCTTTTACCAAACATGGCGGACCAGAAATAAGGCACAGTTTTTATCTCAGTGGCTGTGCCCATCATGCTGAGAGCTGCCACTCTTCCTGTACGGACAAAACAGAACCAGTGTGGTAAGTGCTTTACACAAAACCTATAGTTTCTCTGAAGCAGTTTTAGTTGAGACCCATCCCAGTAGAGAGCAGGACTGGTCGCCTGTACGTTAATGCCAAGCAAGCAGTGCAAAAATGCTTCCGCATTCGTCACCGCACGCTAGTGCGGTAAAGCGCCCTTCTTTTCAGACAAATGCTACCGTGCGTGCACCGGCGGCGGCGTGCTCGCTCAGGTGCGTGCGTGCGCCGGCGTGCTCGCGCGAGGTGCCCGCGCATGCGCATGAGATCCCGCCTTGGTTGGAGCTCAATATATATAAGTCACCGCCTCTTATTCACTATCTGGCACTAGCTCAATTGGCAAGGACACATGGCTGTGGATCCTATGGCTTGTTTGCTGGCGAGTTCGAATCCCATCGAAAATATTTTTTAACGTGATTTTTTTTTAACGTGTATTCTTTCGCCGGTTAAGGTTAGGCATTGTTTCGGAGTTGGTTAAGGTTAGAACGGTTAAGTTTAGGCGCTGTTAAGGAGCTGGTTAAGGTTAGAGTTTGTCAAAGAGAATGGCAATATAATTTCTATGGTTAAGGTTAGGCATTGTTTCGGAGTTGGTTAAGGTTAGAACGGTTAAGTTTAGGCGTTGTTAAGGAGCTGGTTAAGGTTAGAGTTTGTCAAAGAGAATGGCAATAGACAGCCTATTTCCGCGCGACCTGGGCGCTGGGCGGCGGAAAATGAAAGGCGCATTACTGCATGCCACTACGGTAAGTTTTTGCACTGCTTGCTTGGCATAAAGCTACACGCGGACTGGTCGTAGCCGAGATCAAACCAAGACCAAAAGTGATCTAGGCCAAGAGTCCAAGACGGAGATGGAAAAAGTAGTCTCATCTGAGGCAGAGAAATTAATAGAGCGCAAATAAATAATTGAAATGGCTATACAAATGATCTACTTGAATGGCACACATTTATTTTCTATTCAGAATGTACATAGCCAATATTACCCAAAGCGGTAGCAAACACAAACATTCTCAGAGGACGAAAATATATTTTACCCTAGAACAGCTGGGGCGGTCAAATTACCTTTAGAATCTATTTGGAACTATAAAAACATACAACATGCTCCCTCCATGACCTTTTCAAACACATCTTTAGGAAAAGTAAAGGAGGGAGGGTGTTGTATCTTTTCTTTAGTTCCAAATTATTGGAATTCTATCATTCAAAAAGTTGATTTGACCAGCCCAGCTGTTGTCTAGTGTTAAGAAAAAACAAACACGGAATGCCAAGACTACGACAAGACAGAGACAAGACCCAACACCACTGCTTTGAAACATAAAGGTGTACATGAACAATAAAATGATGGGACACATCATACGACGACCTCCCTGTGGACAGAGTCATTTCGGAGATAACAAACAGTGTTTTATCAGTACTGTAATGGGCTCACCATGTACGTGGGCCATTTGCCAGTGAGGGATGTTCACTTTCTTATTGCCACGCGGGTGAAGAGGAAACATCACCACGTCCCCCCCGGCGAAGACACCGTCCACGCTGGTCTGCATCGTCTGAGAGGACGTTCAAGGAATTCATTAAAGGGGCACTTCACCAAAAACAATGCTGATTTATTTTGCACATAATCTCACACACATCCAAAAACTCTAAACTGTTTTTCACACATTAATTTCGTTTTGACAGTTATTGAGAGTAAATGAGTTTGAATATGGCCATCAGTGATGTCATCGTGGACAGTGAATCCTTGTGTTGTGTTAATTATGCCCTACTTTGATTACTTGTATTATTGCACAATGTCGTTCTATTGGATTCTTATTATATTATTATTATTATTGTATTATGCACAATCGTTGCGGGCAAGACCCCCCGCATTTCACTGTATACTTGTATGCCGTGACAAATAAAAGTCTTGACTTGACTTGACTTGACTTGAATTACAGCCCCCTGATAAGGTCCCTATAAGACAAGGAATTGCTATTTCTTCATCTACATAATTTCATGGTGCTGTAATTAACACAACACAAGGGTTCAATGTCCTCGATGACATCACTGGTGGCCATATTCAAACTCATTTACTCTCAATAACTGTCAAACTAAATTAATAGAAGGAACACAATAGGAGGGAAACGCAACATAAACACAACATTAGTGTTTACATGGGGGGGGGTTGCTCACCTTTTTTGTCTGGTGACCCCATAGTCAAAATTCCTGTGACCCCAATATTTTATACAGCAAAAAAAAATATAAAAATTTACATTTACATTTACATTTAGTCATTTAGCTGACGCTTTTATCCAAAGCGACTTACAAGTTCTGTACGACAAGCCATCAGGAAGAGCACAACTCTATCAGCTGAGTAACAATGTTCATCAAAGTGTTGAGTGCTACAGTGTAGGTTAGTTTATTAGGACAAGTGCATGACAGTATGGTTAGTTAGGGTTAGATTTTTTCTTTCTTTTTTTTATTCAGATAATGGTTGAAGAAGTGCGTCTTTAGTCGACGGCGAAAGATTGGACGTGTTTCGGCTGTCCTAACTGGGGGGCAAGGACTGAGAATAGGCGACTTCTCTTTGATGACCCTCCCGGAGCTTGGATAGGAGTAGGTCTGAGGCGGCCAGAAGATGCAGAGCGTAGGGGTCTTGAGGGTGTGTAAAATGTTTAATGTTTACATTTTCTTTAAATTTTATATATATATATATAAATATATATATACATTTTCACACGTTTATTTTGAAGGCTAAAACAGCTCTAAAAGTTTACTATTACTAATTAATAGCTTACTATTCTATGTGGACATAAGCCATCTGTACTGTTAGTGCCAATGCTTAATTGTTCACACTTGATTTATGTTTGATGTTCATGTTTGATTTATCTTGTACCAACGGTCACACACCTCAGGTAGCATAGAGTAGAGGTAAAGGAAATATCATTCCTCACAGCGATGTGGACATATTTCGAGCTCGAAAAGGAAGGGTTAAGGGTTCCCCGAGTGGTCAACTCGGGCATGTTTGGGGTAGGGTAATCTCTCTGTGTATTATGGTACCAACTTTATTATTATATTTTTTTTCTTATTTCTGTATCGTTACACCATGCCATCCAAATCTTTACAACAGTCTCAGGGAGACAAAAGAACTCATGCAAAATGGCAGATACCTTAATTGAATATATTTCATGGAACTGCAGAGGCCCTCAAAAGCTTACTAAAGTAAAACAAGTTATGATCAGGATAAAACAACTAAAAGCCAAGATAGTGTTTTTACAGGAGTCACACTTATTAGCGAACGACACACCTAAAATACAACAGAGGTGGCCAGGACAGGTCTTCTCAACCTCATACTCTACCAATGCTAGAGGTGTAATGACACTAATACAGAGGTGATAAAGGATCCTAACGGTAGATTATACACTGGTTGATTATACAAGGTCGCCTTCTCTCTGAACACCTCAATTTAATCAATGTATATGGACCAAATAATGATGACGTTAACTTTTATAATAATCTATTTCTAAAAATCTCAACACTACCAGGCAAATATATTATCACTGGGGACTTTAACTGCACCCTCGACCCAAAGGATGATAGATCTTTCGGAGTGGATAACACCCACACAAGATGCAGGAAAACATTACACTATTTTATAAAATAACTGAATCTACTGTATATATGGAGGCACCTAAATCCATCAAAGAAACAATTTTCCTGCTACTCGAGTACATACAAAAGTTACTCCAGAATAGACTACTTCCTGATCAGCAGAACTACTAAAGTATCTAACGTTAGAGGATGTAAACACAACAGCATAGTCATATCAGATCATGCAGCTGTGTCTATGGTATATGTGGAACCAAAACTGATACACAAATCTCATAAATGGAGATTTCAAACAAAATGGATGAAAGATCCAAAGTTTTTAACATTTTTGGGAGAACAAATCGATACATACTTTGAAATTAATATGACTCAAACGTCGGCCACAATTAGATGGGAAGCCTTCAAGGCATATATTAGAGGTCAAATTATAAGCTACACAAGTAGAATGACAAGAGAAAGAATGAAAGAAATTAGAGATCTGGAATCCAAAATCAAAATGTTTGAGAATGAAAGGTTTCAGAAAGGACAGAACGAACATCTCATTTCAAAACAATTATTAATACTTAGAACTTAATACAACGAGATAACATACGATAAAGCTGCTGCAAATGTGATGAGGCTAAAACAGAATTATTACAACCAAAGAGAAAAACCGGTAGACTCCTTGCATGGCGCATCAAACAACGGCAGACTGAGAGGACAATCACTAACATAGAGGACGGAAATGGAAATAATATAATCGATCCATTAGAGATTAACACAGCATTTAAAACCTTTTATGAAAAACTATATAGCTCAGAATATAACATTAGTGAAGATACACAAACTAAATTTCTTGATAAACTTAACATCCCCAAAATTTCTGAAGAAAGAAAGAAAACCCTGGACGAACAGCGGGACCAGACGGCCTCTCAATTGACTTATATAAACATTTTAAAGATAAATTAGTGACCCCCCTTTTTTAAATGTACCTAGAATCCTTTGCTAATGGCTATTTACCCGCATCAATGAAAGAGGCCCTGATTATTCTGCTCCCAAAACCAGGCAAAACCAACACTAATGTGAGAACCTCCGTCCTATAAGTAAACAACGACACCAAAATCCTTAGTAAAATCCTGGCCAAAAGACTAGAGGACGTGCTCCCAGAGATAGTGGGAGACGATCAAAATGGATTCATAAAAGGGAGACAGGGATTTCACAATGTCAGACGGGTCTTCAACATCCTATACAACCAAAAAGGAGAGAGGGACACAGGTCTTCTCTCGCTCGACGCGGAGAAGGCCTTCGATAGGGTTGAATGGGCCTATCTTTTTGACGTTATTGATCGATTTGGATTTGGAAATTACTTTTGTAACTGGATCAAATTACTACACCTAAACTCTGTAGCTGAGGTACTAACAAACGAAGTGACATCTAAACCCTTTAATATCACCAGGGGTTGCCCTCAAGGCTCACCTTTATCACCGCTTCTGTTCATTTTAGCTATCGAACCGCTAGCAATAGCAATCAGGGCTAACAGACAGCTACATGGGATTGAAATCGGTAATAACGATCACAGAATAGCCCTTTTTGCGGACAATGTCATTTTGTTCCTAAAAAACCTAGACACATCGATACCCGCACTGCTTGATATAATTGATCAGTTCGGTAGTATCTCCGGATATAAACTGAACGCCTCAAAATCATCACTTATGCTGCTTAATGACAATGAGAGACAAACCGCTGACCAACAAGAATTTCCTTTCAAGCTCTCGAACAGTTTCACCTATCTGGGCATCAAAATAATACCACAAATAGAAAATATAGCATCAATAAATTATGAACCTATGATAGACTCCGTATTCAAATCCATAGAGAGATGGATGTTCTTGCCCATCTCTGTGATAGGGAGGATAAACATACTAAAGATGTCCATACTACCAAAGTTCCTATACTTATTTCAAAACATCCCTTTGGCACCACCGGTAGGAATGTTCGGAAAGATTGCGTCTCTCATCTCAAAATGTATATGGCGTAAGAAGTGTCCTAGAGTCCGCCTATCTCTGTTGTACCTTCCATTTGATGCAGGGGGGTTGACGTGTCCTAACCTTCATTGGTATTACCTGGCTGCACAATTGAGAACTGTAATGTTTTATTTTTCTAAGGGAGACCCTCCATCATGGATGGAAGTGGAAGCATACCCAATGCAACTACCACTACATTTATACATGTATTCGGCTGAGCCAAAATACTTAAGAAAACATACTACACACCCCATAGTGCTTAACATGATTAATGTATGGTATGAGGTAAAGAAATTTATGAAAATAACCAACTCCATGTCGTAATTCAGCCCAATCTGGGGAAACGTCTGATTTAAACCAGGCAAACTGGATGCCGGATTCAAACTATGGACAAAAGAAGGAATAAGTAAAATATCTGACCTTTACAAAGAGGGGGTCTTGATGTCTTTTGAGGAACTATCAATAAAATACAGCATCCCAAGGAAGCATTTCTTTAAATACTTGCAACTGAGAAGTTTCATTTCCTCTCTGCAAAACCACTCACTGGTAATTCCTACACTTTCATCTTTAGAAAAAATTATCATCAAGAACTGCAATAGCAAAGGCCTGTTATCAATGTTCTATAACTGGCTTGTATCTGGTTCAGATGAGATGTCAATATCTAGATTGGAGGCATGGAGGCTGGACTTGGGAGAGGAGATCTCAAACGAGGACTGGAACAGAGCGTGCGAGGAGGCTCAGACACAAACAGCCAACACTAGCTTAAAACTACTTCAATACAAATGGCTGATGCGGTAGGGCGGGCCATACTTTTTTTTTTGGAAAATCAATCGAGTGGGGTGTCTAAAATATGTGTTTTTTTGTGGGGAATTCAAATATGGGATTATTTTTCGAATCGGATAACTCTAACCTACATTGTTTTGGATTTCAAAATGGCCGATTTGACCATTTTTCACCCCTTGGCCATACATGGATGCCAACATGAATCTGAAGGAAATCCTAACATGCAAGGTGTCTAAATGATGTGTTTCTTAATGGGGAATTCAAATATGGGATTATTTTTCGAATCGGATAACTCTAACCTACATTGTTTTGGATTTCAAAATGGCCGATTTGACCATTTTTCACCCCTTGGCCATACATGGATGCCAACATGAATCTGAAGGAAATCCTAACATGCAAGGTGTCTAAATGATGTGTTTCTTAATGGGGAATTCAAATATGGGATTATTTTTCGAATCGGATAACTCTAACCTACATTGTTTTGGATTTCAAAATGGCCGATTTGACCATTTTTCACCCCTTGGCCATACATGGATGCCAACATGAATCTGAAGGAAATCCTAACATGCAAGGTGTCTAAATGATGTGTTTCTTAATGGGGAATTCAAATATGGGATTCTTTTTCGAATCGGATAACTCTAACCTACATTGTTTTGGATTTCAAAATGGCCGATTTGACAATTTTTCACCCCTTGGCCATACATGGATGCCAACATGAATCTGAAGGAAATCCTAACATGCAAGGTGTCTAAATGATGTGTTTCTTAATGGGGAATTCAAATATGGGATTATTTTTCGAATCGGATAACTCTAACCTACATTGTTTTGGATTTCAAAATGGCCGATTTTACCATTTTTCACCCCTTGGCCATACATGGATGCCAACATGAATCTGAAGGAAATCCTAACATGCAAGGTGTCTAAATTATGTGTTTCTTAATGGGGAATTCAAATATGAGTTCATATTTGGGATAGGATAAATCTAACCTGCATAATTTTGGATTTCAAAATGGCTGATTTTACCATTTGAACCCATTGGTATTGTATGGGAAATCATTTATAATGACAAAGCCATCAAATTTATTAACAAGTGAACTGTATATAACTGGATACAACTCCAAAGATCAATAATAATAATAATAATAATAATACTAACAATAATAAATTGTATTTGTAATGCACACAAACACCTAAGTGCTAAATCTCGATCTCCTGACTTCTTGAACTTTGCCAGGTTCCAATATCTTGATTGGACTCATTCTTGGACAGCAAGATCTCCTACTGTACTGCTTTAGCCACCAACCTACAAACACAAACTTAAAGTCAACGTCAGCCATAAATAGGTGAGCTCTTTCCAGAACTACTCAGCAGAAACCTCGGTAACCATTTTAACAAACGTCTCAATGTATTGAGAAAATCCATGGGGCTCCATCAATCCTCTATCTTCTTAAATTTGATCAGGTTGCACAAGTCCTGCTTGGATTCATTATTGGACATCAGCCTCCTGCTGGTCTCCTGAGCCCTGATCCCTCCATCCCTTTTTTCTTGTGAAAAGTACTTAGCAGAGGCCTCAGTCACCATTTTAACAACCCTCTCGATGCTTTGTGTGTGGCAAGGCCAGTCGAGAACCTCCATGGGGGTGTTGATGAAGTTCTTCACCTCTGAGGTGCTTAGGGAGCAGGTGAGAGGTGGCTCTGGCACATCTTCTGACCAGCTGATTAAGCCACCAATGCTGGAAGCCACACCTGCCTTCACTCCAGTGTTGACATTGGTTGAGTCTCCTCCAATGGCCCACAAGGTCATATCAGAACCTCTCTCTTTCAGCCAGGAAAACAGGACCTTAGCTATCTGCTCTGCATGGGACTCCTCTTTAGTTGCTTTCTCTGGTGTAAAGTGGAACAGATAGTTGCTGCCAGGCTCACTAGCAACACTATAGTGTTCTTCCTTGATCTTTGCAGGAAAAGATTGGTCACTGCCCTCAGCTTCCATCATCACATTGGTCATGTCAATCCGCCCATCAAAGAGGATACAGGATATTCCCCCTCCTCCCTGCACTTCTCCTCAAACTCTTCCCCCAGCTCTTGCATCAACTTTTCTTGTGCTCTCTTAACCTTGTTCTTATCAATCACTTTACTTGTGTCATCTTCTAAGATGAGTCCTGCATCAATCAGAGCTGCAGTTGCTATAGCTGCAGTTGGCCTTAGACCTATACCATACCTTACACTAGCAAGGGCGATGTTTGGAATTTCATCATAATTTTCCCGTAGCTTTGCTGAAGCTGCAGGGTCAGTTTCAGGAATGAGCTCAACTTCAGGGACTGTAAGGAAGCTCTCAACATCCTTCCTGCCGACCTTGTCTGCTGCTGCAAAGCTTTCATCTTTGCCCCTTCTCCTTTTCTCTGCCTTCTTTTCCATCCCCTGCCTTTCCAATGTTTTCACCTGTCTCTTGTGCTCAGGCAGATCAGCTCCAGCCATTTGGTGTGGTCATTTACTTCCAACCTTTTCCCTCTGTCCCTTGATGTAGGCAATATCTTTCACAGGAATCTTTTTGTCTTTGCTGCAGCAACAGTTAATGTGGGCTTGCATCACACAACACTCACAACCTGCCCCCTCACAACTAGTAATCTGGCACTTGCAAGTTAAAATATCAAATAACTTGTCCAACTTGACAATTAAACTCTCAAGTTTGCTTCTCCCAAGATAAAAGCTCACTGCCTGCTTCCACATCTCCTTGAGCTTGGTCATGATGGTCACCTTTTTATTGACAACAGGTGACTTGAAAAGAGCATTAGCTTTCTTCCACTGACAGAGGGGTTGGCAGAGGGGAGGGGGCAGGAGCTGACCTGGTAAAAGGGTATGGTAAAATCGACCATTTTGAAATCCAAAATGATGTTCCAAATGATTTCCCATATATTTTTTAATCTTTGAAAGGGGATGGGTAAATTTGGCAATTTTGTAATACAATACCAATGGGTTCAAATGGTAAAATCTGCCATTTTGAAATCCAAAATTATGTAGGTTAGATTGATCATATCCCAAAAAAGAACTCATATTTGAATTCCCTATTAAGAAACACATCATTTAGACACCTTGCATGATAGGATTTCCTTCAGATTCATGTTGGCATCCATGTATGGCCAAGGGGTGAAAAATGGTCAAATCGGCCATTTTGAAATCCAAAATGATGTAGGTTAGAGTTATCTGATCCGAAAAATTTACTCATATTTGAATTCCCCATTAGGAAACACATCATTTAGACACCTTGCATGTTAGGATTTCCTTCAGATTCATGTTGGCATCCATGTATGGCCAAGGGGTGTAAAATGGTAAAATCGGCCATTTTGAAATCCAAAACAATGTAGGTTAGAGTTATCCGATTCGAAAAATAATCCCATATTTGAATTCCCCACAATAAACCCCTATTTTAGACACCCCACTCGATTGATTTTCCAAAAAAAAAAAGTATGGCCCGCCCTACGTGAAGCGGACTTATATAACCCCTGTCAAACTGAATAAATACAACAGCAACACACCAGACAGTTGCTTTAAATGTACCGAGGCTCTGGGAACTTTTATACATTGTATTTGGGAATGTGACAAAATCAAGAAGTTCTGGGGGGAGGTGGTGAATAAAATCAAAGAGACTCCAAAATGATATTGCTACACCTATATCCAGTATATCTAACCAAACAATTCAAATTGATTGACTTTGCTATACTGCAGGCAAAAAGAACAATAGCTTTCAATTGGAAGAAATTAGATGCACCCACAATCGGTGCTTGGATTAAGAACATGGCACAATGCATGTCAATGGAGAGAATAACATATATCCTCAGGAACAAAATAGAGGTTTACGAGGATATATGGAAACCATTTAATGAATATCTGAGAAGGGAAGATATAGGAGGGCTGCTATAGGATGAGTCCCCCCGCTCTCTCCCGCGGTCAGCCATGACCCGGACCCCGGGAGAGAGCGGAGGCACGTCATTGAAGGTGTTATAAAGATGTCATTTATTTATTTTCATCTTTTCAATTATTTTTATTTATGTACGAGCTATATTACTGGAGGTACCAATGAATGTAGGCATTATTTCTATATGACAACAGTAAAAACAGACTCAAAGATGCTAAGAGAGAGAAAAGGGGAGGGGGTATGCGGGTATACTTGTGTACACTTGTGGAGAAAAGGAACTAAGAATAACTGACGACAATGAAATTTTTTTTTATTTTTTTTTATGTTTACTGTGAAACTAATATACCCATTGAAAAATCACATTGAAAAACATTTCAGAATAAAAAAGGTGATATCATTCCAATATTTCACAGGGACCCACCGAGGTTGAGAAGGCCTGGGCCCTCATTTATCAACAATTCTTAGAAAGTGTTCTATTTTCGTACGTAAGCACAGAATTTAGAATGTGTGTACGCACAGAAATATTGGGATTGATAAATACTTCTTTGTTCTACCGTCAATGCTCATGCATGATTATCCATATATGGTAATGAAACACCCCCCATGGGATGTGAAATAATGGACTGACCCGAGCAAACTCTGAGAAACTCCACAAGAGATTGTTCACTGAGGCGCTGTCGAACTAAGAAGACACAACCCGTGCTATGGGATAAATAAAAGGCTGGCGGACTTGTACATGGTGATGTCAGATATCAACGGCTCCCTAAGACCATTGCTGCAATTCTGCCTGGACAGCTCGAAATACTAATAAAGACCGTTCGTTAACCACTGTTTGGCGTTGGTGTGTCATTATAACCATGCTGGAATATGCCTTTATTCGTTTTGTTCGATTGGCTACCGGGTATAATATGATTTGTACTAGAGGCATACAATCTATTTTGTTGTCGGTATTAGGTAGCCTATATGAATTACATATAATAGCAGCCATAGCCTACATTATGCAACAGTAACTTGCGCATATATAATAACACATGGCACAGCCCTGCGAAGCCTGCATACAGTAAACTAACTTGATCATTAATCTAGCTGTTGTATCTTTACGCTTATGAAAACATTAAATAATATGTATAGGCTATAGGCCGTCGCTTTGCATTAATAGCCTATATTCTCAAATGGCATTTAATGGCTATCCGACTCCTCGCTATCCTCGCGGACGGACCAGTATACCTTATATCATATCATATTCATATTCATATCATAGTTTACTGTATCAGCCTACCCAGCATGTAATATGTTCTTTGTTAGAACTCAACTCGTTATTGTTTTGCGCATAGATTGCAGAAGTGCGGGAACGTTTTGATTTATGTTTGAAAGGCTTTGACATTGTGGGATGGGGTGGGTGGAGTTTTGAAGTTATGTAAGCAGAATACAAGTCATATCACCCACACGATATCGATATATCCAGAGCATGTATGCTTTTCATTCATTTAAGACACATTTATTGCAAGGGTTTTGTAATACACATAAACTCAACAAATAACCTCTGTTCTCGTTGCAATGCGTTTTTAATTCTTTCTTTATACAGTAGGAAGGGGGAAGAACACTATATTGTGCGTGTTCATATGACTTGTATTCTGCTTACACCTTCGGGGTTCCACTTGTTTCGTTTAACGTTATGGCAAAGCCTTTTGAATGTGGTCGGGAGTTCCCGTGTTTCTGCGGTCTGTGCGCAAAATAATAACGAGTTGAGTTAAGCGGAGCGCAGTCAGTACACCCCGTATATTCCGATAACGCTATATATAAACCATGCTGCATTCATTCGGAGAGAAATACCTATTATTCCAAATGCTATTTATAGGGTTTTTACCATAATTACACTACTGTTGCTATTTTACAATGAACTGTAATACAGAACACGCCAGTGTTGAAACTAATGCACGGAAGCTTATTTCCGCGTTGTAATATTCATATTCTACCACCGGGCGCCAGGTACGCATGCTCTGAGCTGTGCGTAGATATACGCACAAAGTCAAGCACAAGTTCAAATTGATAAGTCCCACACTTTGCTTAGAAATGATCGTACGCATGGGTTACGCACATATCTGTGCGTACGCAACGTTGATAAATGAGGGCCCTGGTGTGTACTGTTGTATTACTTATCAACTTTTACACACACACACACACACACACACACACACACACACGCACACACACACACACACACACACACACACACACACACACACACACACACACACACACACACACACTTCAAAGTACCTTGTTGACGGTGATGAAGCCCTTGGAGTCCATGTGAACACCACTCTGCTTCAGGAAGCCAGTGGCAGGAACAGATCCTGATGACACAGGAACACAGAGCAGAAGACAGGTTAGAACTGAAGACCATCTCCCTCTTGTGATTCTGTTTCACTATAGATGGTGGTGAAGATAATGGGGACAGAGTAAATAGTAGGGGCAAAGTAGATGCATGTGATGTTGGGTCAGATTATTATGATGACGATGATGATGCTTTTATTGTTGTTGTTGTTGTTGTTGTTGTTGTTGTTGTTGTTGTTGTTGTTGTTGTTATTATGTATTTTATATGTGTGTGTGCCTTACCTGTTCCAATGACACACACATCCGCTCGTAGGACCTTTCCACTTTTCAGCACCACCTCTTTCAACTGTAAAGCGGGAACAACAAGGTCACGTACTGCATGTGGATGTGTACTAGATTACACCGCTTTAGATACTTCCTTTCAAGTGTACAAAGTTCAAGTTGTTTCCAAAGTTGGCAGGCACCTCCTTCATTGAGTCACACAAAAATGTTTGCTGAATCTCTTTTTTTCTCCTTTTGTTTCCTGACACACTGTAGTTCACTTCAGTTATTTGCTCATTCCATACATGAGCTGCATTGAGCCACACTCCTACGCAGAGCTCTTAGATAGTGAGACGTCATCCAGCCCCTCTTCTGCGTAGGAGCGTGGGATTGAACATAGAGAGGATGAGGTTGTGACAAGCCTCCCACGCTGCCTGCTGGCCTTGCTTTTAACTTTGTAATTATTTAGCAGGAGGCATAGCAGGAAATGTTGGGTGTATTGTCAGGCCTGATACCATGCACCTGGGATTGCTGCTCCTAGGTGTATGTAAGGCTAGCAGTGCACCTGGGATTGCTGCTCCTAGGTGTATGTAAGGCTAGCAGTGCACCTGGTGTTAATGCTCCTATGTAAGGCTAGCAGTGCACCTGGTGTTGCTGCTCCTAGGTGTATGTAAGGCTAGCAGTGCACCTGGTGTTAATGTTCCTATGTGTATGTAAGGCTAGCAGTGCACCTGGTGTTAATGCTCCCATGTGTATGTAAGGCTAGCAGTGCACCTGGTGTTAATGCTCCTATGTGTATGTAAGGCTAGCAGTGCACCTGGTGTTGCTGCTCCTAGGTGTATGTAAGGCTAGCAGTGCACCTGGTGTTAATGCTCCTACAGTATGTAAGGCTAGCAGTGCACCTGGTGTTAATGCTCCTATGTGTATGTAAGGCTAGCAGTGCACCTGGTGTTGCTGCTCCTAGGTGTATGTAAGGCTAGCAGTGCACCTGGTGTTAATGCTCCTACAGTATGTAAGGCTAGCAGTGCACCTGGTGTTAATGCTCCCATGTGTATGTAAGGCTAGCAGTGCACCTGGTGTTAATGCTCCTATGTAAGGCTAGCAGTGCACCTGGTGTTAATGCTCCTATGTGTATGTAAGGCTAGCAGTGCATGGTGTTAATGCTCCTATGTGTATGTAAGGCTAGCAGTGCACCTGGTGTTAATGCTCCTATGTGTATGTAAGGCTAGCAGTGCATGGTGTTAATGCTCCTATGTGTATGTAAGGCTAGCAGTGCACCTGGTGTTGCTGCTCCTAGGTGTATGTAAGGCTAGCAGTGCACCTGGTGTTAATGCTCCTATGTAAGGCTAGCAGTGCACCTGGTGTTAATGCTCCTATGTGTATGTAAGGCTAGCAGTGCATGGTGTTAATGCTCCTAGGTGTATGTAAGGCTAGCAGTGCACCTGGTGTTAATGCTCCTATGTGTATGTAAGGCTAGCAGTGCAGCCACTCTCTCTCTTTTGGTTGTCTTGTGTCTCACCCCCACGATGGACCGACATACTTATACCGAGTACTTTTCTTTGCATTTTTGGTTTAGGTCAATTTGAAATTGATCTTTTGAATATTCCTGTCATGTGTGGTCTCCCATCTTTTGTCACATTCTTGAGCAGGTCGTGACAGTGATCCTACTGAGCATCATGCTGTTTCTCTCACTTTCTGAATACCTGGCCATGATGGCCTATCATCTCGGACACCTCGTTCAGCATGTAGAACTTCACCCTGTTCGCCTCAAACAGCTGCAGAAACGAGAACAAAAGAGAGTTAATAACAACCACAGTGGCCATTAGGCCGGGATGATGTTCCTTTCCTAAGCAGATTCTTGTTGCTAGGGGAGAAGTTTCAACGTGCACTTCCTCACAGAATGTCTAATCGCTAATAAGAATATTTGCATTCCGTTTGTGGTTACTGGTATTATTGAGCTGAAGAGCGTGATTTGCATCTTAAATCGTTTTTCTTGCTCAGGGAGAATGCTGATGATGGTATTTTTGAGGCAGGGTGTGTTCTGGAAAAGCCTGATTTCCCTGGGGTGTGTTGCTACCTTCATTATGGCTTTCCCTACTTTCTCCCCGAGAGCTTTCTTGAAAGGGACGGTTTCTATTCCAATGATGGAGACAGAGTGGGCCTTGTCTGTGAGAGCCGCAGCCACCTCCATACCTGGCAGAAGAACAACAGCAGAGAATGAACAGCTTGTATGCCGTGTGATTACCATATTTATGAAATGCAGAATACAATAACAGTGTGCCACTTTCAACCAACACAAAAGAGAAGTTTCGATTTTGTATTTTTTTTTCTCACCAACAAATGAGGTTCCCACAACCACAGCATTCTTGTTGTTGGCCAGCCTGGCTATGCTGTTTGCGTCTTCGGGCGTCCTGAGGTGAAAGACATTCTCAACGTCCGTGCCTTTGTAGCTCAGCGGACTGGGTCTTTCAAGCAAAAGACAAAAGTAATCAAGTGTCAGTACGTTAGAGCTGCAGTAGGCAACTTCAGAGAAATGCACAAGAGTGAGTTTACCTGCCCAGCAGTAATAGAGCAAGCTCTGCATCAAATGTGTTCCACAGACAGCAGCTTTAAGCTGAATTTAATTAATTATATATATATATATATATATATATATATATATATATATATATATTGCCCAGCCTCTGATTGGCAGGTGGACAAGGAACATGATGGTGATCTTAATTTTCCCATGCGCCCCCGGGAAAACCACTTAGCAGGCCAAAAACATCTGATTGGCCAAAAACATCAGTTCCCTGCATCAATAGCCAATCAGATTATTTTGCCTGTCAAGTGGTGTTCCTCGGGTCCCATTGAAAAACCAAGACCACCAGCGTGGAAAACCTTTGTTGCATAGCAGGAAAACTCACTCTTGCTAATTTCTCCGAAGTTGCCTACCGCAGCTTTAATTGACTATGGCTATAAGAAAGAATACTTTTTTTTTGCATGAAAGAAGCTGATTTTCCTCACTTGCTTCCTGTAGCAATAAAGAGTTTCCTGTATTCCATCCTCAATCCATCTTGAAATGTCACAGCCCGTGTTTTGACATCTACTGCCACAGCCTAGAACAAATATCCCACAGTTTATATTTACTGACAGATGTCATACAGTTCAGACCATGGGACTGTTTTTCTCTCTCTCCAGTGGCTGCCTGAGACCAGTCTTGGCACCATCTCTCACCTCCTTCTCTGTGAGCAATTCAATGTCATGACTCTGGAGGAAGTCCATGGAGCGCAGTCTCAGCTGCTCTGCTGTGGTTTCTAGGGACTGAGGGGCACGGGGTTAGTCACAATAAAGAGTACAACCAAACAGTTTTTCTGGGGGTAAATGTCACTTTTGTTAATGAGGAGTGTCACCCATTGTAAGAATTCACATACTCTATGTAATTCCTGTCTAGGGCGTATAGGTTTGGTCTAAGCGGGGGGTCTGGTGGTCCTCCCCCTGGACATTTTGAGTGTCAAAGACCTAATTTCCTGCATTCTGTTACTTTTATGAGAGGCCCGTCTGCAAGGTTGATGGTATGGTCCTGTAGGGGTGTCTGCAATTGTTGGTTAATATGGTAAGACGGGTATATCAATGTTTTTACCCCCTTGTTTTTTTTACCTCTTTTGGGAGGGAGGGGGTTGTCTTTCATATTAAAGCTATATTTTCTATATATTGAGAATATTGATGTCCCCTGCAACCCCCCCTAAATCTACACCTATGATTCCCGTGCCCCAGGACAGGTCAGTCGATATTTGTGAACATGCAGTGCTCTCTCCTAAATCAGAGAGAGAACCCAATCTGTGATGTCACCTATAGGTGTCAAATCTGGGGCTGCTCCATAAACAATCATACATTGGCTCTGAATACGTGAGGCCATATAATGTTTGTGTGAATTCACACACAACCAAATCTGGTTTATAATCTAGTATTGCTAACTGGTCTGAACCAGAATTGAAACCTCATCTGGATGTAAGAGCTCACACAAACAGTGTATTAAACCTCATCTGGATGTAAGAGCTCACACAAACAGTGTATTAAACCTCATCTGGATGTAAGAGCTCACACAAACAGTGTATTAAACCTCATCTGGATGTAAGAGCTCACACAAACAGTGTATTAAACCTCATCTGGGTGTAAGAGCTCACACAAACAGTGTATGGCCTCATAAAGTCACAGCCCATGCATTGTTTATGGGGCAGCCCCAAATTTGACATCCAGGTGACATTTTTGAGGGTTCTCCCATTGGTTTCTAGACTTCTAGGAAAGAGGTGCATGTTCATAAATATTGACTGATTTGTCCTGGGGTACAAGGGTAAAATGAAAACTAGGTGTGAAAAGCTAGGTTAGTTTAAATAAATACAAAAATGAAAGTATGAGAAAATGTCTTTAGTCTTTCAATTTAGTCAAATGTGTCAACACTGCAAGCATGAGAAGGTGCCAGTGCATATGTTTATTGTTTATATGTTTATTGTTTATTATTAAAACGAGGATGTCTACAACTGTGTCAATTGTAAATGAGTAAATTGCCATCATAAAGTGTTGTGTTTGTATTATGCAATACCTATTCTGAACAACTTTCATCTGGTCCCTGGCAAATGTGCCACATATTACAAAAAATACTAAAACTCGATAAAAATGTAACTATTGCTAAGTATTTTCAATAAATAAATAAAAACGAATGAAAGTTACAAAAGCTATAATAACCCTGCTGCGGGGCACAGGAATAACTCAATTCTTAAAACGGGTGACATTCCATTTTACGTCAAAGACTTCGAAATTGTCTAGTTTTCAAACCATAGATGGGAACGTCCAATAACAATCTTCCCCACAATTTTTGGAACCCAGCACAAACATTGTCGAGGAATGTTATCTCAGGATTACAGTCTTAAGACTTTAGTCTGGGTTATAATCAATGACAACAAACCATAAAACGTACATGACTGTGAAATCTATTATCTACAACTGTGACAATTCGCATTTGTATAAAATCATACTCAGCCAACGAATAATAAAAACCTATATACTTCAGACGCAACGGTCAGTTTATGAACTCACAACATTGCGTCATCGCGAGACACTTGTCTCGAGGGTGTGTTCTGGGTCTCTGTACAAACCTTACTCAGTTTAGGCCTGTCATATGGCGGGTGTTTGTCCATGGTAACCATGACAATGCGATCGGTGAACCCTTCTTGCCTCAGCGTTTCTGCGCACACCAGGCCCGCTGGACCTGAGGACGGACAGTTTTGGGGACTGCAATGAGGTGTCGGGGCTTCAAATCATACAGATCAATAACTCAATAAGACCACTGTGAGCTGTGCTCAGTCCTCACAATCACAGTACAACAGAGAGAAGGTTCGGGGCAGTAGCCAGTGTTGGGGATTATTTAGCTAATGTAGTTCAATTACTAGTTTAACTACCTTTTGCAGAAGTTAAACTACAAATGATGGTTTTCATCTAAATAATTTGCACAATTAATTTGTGTTAGTAATTTTCTTCCTGATTGCACTGCAAAAAAAGGTCCCTTTCCTCTCCATCATAAAGTAGAATTCACACATTGTGTCTATAATATTGTACAGCTCACTTTTGATTTATGAATATGAACAAGTCATAAGCTGAACACCAGTGACAAGACTCTAGTGATGATGTCATTAAGAGACTAACCCTGGAGCTGCTCAAGACGGCGAGCGGTGAGACGACTCCTAGGACACTATGACACTGACAGTAGCCATGGTGATTTTACTGGGACATGGCTAAATTTTCTGATTCAGAGCTGTAACCGCTACATTTAAATACAACTAATTTTGATGTAATATCTCTAACAAAAATGTCGCCCACCCCCATAGGGTGGATTTTATCTTTATCACATATCCTCAGGCATGCCAAAATGGGGATTGGCCTACCTTTGCCCCCTAAATCAAACACACTCTTTGTCTGATCAGTTGTTTGCTCCATGTACCTATGGCACTCAGAACTCCAGATCATTTCCCACAATGTATAGCTTGGGATGTAGTTGAACCGCTTTTTCAAAGTAGTGTTAAACTGCAGCTAAGACGTAATTCAACTTCTTTCATTGTGAAGTAGGTATTTTGGTAAGCTAGTTTTAGAATAGCTTCTCCCCAACACTGACGACAGTGATACGATGCGGGACAAGTGCACAATTCTTTTACAGCCTGAACAGGTCCCTGCTGATTAACAAGATCAGAGGTCATGACTTATAACCTCTATATTCTCTTAGGCTACATTCACACTGCAGGCAAAGAGTGGCCCAATTCTGATTTTATTATGCTCATATGTGACTGAGATCTGTTTTATTTTTCACAACAGTGTGAACAGCACAAATCTGATATATGCCATTCTGATTTGGGCCACTTTCATATGTGGTCCTAAATCAGATACAGGTCTGATTTGTTTTAATTAGCCGGCCTCCACTGCATTCAACTTGTAAATTAAACCATAAACTGTGACTTCAGGCCACATTTTAGAAATAATGTCAACAGCCAAACAAAAAAATCTGATCTGAGCAATGAATCAGAATTGAGCACTAAGGCTTGCAGTGTGAACGTAGCCTTCGATTCCTTTGGTCGTGAAAATGCAGGAACAGGGTAAATGGCCAACAGACCTGAGCCAATGATGAGAACGTGGCTGAACCCTGTGTTGGAGTTAATGACTGCTGAACAGCGGGCCATGGGCTTTGACCTCTTCTGCGACTGAAGAGCCTGGAGGTGAAAATGTTTGCAAGGTCTAACAGCAATCAGACCAATTTGTCTATTTACCTCAATAAACACCAAATTCTTGGAGGTTCTCTTTCTTTTCTTTTTTTACCTGCTTGTTTGCACGAATGATCACCTTGTCCTTTTCAACTCTGACCTGAAGCAAACAGACATGAGCGATGTGTACACTTGTTGACGGTGCTTAGAGACACAGGGATAAGGCAGGGAATGTAAAACACATCACCAACGAGGAGGGTCACCTGGAAGGTGGGCAGGCTGTCCAGTCCAGGGAAGTCTTCGATGTCCCCCGTTGCGATGTTGAAACACGCACCATGCCAGGGACAACGCACGTGTCCTTTTGACAAGATACCTGCAATGGCAGAAAGTGTTTTCTTTTACCCCCAGCCCGATTTCCCACTCATTGATGACGTTGTGGAAGGGTAGAGTAGAGGTAGAGTCCTCTCTCAACACATTCCACGCTGTGATTCATACTGGATAACAAGCTGTTCCTTAGTTAGCCGCAAAACCAATGTAAAGTTCACGAGGCCACTGTAAAAAGCACTTCAAAAAGCAAAACAAACCTTTTTGCTTTGGGTTCACCATGGAGCAAGTTTCAGCGTATATTTCAGGGTTTGTACTACAGTCTGAAACGTAGGCCCATTACTTTACATTCGTTTTGTGGCTATCTAGCCAGAGCTGCGGGTATCTCTGTGTAAAGAACAGCATGGATTGTGCAGAACGGACTCTACCAATCAGCATACAGTATATATATATATAATATATACTGTATGCTGATCGGTAGAGTCTGTCTCATATGAGAATAATTCAATATCAAAGAAAATCACAATAAAAAAAAATGGACTCACCCTTGACCAGGGGCGCTCCATAGTGTGGGCACTTGTGGGCGATGGCAGAGAACTCTCCATGTTCTTTGATAAGCAAAGCTCTGCCGCTTCCCAAGTCAACTTCTCTCATCCTGTTAAAAACATATACACAGGTGTGTGCATGCATGTGTGTGCGTGCGTGCGTGTGTGTGTGTGTACATTAGGAAGACATCCTACTAAGTTGCTTACTCTCTGCTTTTGTTCATGCTATCATCTATACCAACAGCACCATATATCATACGAATAAAACATCAATATACATAGTTGTTATTATGTAAAATGTAAACTTGTTGAGCTGTCCTGTGAGGTTCTATTGTGCTTTAACCACGTGTGTCAGTGGTTTAACCACGTGTGTCAGTGGTTTAACCACGTGTGTCAGTGGTTTAACCATGTGTGTCAGTGGTTCGCCATAGAACGCCCCCCCCGCCCCCCCCCCCCCTTTTTTTTACAATTTTTTTTACTTTTTATATTGTATTTGTATTTATATTTTATATTGTATCTATAGTGTATATAGATACTGGACTGTATAGGACTGTGAAGCTCTGTATCCACCCCATGCTGCTTTGACACTTGAATTTCCGCAAGAGGATTAATAAAGGATCTTAGTAGATCGGTCGGTTTGGTCTTTGTCGATCAAGACCTTATTCGTCAATTACTTGTTTTTAATGCTTTTTTCCCATGCTGAATGGGTTATTTGCTGAAAGATTAAGGGAGCATCTTCGATAACCACTAGTCCAATAACAATGTCTTTAGTCAAGGACAGCCCTTCTCTGAAGCATCACCAAGACAAATTCTCCTACATTAACTTGTACCGTGGTGAAAAAGTGTTTCTTTCTGTCTGTTTCACAATCTTACTGTCCATTTTCCAGGTCTTTGACGTGACAGACGGACGCCTCCACGTAGTCCCGCGGCGTGTGGTCGAGCCGGAGAGGGGCGGAGTCCTCCTCTGAGCTGTGTCCCAGAGCCCCGTTGGGTCTGCAGTCAGCAAAGGGGCTTGCCTTGCCGTTAGGGGACATCCCATCGACTTCCTTCTCTTTCTCCAGGAGGGATAGTTCCACCTTAACTTCAACTGTGCAACACAGACAACATCTAAGTTAGAAAATGACATTTGCTGTGCACATTCATGACCCCAAGAGGAAGAAACCGGCTGATTTTGGTGACCCCATGACCTTTCCTCAGCCACCATCAGGCCAAATGAGCATGTCTTAAATGAGACTTTCAAGTTCTTCCACCCCTCTCCTCTAACCGATAAACTATACGTGTAGGTACGTAAAATGACTGAAATACTTTTATCTCTGAGTGGCGGGAATTGACGATATTCACACAATCTCATGTCGTGATCAGGCACTATTGCACTTCACTGTTACATTTGCACTTGGTTGGATGCCAAACTTCTTTTCGTTGTACTGTACTTTTCGTTGTGCTGTATAATGACAATACATTTGAATGTAATCTAATGTATATCGAAGGGGGTGGTACCATTGGTATTCAAATGTTTTAGGTGAGGAAACTAAATAGAACCCCTGAAAAGGGTTCACCATGTCTCTAAAACAGTTGTTTTTCATACATTCATTCACGTACAACGCTTCATTCAACTGTCATTCATAGAGTTGGACTAAGATTCGGACTGGATAATACCTTCAATTAGTATTCAGCAGAGTAGAATATCCCCCCCAAGAAACGTGTAAAGACCAGTTCACACAGAGCATTTCAAAGGTTTCTACTCGACAGGCATTGACGGCTGAGGAAACGTGTTCACTCTAAAAGGAGACTGCGAGGCCTGTATATGCGGGTCCATCTCCCAGAAGCCATCCAGCGGTTTATGATGACATACGGTACGACGTGTCGCATTTGTGGTTTCATATTTCTGAACATGAAGGTTGTATAACCGCTTTTTTCTCTGCAGCCGGCTTTATCTCTTCGGCTGGAAAAATGTGCTGACCGTCCGGTTCCTTCGCAGTAATCTGGCAGGAATTTTCACCTGCTGAGCAAGTCTTAATTAAAATCAATGGAAAATCATAGGAGTGGTTGCAATTGCAGGAGCAGAAACAAGAGAGAGAGAGCTCGCCAGTGAATGAGAAATCAGTTTTCTCTGTTTATGTCAGTGAATGAGAAATCAGTTTTCTCTGTTTATGTCAGTGAATGAGAAATCTCAGTTTTCTCTGTGTATGTCAGTGAATGAGAAATCAGTTTTCTCTGTTTATATCAGTGAATGAGAAATCAGTTTTCTCTGTTTATGTCAGAGAATGAGAAATCAGTTTTCTCTGTTTATGTCAGTGAATGAGAAATCTCAGTTTTCTCTGTTTATGTCAGTGAATGAGAAATCTCAGTTTTCTCTGTTTGTCAGTGAATGAGAAATCAGTTTTCTCTGTTTATGTCAGTGAATGAGAAATCTCAGTTTTCTCTGTTTATGTCAGTGAATGCGAAATCAGTTTTCTCTGTTTATGTCAGTGAATGAGAAATCTGTTTTCTCTGTTTATGTCAGTGAATGAGAAATCTCAGTTTTCTCTGTTTATGTCAGTGATAACTCGTAAAAATGTGATTCTTAGAGGTTTCATTACTAAATGTTGGTAAAGGAGTATTACAATTTGAAGAAATATAAAAATTCTGAATGAAATTCTGAATAAAAAAAGCATCATCATCTCAGAATTCCTTTGTGCACCGATAGTGCAGTTAAAGTAGAATGAGATTCATATGTATGAGCTGCTTTATCAAAAAGTCCATGGACCTATCTCAAGCCCCACCAGGGGCGGATTTAGGATTGTAGGAGATCCAGGGCTTAGCCCAGATAGTTGCCCGCGTTAGCGGGCACAGATTTTTTTTACTTCGACACCACAAGCTTTAACTTATACCACCACCTTAAAGCGGACAAAAGGCACTAGAGAACACTTAAATTCACACCCTTTAATTAATGAAGCAAACTATAATAATTTATAATAATAATAATAATAATAATAATAATAATAATACACTGTGTTTGTATAGCACCTTTCATACAAGAATTGCAGCTCAAAGTGCTTCACAGCAGTACAAAAAGACAGGCATAAAATGAGCACAACATTGGCAGATCAAGAGCAATGCATAAAGTGCAGACATAAAGCATAAAATAGATAGCAGTAAAATAGACAAAGTCAAGGTAAGACATAGAACATTAAATCACATTGTTTTTCATATTAGGATCTAAGATCTAGGGTTAACTCGATAAAATAGTTAGTAAAATAGAATAAAATTATGCAATAGTGCATTGCAATAAAATAGTTATCATCGTATTTCTTCGGGAGGCCGGTAAGGAGTGCATTACAGTAGTCGAGTCGGCTTGAGATAAAGGCATGTATCTGGTTTTCAGCGTCCTTTTGATTTATAAATGGCCGTACTTTAGCTATGTTTCTAAGGTGGAAGAATTATGTTTTTGTCAACTTGTTGATTGTGATTTAAAGCTTAGGTCTGAGTCTACCATAACACCAAGACTTAACTCACTCAAATACAGTTAGCAGCTGGATAGACTACAGATGGAAATTAGCTTCTGCTAAATCTGGTGCAAACATATTTTCATGTAACAATGATTAATTGTCAAAAAAGAAAAAAAAAATTATATATATATATATATATATATATATATATATATATATATATATATATATATATATATTTTTTTTAAATAGATTCAGGGCTTTTCAGAAAACATTCAGGGCTTGAGCCCAAGTAGCCACCCCCTAGCCCCGCCCCTGAGCCCCACCCTATTTTCTCGATCCTCCAATCACAGCTGTTGCTTCGTGGAAAGTAACAGTTGTGAGTGGAGGATCAAGAAAAGAGGGCGGGTTTGAGATATGTCAATTGGCACTTTGTTCCTTTTCAATGTTCTGATTTCAAGTGTCAAATAGTGTGCAGTGAAAGTCACCTATAGTTTCTACCTCATGGTACAGTAGCCTGCTGTACCATTTTTCATACATGTGTTTTTCAAAGCGGCAAACTGCAGTAACGCCACTCGGTGACGTGATTAATTGTGCTTTACAACCACATGCTTTACAACAACAACACATCCTGCTCCAGAGGCGTTCAGCTGAAACAGTAGTGGTCTTTATGAAGGGATTATGAAGGTGATCAAAGGGAGCTGATTGGATTGGGACACCACAGCAGTGGAGTGTCAACAGTTTAGTTTGGTGTTTTCTTTTTGTAAACACCACTGTTTAGCAATAGAATACAGATGCATTTTCAAGAGAGCAGATAACACCTAATGTGGTGGAAATGGATTAATGCACTGACTCTGAAATGCAAACCTTCTAAACATGCATTTCACTGGAGCCCTAACTACTTATTTAAACATATGAAAGATAAGGTTTCACAGTTTCCCCAGTAGCCCAGCCCCCCCCCCCCCCCCCCCCCACCTAATTTTTCACACATAGACACGCTGTGCTTTGTTCTTTAAAAAAGCTCCCCAAAGAGTGGTGAAAGCAGGGCACAGGTACATTGGAAAATAGCTCAGGTTCATTGTAGCTCTCCAAAATAATCAACCCTATGTGCTGCAGATGGGGCACAGGTGACGTCAGGTATCACAGCATGCTTCCTCTTTTGACAATACATTTACATTAATGAAGGCTACTACATGTTCTCATGCACTTGTCATTCATTAAATAATGGTATACATGTTTTTTTCAATTTTTTATATATGGATGTTTCAAGCTTTTAGGTATTTCCTTCCTCAATATTAATTTCCTTTGGTGACCTTTGCATCTGGGTACTGTGTAAAGCAACACATACTTTCATTGGTTTAAGTGGGGCTTTAACCAGCAGACCTTTATTCTGAAGGATATCATCTTGTATGTCATGGCAAACGGGTATGCATTTAATTGCGGTTGCTTCAGCTTTTTTTTCTACATTATTGCTTTGTCATTGCATCATAAATCAGTATGACATTGGAAGTTAGAGAATGTTTAACTCAATAGACCTCTCACCGACAAACACAATCAGACTCACTTTCTTCAGTGTCTTCTTCAGCAATTAACTCAAGGCTAACTCAGTCATGTAATCTGATAACTTTCCCACTGAGGGAGATGTGGGTTGCAAAAAGTCTAGCGTGCCAGGCTAACCTTTGGATTACTTTGCTTCTAAATCCATAGGATATCCTTTTTCCATGCATCTGACTAATCCAACCAGTAATTTGCAGTTGATGTTGTTGTTGTTGTTGTTTTACAGTAACTGTGGTGGATCACATTCAGTAATTGTAATACTGCTATGTAATTTGTTATTCCACAACCCCACTGGTAGGGTGCAATTGTTACCTATACCTAATACATACACTCCTCATTGGAATCTACTGGATAGAGATTCTTAAAACCTTTTATAGATATTCCTGTACCTGATGTTGGAAAGTGGTGATTACACTGCTGTGTCGCTCGTTGTGTCTAATTTGTTAAATAGACTTTGACTAATGAGTCCTCTGAGGCCGGACTCTCACAGTCAGGGGCCTCCGTTCCAGTGGACCGCTCATTTTCCCAGAATGCACTACTTTAGTAAGCTACTGCACAGCGGTCTAGTTTCTTATCCCTCAAGCTCAACATACAGTAGGGTGTGTTCTTTTTTTGTGTTTTATTTTTTTATTATTTTTTAAACATAACATAAAATTAGACATACAAGCATTAACAGTACACATCCAATGAAATCACCATTTAAATAAATGTAGTATACGAGATATACACCTAATACTTGCTATCTAATACCCTACATACATATGCTCTCGCTCGTTCACCCCCCCCCCCCCCCCCCCCCGGACCCCCACTTGGATAATCTATCCATTATCTGTGATCATTACCCGAAGCCTTAAACCTGCATTGTGCAGTTTTGAAAAAAAGAAGAAAAAAAAATACCTCTACAATAATCAGTTACAAAGTGAAACCAACATTGAGCTTAGAAGATGCTTCTCTGTATGGTAAAGATAGTCGAAGGGTAGAAGCACTACGACCAAACAGATAATTTCTAGTTTAAAACAGTGCTCCAGAGATCCCGTTGATCTCGTGTGACAACCACATAAACAAATTTAAACAACAACAACAACAACAACAACAACAACAACAACAACAACAACAACTCTCTTTATCAATGCCGCATATATCGCTTTACATTGGAACATCCAATATGCTACAGTGACACTCTTGTCTCACCATGTAATCCTCTCAAACAAGATGCCACGGAGACCATTGCCATTCCTACCCCCACAAAACACCACGCTGGCAAGGCAGTTAGGATATCAGCCTGTATGTATGTGTGTATCACTGGCAAACAAGTGTCAATCATTACATGATTTGGAGATGGGTAAATAGAGAGAGAGAGAGAGAGAGAGAGAGAGAGAGAGAGAGAGAGAATCACTACCCACCTTCAAAAACACTCTCAAAAAACACCTACGTGAGACTGCAATTCGAAACTGGCCCCTACAAATGTCCTAACCTAGTTGTACAGTAAATGACCAAGTAAGGCTTTGTCAATATTCCAATGTACAGTGTAAAATGTGTGTGTGTCCCCTTCCCAACCCCCCCCCCCCCCCCACCTCCAATGTACAGCCCTCACCCAACCCACCCAACCCCACCCCACCCAACCAACCTCCTCCAATGTACAGTTTCTATGCCAAATGTATATACACTCCTTTTCTGGACACTTTTGTATCACAAACAGTACTGTATTTGCAAATCTGATATGTCATAAATGTATAGATGTAGCAGTACTGTCTATCTGTATGTCATGTATGTCATATATGTTATGATGAATTGAAAATGGGGGACCCTGATGTAAACAAGACGAAAGTCTTTCTCTGGTCTGCATCCCCTTAACAATTGTATGTATTGAGCTGTACTGTACTGTACCCATTCTGCAATCTGTTAATAAACTTTTCAATCAATCAATCAAAAAGAGAGAGAGAGATTGTCACCTGGTTTGGGTTTGGAGAAACATCCTCCCATGGCGGCCCCAGGGTTGAGCCAGGAGGCCTGGCTGAGGGACACCCAGGGAGAGGGGGAGGGGGGTCAGATGGTGGGGCTGGGCTGCTTGGTTGGTAGGTAAAGACAACGCTGGAGGGGGGGTGTGAGTGCCTGCAGGTCCAGGCTGGCCATTGCACACGTCAGCTCCTCCACATCACCTGGACAGGAGAGAGGGGATTGATATTGCACACGGCGGCCTCTTTTGCTCTCATGTCACGCTCAGGTTAGGTTCCTTTCCACCCTCCTGTCAATAACAGCTTCACTAACACTGTTGCAACTCTTACTGACTCACACATCTATTCCTAGTATTCTTCTCATGACATGTTTTGCCAACCAATATGGCGCAGTGCCACAACTCACTGCGCGGTTGTCATTGAACGATAAAATCATCTGCTATTAATATTATATTACAATCACCGGGTGTTTGTCACTAAGACGTCTGCGATTGAATACTACTGTATGAATAGTTTTATTTCAAAAGGTGTAAGAAGTATATGTTTTTATAAATGGCAATAATTTGTTTAAAGGGGTCCGTTTTATGACTAACATTCTCTTTCACTGGCGTGTGAATGGGCCTGGGGAGCACAACAGCCATTAGCATTCAACGCACCATGTGCAAACTCAATGGAACTTGTCAACAGCTTTTTTTTTTACAGCCTTGAATCACTAATCATCCATTGTATTAAAACGCTGTGGGTGTTTGTACGGTACATCAAGTGAATCAGCTGTAATAGATCCGAAGTGATGATGCTGAATGTATCTGAGGAGTTCAGGGTCAAGATATATATATATACATACACTGTATAGAGATAGATATAATGTATATAGATAGATATAATGTATATAGATAGATATAACAGTATCGTCATAATGATGAGCAGCTGCTATTGCACAATAACAAATGAAGCACAGAAGTGTTTCAGTATCTCTCTCCATCTCTCAGACGTACCTCTCTCCCCCCTCCCTCCCTGTGTGTGTGTGTGTGTGTGTGTGTGTGTGTGTGTGTGTGTGTGTGTGTGTGTGTGTGTGTGTGTGTGTGTGTGTGTGTGTGTGTGTGTGTGTGTGTGTGTGTGTGTGTGTGTGTGTGTGTGTGTCTGTGTGTGTGTGTGCGTGTGTGTGTGTGTGTGTTTTAGAAAAGGAAGTAATTGTGTTAACTAGGAACATTTCCACTCACATTGTTACCTTTGTTAATGCATGTTACATGGGAGGAAACGGTTAAATATTAACATCAGTCAGACATTAACTTTCTTGTCACACTGCAGTTTCGAAGGGAAGCAGGGGCCCCTTGAGTTTCAGAAACAACCCTTGTTTCGTTGCCATGTTGCCCACACTTCTCTGCCAGCGCTCCTGGTATGTCACCCACACATACTCCCCGGCGATGCAGCGGTTTGGTATGAATTTGAGCGTTCACAGTCACACGATTCACCGCCAAATCGTCCGTCGTCGGAGGTGCTGCTTAAAGGAAGGGGACTACTTGATATTCTGAGCACATCTTAATGTCCTTGAAGTTCTGCAGAAGCGTTGAATGGAGCCCTGCTCAGAAAAGTTCCACAGAACAAACAAGAGGCGGAAAGATCTCCACTGAGCAACTTGTTTTTGGGAAGAGCCTGGGGCTGAAAATGACATGGCATGTAAAATATGCATTTGTTTTTATTTAAGACATTAGGCAAATAGTTGGACCTTTTCCCCAAGTATTAAAACATATATATAATATATATATTTTCTTTTTTAAGTAAGCTTTTGATAGAATTCCTTATTTAAAAGTAATTGAAATCATATAATAGGCTTTACTTGGGGAAATAGTTGGACCTCTTCCCCAGATATTAATATATATATATATATTATTATAAAAAAAAATATTAAGTAAGCTTTTGATAGAATTCCTTATCATTTTAAAGTAATTGAAATCATAAGTAAATTTGTCAAATAATTTAATGTCTTTTCCTTGGTAGAATGTGGGTGCTGTTTTCCCTACACGACTTATCAAAATCTCCATGCCAACGATGAGTCTTTTTCCTACTCTCGTTTCACCTCCACATGATTCTCGGCGAAGATCTTTAGAGAGCGCAGCCGCAGCACACCACATAGGAGAGGGCTGGGCGATTAATCGAAATAAAATCGCGATCTCGATTCATAGACCTATGCAATCTCATTTCTAAATTATGACGGTTTCTTTTATTTAAAAAATTCAAAATAAAACGTTTTTTTTTACTTTTTACTTAACTTTTTTTAATGATGATGATTCTGACTTGAGTTATTTTGTATGTTACAAGAGACTTTTAAGTTTAAGTCAAGCACTTTCATATATGTTATGTTTAAGTCAAGCACTTTGATATGTTATGTTGTCTGTTGAAAGAGTGCAATAAATGATTTTATTGAAAAAATAAGAATCGTGTGAGAGAATCGTGATCTCAATTCTTAGAGAGAAAAATCGTGATTCACATTTGAGCAAGAATCGCCAGCCCTAGACACATCAAACCCTTTTGTCACGGGAGAGATGTCGTCCTACGATGTCCTCACTACAGAGACAGAAAAGACCACTAACATCCCATTCAATGATAATAATAATAATAATAATAATAATAATAATAATAATAATAATAATAATAATAATAATAATAATAATAATAATAATAATAATAATAATAATAATAATAATAATAATAATAATAATAATAATAAAAATAATAATAATAATAATAATAATAATAATAATAATTCCATTCGACAATAATTGGGCACGAATAACAATTTAATGAATAACAAATTGGATCACAAATGCTGCCATTCTGGGGTTCCAGAAAAGCCTGAGATATTTTCTGCAAAACTAAAGTAGGTTAAGCAGACCTGATCCTTCACAACATATGACGCAGATCCTAGTCTCTCACTGTTGGGCCTGTTGTCCCCAAGCAGCGTTAATAATCCTTCCTGCAAACAAGCTGTCACTTTCACTCACTTCTCCATAAATGTAATACCTGTTACTGGAATGTGGGGGGGGGGCGAGGGGGGAATTAGCAATTGCAGCTGGTAGTTGGTGGTGATGGAAACAATCTATAAGGCTGGAAAGCTGGAATGTTGATCACTGAAAACACGCAGCCACCTCGACAGCCACTTCTACAAAGACTGTACTCGAGATGCTCTCGCTCTTGTTCAACGGCGGGCGAACGGCGCAGTTATTGATCCTGACAGTCGAACACGCCACACGAGAGCACTTGACTGCTCCTCGGGGGTGGGGGGTGGGGGGTGGGAGATTCTTTATTCTCAGAATAAACAACCCCCTCCCCACCCAGCAGGAGACCTCCGCTCCCTCCTGTGGGAGGAACACAGATACGGTGCAGTGCAGCAGATGTCTGGCCTCGTCCTCTCAGGCTGTGAGGGAAAATGTCTGGCCTCGTCCTCTCAGGCTGTGAGGGAAGATGTCTGGCCTCGTCCTCTCAGGCTGTGAGGGAAGATGTCTGGCCTCGTCCTCTCAGGCTGTGAGGGAAGATGTCTGGCCTCGTCCTCTCAGGCTGTGAGGGAAGATGTCTGGCCTCGTCCTCTCAGGCTGTGAGGGAAGATGTCTGGCCTCGTCCTCTCTGTGAGGACTGTGAGGAAAGATGTCTGGCCTCGTCCTCTCTGTGAGGACTGTGAGGAAAGATGTCTGGCCTCGTCCTCTCTGTGAGGACTGTGAGGAAAACCCCCCACAAACGCTCACCAGTGAACTTCTAGTCCCAGTTAACCAATGAGTGATACAAGCTCAGAGATACGGAAGAACAGAGCCGTAGTGGTGCTACTCTGAGCTCTGGGCGACTTCACGACAGGTGCTGCGCTCCACTAGTAGGACTTTCACACCGTGCCGGAGCCGGAGCCGGTTCCCGAACATAATCTCGAACCGGCCGGCGCGTTCACACCGGGAATAATTGGTTCATAGAACATGAAAAATCGGTGCTCAGTGTAGGCGGCTGGGTGGCGTAGCGGAGATTGCGCTTGTCACCAAAGCAAGAGACTCCGGTATCGAATCCCAGTCTCAGCATTGCCTGCGGCTTGGGCCGGCCGTCGTACTGGCTCATTTGGCAGAGTCAGCGGGTGGAAGTCGATGGGTGGGGATTGGACGTTGTGGACAGCGACCCCTACAGGTCGGTTGGGGGACGCCTGCACAGCAGAGACAGGAAGTGGCGAGGGTAGTCTGAGCCTCCCATGCGTTACTCCTCGCCAATGAGAGTCCGCGCTGGCAGGCGAAAAGATGTGACAGGCTGCCTCCTCATGTGCCGGAGGGAACACGTGATGCAAGGCTTCTATCCTCTCTACAACCAGTGGGGGGCATAGTCGAGCAACGTTCAAGACAGGGGAGGGGAGAATTGGATACACGGAAGAAAAATAGAAAATAAGGAGAAAAAGTTGATAAAAAAATTAATCTGTGCTCAGTGTTTTCCTAGAGGGCCGAACTAAAGCCTCCGTCATGTTCCGAACCAATTATTCCCGGTGTGAACGCGCCGGCCGGTTTGAGATTACGTTCGGGAACCGGCTCCGGCCCGGCCGGTGTGAAAGGCCTATAGGTGACTTCTTCCTAGTGACCGTTAAACACCTGCAATGGTGCCTGGCAGGATGAAATGGGACTGGTTTGGAAAGCGACTCATTAGTCTGCGAGGCCATGGATGAGTGAGTCGTCTTGGCTATTATTCCAACACCTG
>NC_140174.1:96412377-96505877 GCF_963971535.1 Notolepis coatsorum | reverse complement strand
AACAATAAATGTAGATTCTCAGCTTTAATCTGGCCCTTCACAACAAGGGCATTTTTAAATCTCCCCTGAGAGGTACACAACTTCAACCCGCCACTAAGAAGAGAGTGAACATGATGATTTTTCTATAATAATATCCAATTGTGAGCCCATGTTATTCTCTTGATCTGTAGTCCACCACGTTAGACGACTGCCTGGTGGTGAATGAGCCGCTTGGGGTGGTGTTGATCATAGGCGCCTCCTGGAGCCCCGTCCGGCTCTGTCTGGTGCCACTGGTGGGCGCCATCGCAGCAGGTGCCATAATGACATCATACTTTTTTTTCTCTTTTCTTTCTTCATTCTCTTTCACCACTTAACTAGTTTGACAGTAATTTGACTTTGTCACGTTGGTCTCTGTAGGAAACTGTGCGGTCATCAGCCCCTCTGAGCACAGCTCTCACACAGCAGAGCTTCTCCACCTTCTCTTCCCCTCATACCTGGACGATGTGAGTTGTGGGAAAGGGTTACTGGGGAAGACGGGTTGCTCTTAATGGGTCTCATTCTCGAACGAAGTTACGACAAAATATTTCGTCTTAGCCAGATTTCGGCCTATTTAAGACATATTAGGGCTGGGAGTGGGAGTCCTCAAAATTTCCTGAGATCTTATTTGAGAGCAGATCTAAGAGTGCTGAGGAGCACACTTAAATATGCTCTCAGCCCACGATCAAATCTCATGATTGATTGACTAATTTAAAATGTTATTATAACTTGACAGACTGTGTTCTCATAGTGATTCCTTCACGTCAATGCTACAGGCCTCATTGGAATTAATTACTTAATCATAATTAAAATAAATATGACAATATTTGTACGATAAGAAATTACGAATTTGATGTCGGAAAAATAAATAATATGGATTCATCTGATCACAGGGCAGCTGGATTAACCATATCTGAACCAGCTATTTTGGACAAATAATTACTCAGATATTCAAACACAATTATGCAATTATTGTGAAATGATTGAAAATAATAATAATTTAATGCCTTCTGTGGAATTTGTATTTCTTATTTGTTACACATCTGTTTTAATGATTAATTATATACATTTGAAAGAATGCAGGTCAACATGCAATGTATCCCATTGATTGGTATACAATGGGACAGACCTTTGTTTGATTGATTGATTGAAAACTTTATTAACAGATTGCAGAATGGGTACAGTACAGTACAGCTCAATTACATAAGGGGTTGCAGACCAGAGAAAGAATTTCGTCTTGTTTACATCAGGGTCCCCCATTTTCAATTCATCATAACATATATGACACACATGACACAGATAGACAATACTGCTACATCTATACATTTATGACATACCAGATTTGCAAATACAGTACTGTTTGTGATACAAAAAGAGTCCAGAAAAGAGAGTACATTTGACGTAGAAACTGTTGGAGGAGGTTGGGTAGGGGTGGGTCACGACGGGTGGGGGATAGACTTACACTGTACAAGCAAAACTGTACATTGGAATATTGACAAAACCATACTTGGTCATTTACTGTACATTGGAGGGGGTTGATATAGCTATAAACCTGCATTCCTTCGAATATATCATTAATCAATTAAACTTATATTCAGCGTTGCGTTGTTATTATGGGCTGAGCCGCCACGCAGGATAATGACGCCGCGCGCACGCGCGCGTGCACACGCACGCGCGGCCCCGCGCGCATGCGCATATGTTCCCTCGCGCACAATAATACACTTTGTTTGTATAGCCTTTCATACAGAAACTGCAGCTCAAAGTGCTTCACAACAGAATTAAGACAGGCATAAAATGAGCACATAAAGTGCAGACATATAAAATCAGTTTTTCACATTAGGATCTAACATCCCAACAGGCAACCTTGTTTATGGTTTGATTCAGTTTTAATATAAATAATAAAAATAAAGAGAAGATTAATTAATTATCTACTCAGTCCCGAAGTTTGTGATGTAGATATGGAATGTCCCGGGTTGCTGCTGTTTGCAGAGTGTGTTGTTGTCCGGGGGTGAGTGGTGGTGGGTGGGGGGTTGAATCAAAACAGTTGTCAATTCGGAATTGACGGCTGTTTTGATTTGGCCCTTCGTTCGCCGTCGTTCACCTTTGGACGGCGGTGCACTCTGTGGGCAGCGGCAACTTGGGACGTTCCATATTTACATCACAAAGAGTCCCAGACTGGTTGATGACACCAGCCTATAGCGGCTATTGTTATGATAATGCGAGGTAGCGCCGCAGGTAAACACAACGATCCGAGCCGAGCGCAGCGCGTTCTCGCGAGCGCGTGCATGTGCGTGCACGCGCTTCTGATACTCAGTGAGGTACCACTGAGTGGTACCCCGTGCCATGAACAACGCATGCCTGCTTATATTGAAATACACTATATAGCCTATACACCAACACTGAAATGACAGTGGATAAATAAATAAGAACTAAAGCTAATCGGTGGAAATAGACTGCATTAATATTCCAAAACAAGTCTTGTGTGCGCCTACGAATGAATAATAAGCCATACTGCGTTCATTCATTACGCCCGCCGTAGGCTATATATATTATATGTCATTCATTCATTCATATACAGTACTGCGCGCGCGCGTGTGTGTGTGTCTGTGTGTGCGCGCGCGCTGCGGCAGGTGTGTACCGCGAGCTGTATATGATGCCAATACATTAATCTATTCTAGTTTTGATGGGCGCAAGCGTGATTACGAAACCTAGCCGCATTTCTCGGAGACGCTCTCTGATTGGCACTGACTGACGCTAGGTTTCGTAATCACGCGGCTCGCAAAGCACTTCCGCCATTCCATTTCACACAGCTGCGTCACCAGTTGCCTTATAAGGAGCTATGGAGGCTGTGTTTTGTATGCAAATGAGCTGAACGGGAACGCGCTTTGGAGTTTACGACAGAATGCCATTCTCCAAGCAGATATCAGATCATATAATTTCTGCGACCGTTTCAGCCACTTAAGACATATTACCAGCACGTTCAGGACTCAGAGTGTACTTGTCATAGATTATGTCTCAGTGGTTCCAAGAATATATCTTTGAACATTTTTCGGGAATGAGTCAGACCCATTGACTGTCCTAAGCTTAGCAAGCAAGGCCTAACTTGTTTGATTGATTGATTGATTGAACATTTTATTAACAGATTGCAGAATGGGTACAGTACAGTACAGCTCAATACACACAATTGTTAAGGGGATGCAGACCAGAGAAAGACTTTTGTCTTGTTTACATCAGGGTCCCCCATTTTCAATTCATCATAACATATATGACATACATGACATACAGATAGTTTCAAGTTTCAAGTTTCTTTAATAGTTGTCATACAGAAGTACAGAATACTTTTGTACAAAATGCTTCTTACTGTTGCGCTCCAGAGACTGTGCATGACAAGATAAGTATGAAATAAAAACATAGTAAAAATTAGAAGTAAAAAAAGAGGTCACAGTGTTCAGTTTGATAGACAGTACTGCTACATCTATACATTTATGACATACCAGATTTACAAATACAGTACTGTTTGTGATACAAAAAGAGTCTAAAAAAGAGAGAGTATATACATTTGACGAAGAAACTGTACATTGGAGGAGGTTGGGTAGGTGGGGTGGGGTGGGGGGGGGGAGACTGTACATTGGAGGTGGGTGGGGGGGGGGGGGGGTGCGTATAGGCGGGGTGGGGTAACTGTATATTGGATTATCGACGAAACCTTACTTGGTCCCAAGAAGAGGGTCTCGTGTATTATTGGGTTAGGACATTTACAGGGGCCAGTTTTGAATTACAGTCTCCCGTAGGTGCTCTTTGAGAGTGGTTTTGAAAGTGGGTAGTGATTCACATTCCTTTACATGCTGTGGGTACTAGGTCGTTCCACATTGTGGCAGCCTAGGAGGGGATCGATCTGTTTATCACATTTTGTTTGATGCTTGAGCTTTATCACTTAATCGTTTTAATGCAACCGGTGGCATTTGTTGTTCAGGCACTGCGGGGGAAGTGACATTTGATTTGATTTGATTTTGATTTGTCTCGAACATAGAAACATAAAACAAGTTTAAAAAACAAAAAGGTAAATAGTCAAAGACTATTTCCATACAATAAGTGTTCGAGAAGGAACAGGGGGAAGTAAAACAACTTATCAAGCCCTGCCCCTTCCTTACAATATTTGACATTATAATTTAATAAAAATAAAAATAATATAACAAATAATAAAAAATAAAATAAAAGTACAGTTTTTTATATATCCAAATATCCAAATAAGAAAAAATAATAGGCAGTCACATTACTGCTCAAGCTCCTCTCTCTTATATGTGTCCATAAGTGCTTGTTTATAGCTACCTTTAAATTTATTGATATTTTTTAGCTTAATTTTATATTCGCATCCAGACCATTCCAGAGTGATACCCCACAAACTGCAATGCACATACTTTTAAGAGTTGTACGTACCGTAGGTTGCTTTAAAGCTAATGTCCCTCTAGCCGTGAACATTTTTTGAATGTTGCTTGGTCATTTGTTTTTTATTGCCAGAAACGTAATTTGTGCAGATTTTAATTTGATTAAGTCCATGAATTTTAATGTTTGACTCCTTACAAACAGACTATTTGTGTGATCTAAATATCTACCATGATGTACTATCCGTATGGCTCTTTTTTGCAGTGTGCATTATCTTTTGTAAGTTGCTTTTATAAGTATTTCCCCAGATTTCAACACAATATCAATATGATAGATATGGTACAATGAGTGTGCAATATAATGTATATAGTTTTCTGATTCAGGATATATCTAGTATTGCCCAGTATACCAATACTTCTCGCTAACTTTTAACACAAATATTTTATATGGAGTTTCCAGCAGAGTTTGTAGTCTATTAAGACCCCTAGAAACTTGTTTGTATATACTCTCTCAATTTTTACATTATCAATTTTCAGTTGAGGATCAGTGATTATTTTACAATTTCCAAATATCATGAAGTTGGTTTTTTTTCAAATTGAGTGATAACTTATTTGTGTTGAACCAACCTTTTAATTTGTCCATTTCTATGTTTGCCACTTCTAAAAGCTGCTGAAGGTCATCCCCCGAACATAAAATGTTGTCATCCGCAAAGACAACAAGTTTCAGTATGTCAGATACTTTACATAATCATCTATGTATAAAATGAACAATTTGGGTCCCAATACTGACCCCTGTGGAACACCACAGGTAATGTTTAAGCATTGTGACTTGTGCTGACCCATCAGAACAAATTGCTGCCTGTTACTAATATAGCTTTTCAGCCAGTCTAGAGCAACCCCTCTGACACCAAACCTGTCCATCTTTTTCAGTAAAATCTCATGATCTATTGTATCAAAAGCTTTTTTTTAGGTCAATGAATATTCCTAATACATATTTCTTTCTCTCTATACCGTCCGTTATTTCCTCTACAAGCTCCATTAATGCCATGGAGGTAGATCTAGCTGTTCTAAAACCATACTGGCTGTCCATTAGGAGATTATGTTTTTCAATTAAAGTGTCTAATCTTGCAACATATAGTTTTTCAAGTATCTTTGAGAACTGTGATAGCAGGGATACCGGTCTATAATTGGTAAAGAAATGCTTGTCTCCAGCTTTAAATAATGGTATAACCTTTGCAATTTTCATTTTTTGAGGGAATGCTCCCATTTTGAACAACAAATTTAATATATGAGATAGTGGCTCCACAATTCCTTGAATAATATTTTTTACCAGAGACATATCAATGTCATCCCCATCTGTGGAGGTTTTATTCATGCATTTGTTTACCATCTCAATAATGTCCTCTTTCTCCACAGATCCCAGAGATATTGAAGCAGGGTTTCTTTCTCCACAATCGTCCACTGCAAAATTCTTCCCAGTGTTGACATAATTTGAAAGATAACTGCAGATGACCTGCAATTGCTCAATTCTATATAGCGCGAGAACTGAACATTCTAATGATGTAATGATAGCTACTCATCTTTGAGCCATGGAGTTCTAGAATCCCAATACACATTTCTGAGAGAAAATTTGACCAAAAAACGTATACTTTAAAGGGATATTTCAGTAGAACCGGTCAAAAGTCTGCAGTCTTACAGTACCTCTATCTAAAGTCATCTAGCGACCACTGTCCGCTGTCAACACCACCATTCCTCCCAGGTGTCAGGCTCCTCATTCACTTACTTCATTTTGGAGACCTAGATAAATATCATACTTCTGAAGTATAAACAAACTACTGCTGTGCAGTTTTCAATAAAGCAGACAATTCTGGTCAGAGGTATGCGTTTGTTTTGGCATTTTATGTGTATTTACAGATTCATGACTTTTGAAAAATAAAAACAGATCCGATCAATTTGTTTTAGGTTTGAGTGTGCTGTGTTTTTCCCTATGTGGAGTGGTTACCATGGTTACATGATGCCCTGCTAGTGGAAAGATTCTAAACATTCTGTGAAAGGTTCAAACCTCAAGTGAGAAATAGTTCCTATACTCATAATTTGAAAATGGCAACATTAGCAAAACAATTATGTACAAGTATTATATTTAGACTTGGTCCTTGATAGGGACATTTACCAACACACTTCTCTCTTTCTAATACACACACACATGTACAAACACACTATCTCTCCTTTTCTCTTACTATCACACGCACACACATGGCCTTCACTCCTAGACTACCCACACACACCCTCTCTCTCTCTCTCTCTCGCTATACTTATATCTCGACTTGTACACACATATGCACACACACAGTTGTCTACGTCATTATCCAGATATCTCTGTACATCATAATAATTCATATTATGTCCGTCAATGCTCCACTTGTTTTGTCTACTATCCTGTATAAATACTTTGTTAGTGTAGTAACTTCCTAGCTTAATCTTCGTACTCTGCGCTGTGTTTTAACCTTATAAAGCTCTTTGAAGTACTACTTAGCTACAAATGCAGATAACCATGTATGTGATGGTTTTCTGCTCGTACACCTTCAGAGAACACGGCGCGGCGGTTGAAGAAATCGAGTTCTGAGCAGTTTGAAAAGGAATCCGTGTTTAATAAGAAGGATTTCAATCAATACAAATCAAAGATTTGAAGGAACAATTGCAATAAAACCTGATGGAAGACCTCACTATGCCGAGGTTCACCAGACTTTAGGCTAAATATTCAATATCTATGGGCTTGTCTCGTCTCGGCTTCTTCAGATCGTAGGTTTTCGCGGCCGTCTCTCTGCTGCGTGTTTTCCTCAGTCTGTTGGAGAGAGAAAGGGTGTGTGTTCTTTGTCGCTTCCTGGGTCTCTGTTCGGGTCTGTTGTTCTGTCTCTACTAGCACGGAGTCTTGCTAATATCAAATTTAGGCTCCGCCTCTAATGTTACGGCAAGCGGGCGTTTTCCAACCTCTCCTCGAGTGTTCCTATTGGAGGACACGTACTCTCAACTCTTATTGGCTAACTCCTTATCGTGACGTTTTACATCGAATTGTGTCACGATGTGGTTTCAAATGGTCTTTTCTTTTGATCTGTGATGGTTATCTGCTCTTTTGTTTTCAGCAGAGACAAACTGGCATCTCAAATGGCAGTTTCATTGTTGGAACAGATGGCCTAGGGCCCTGGGTTGTAAAATCACCCATGTTATTGACTTTCCCAGGAAGGATCAAACGAGACACTGTCTCCTACTCAATAAGCGTCTGCTTGTTTCAACCCCCCTCCACAGAGATTTGAGGAAGCCCGAAGCAACAGCTGCATTACTAAGTCAGAGGTGTCTCGTTTCTTGTACTTTAGGAGGGGGGGGGAGAAAAGTGTATGTATTGTACCTCTGTGTTTTCGCCATTCTGTGCTTCATGATATACAGTACAATAACCACCAGTTTGGCTGGAATTCTACTACAGTTTCCCCGGTTTGGGGATTGATAATCCCCAAGATACATGTTAGTAATTCCTCAAACAAACTGTTTACAATTACCTTAACCTTACTGTTTAACCTAATTCGCTCAAAGCCAAACCTTTCCAGAATCCTTCTGACTCTCATTTTTCATATCTGTTAGTATCATTTGCTTTCAACACCCACATTACTCCTCCCCCACTGACCGACTATGGACCCATCTTTTATTTACACAGTTCTCTATTCACGCACACCGTTTAACAATTTCCACTCATTTTGCAGGTTATATACAATGTTATCAGTTATATCAATTTCACTTCCGTCTAGGTACGTCCCTTTATACAAAAAGATGATCGTACCAATTACCAGGTTTTAGACTATACTTTATGTGTTTTTTATCCAAATGTGTCTGTTTTGTGCAATTCACTCTGAAAGAAAAGACCTTACATTGCATTTACTATCTAAACATTTCTAAAAAAGGAGAGAGCTTAGCTAATGAAAAACCAAAAATCAAAAATTAATATGTACACGCCCTCTCCAAGGCCTATCAGTTACACTATCCCTTCCTTTGCCTATGTATATCGTTTAGGCTTCTTGATGACTCGTTGTGGTCGAGCATCTTGTTCCGGGCTTGTGCTAAGCACTGGTTCCTCTGGCTCTTCTGGTACCTTCTCCATGTCCACAGAGGAGAAGTTATTATGTTCCAATTCATAATCCTCTCCTCTGTCTGGTTCCTGTAAAAAACCTTCATCTTCTACTGGTGGCCAATCGTGGCCCCCTCGGTCTGGCTCGCCATAATCATCCGGGTCTTCCCCATCGTTTGGGGTTAGCGCCGCCTTCACTTCGCCTTCGTGTAACGGTTGCGACGCCCCGGTTTTACCGTCAAGGTCTTGTGGTTCAGGTTCCCATTCTTGGTCCGTATTGGTTGCTTTTACACAATGAGTAACGTGAAACCACATAGGCGATCCTTCAACTTGTAAAGCCCTCTCGGTGGCTCGAACGACTTTGTATGGCCCTTCCCGTCTCGCGCCAAACCACTTGCGTCTAAATACTTTGACATAAACGTAGTCGCCTGGTATGATTTGAGGTGTAGTCTGCCTATTCACCTCATCCCCGGTTTCATGCTCCTGTCTACTGGAGACATGAACCAGAATACTTTTGTGTATCTTTGACATGTATTTTATGTACTCACGCATGTCGTTGTCCAGGATGTCCAAACTCGGACCTTTGCCTGTCGCGCGCAAACCTGGTACTACCATGCAGCGACCTAGCATCATTTCGTGCGGTGTCAAACGCAGACCGCGAAGTTCGCACGAACGACAAGCAAACCGTACTAGAGGGAGAGCGTTCAACCAAATCAGTCCTGTGTGTTGACAGATCATTACCAGCTTATTTTTAATTCGTTTTTAACCGTTTTCTTATTGTTTTACCTTGTGCTAACCACAGCCTCCTCTTTGTTGTGTGCAGGTCTCGGTACTGCTCCAATTTTCCACAGAGGGAAACGATTTTCCCTCTGTCCTTATTTGCATTTTGGATTATTATTTACAAAACACATAATAGATTGGAAACATTTATTTTCGCAGATACATTCTCTACTGTTCCGCATTTTAACAATACATAATTCTCCAAATCATTTATCTATGTATTTTACAGCTTCTTACGTTAGCATCCAATCAAATCACCTTTGTCTCATTTCTTATTTGTGCTGTACTGTTTTACTAGATCAAATATCTCAAGCTCAACACAACTATCCACGCCCTTAAAAGTGGAATATTCATTATTTCACTATCAATACCTTGTTTCCCGACAGCTCCTCGGTCCGGACAGCCAGCTCTAGACGAGGCCAATCACCAACAGCCCCTATGTGCATGGTCAACAAACCACAGTCCCTTTAAACACTCATCACACACACTCCGCCAGCTTTCAACAAGCCGGTGCAGAGCCTCCCATAAGTCAATCATCAAATTCACATGTCTGCACCCTACATGAACACTATCTGGCCAATTTGCGACCAGAAACCTACAGAGCTTTCTATAGACAGAGAAATATGTTTTCTCAACACTTAACATAACCCAACATGTGACACAACCCCCCAGATTCTACATCTGGACTCTTAATGAGCGGAAAACAAACCATGAACCAGCTCCCGTCCATTTCTCAGTTTCCAGCTCATTATATCAGACTTCCTACCAGTCTCGCTGTGTCACCACCACCTGCTATCCCTGACCAGCGAGAGATCCCTCCCAGCCAGCCAGTTCCTAAAAAATATAGTCAAACAAAAACAAAGAAAGTTGTAAATAAGCAAAAATTGTGAGTGCCTAAATGCTATACACTCATCCAACAGAATTAACTATCATCTAGAGGCATAAATACCCCTGCAACAAAATTAAATAGTCCTTTGTTTCCAACTCTGTCTAACATTAAATGTTCCATTGTTCCTGTCTAAAACCATTAATTTTGTTAGTTTGATTAGCTCATGCAATATTCAGTTACGTCATCCCTCTATAGCCCCAACTTACCCTGGTTAGTCTTCCAAACCATTTTAGTAACTCGCACACCTAATCAAACCTTATCTATGTATCATCATCTCTATCCTTATTCTAATCAGTCTGAGCTAGCCGGGCCATTGTTCGCACACTCCCGTGAGATATGACCAGTCACGCCACATGTCCAACACACCACCACCCGTGGCCGGAATCCTCCCGGATTCCGGGGTCTGCCTCCTCCTTTCGGCCATGGTTGCCACTCTTTGTATCGCGGCCCAGTTCCCTGTCCGGGCAACGGAGCACAGGGCACTCTTTGATCACGGCGGCCTAGGTCAGACGCCTGAAGCATGATTTCAACAGCTGTCGCTTCTAGTAGCGCAGCCTTTCTTGCCAGTTCTCGTCCCAATCTCTGAATCTCGTGTGCGGCTTGACCAATCTCCAGCTGTATCTTCATCAGATCTCGATGAACTGCCCTGTGTTGTTCGAACGCTGTCACAAACGCTCTCTGTTGTCTATAGGATGCTGCCTCTTCCCCCATCTCAGCACCGGCGGTTTGACTTCCCATCACTGGGCTGGGCCGATGTTGAGGTAGCTGTCGATGGACAGCACAGGGTTGGTTCTGTTCCGGACGGCTTTGGGGAACAGCCTGTGGCAGCAGCTCTGCAGAAAGGTCTCCAGCAGGAACTGGGCCGGGGCGGCGAGGAGGGTCTGCTCGCTGTCTGGAGCACCCACGTACTGGAACGGCCTGATGGGGGAGGGGTTCTCCATCACCATGTGTTTGGGTTTGACCACAAAGTCGTTGTGTCCTCCGAATGGAATGTGTTTCTTCCCGCCTCTCATCTTGGCTTCGGTGCTGAGGGCAGGTTGGACATGGGGGCTGTAGAAGCTGTTCGTGTATTCCATACCTGCTGTCGGTCTCAGTTCCAGCCATCCGGCCAGAGTGGATTTCACGGGACCACTGTAACAACGCTGCCCTCCTCAGTCTCTTTTTCTGTACCTTGGTTAAACTGCAGTCGCCTGCAATGGACACTCCAGCTTGAATCGGTTCTGGTTGGAGTAACACCGTCGTCACTGGTTCACTCCCCTGTATTGGAACCAAAGTCAACATTGCCAGTCCTTTTGTCGTACTGGTCACATGAGAGAAGTCCATATTGATCAGATCATTATCACTGGTAAAGTCTATCTGGGAAATGTCTGCAGAGGCTCTCGGCCTACTCCCCCCAATGGCCCGATCACTAAGCCCCTTTTCCATATTGTTGTTGTTATTATTCTATTGTTAATAATATTGCATTTACCGCTCCAGTTGTTCCTATCAATGTTCCACTAAGGTGAACTTCCTATGTTCCTGTCATTCATTCCACTTCAAACACTCCTGTAATTACCGTTTGAAAAAACAAGTTTCTCTGTCTTTCCTATTTCTACTTACTTGAGTTAAAACACTCACTGTCAACGTTTTACTGTGCAGACAAGGATTGATAACTGGCTTATCATTCATACTTATACCAAGGCTCATTACAGCCGGCCCGTTTCCCCAGATGGTTATGGAATTCGTTCAGAGCTCCTGTCCAGTCGAGCACCTGTATGGAAAGAAAGCAAAAAACATCCAGACTTAATTCAGTGGCATTTCCCTGTTATCTCCACTATTCGTTATGCATTGGAAATGTCGGGCAACACTATACTAAAATATTTAACAAGACACAGTGTGATCTGTTTGAAAATAACGATATAACGATACAGCTTATCTCGTTCGATCTCTGTCAACACACTGGGTTCCTATTTTTTGTTGAATCTCCGCTCTCCTTTACTTCCGCTTGATCCTGCTCCAATTCTGATGTTCCTCGGAAAACCAAAACATCTTGATTAATATAGTTACATTCATTTTTTACATTCTTTTCCATTATTTAGTACCACACCCCCCAGGGGACACCTGTCACCCAGACACGTGTCCCCCAGAGGTAATCTAAAGAATGCCACAGACGCCGCGCCACGCACGCCGTGAGGTGCCGACCCTGTTTTTCTGAAAAGACCTTGACAGCCTCTCCACAGCGGCCTAAACCCACCTCACCACAGGTACATAGCAGACAGCATCCCGGCAACCTCCCCTGTGCTCCAGGCCAGTATCCCCAGAGTCCAGTGCCCTGCCGGACGGCCACACATAGCCGACCAGACCCAACACCGAACCCCGGGCACACCGCCCCATACCACACAGCCCTCCAAACGTACCTACTATGGGGAAAAAAACACAATTGTACACACAATCCTATCCCGTCAATTGCAACGCACGGCCGTCCAGGAACGTCCCCCGCCTCGCACCCACACGCACGCCCCGGCCCTCCCACTCCCCAACCCTGAATGTCCACCACCCAGATCAGAGAATAGTCGCCAGCGCGGACGCCGGGCACCACGGCTTCATCGGAACGCCCACACCCACCCTGCCACCCTCCGCGCCAACCCTCATCACCATCATTGCATACGCAGGCGCAACCGAGCGGTGTGGGTCCCCCGACGCAGAACCAGCCGCGCCGAGAGTCTTGAACACGTACGTCACACATACCCTGATAACATTCACACAAACTACTATAACCGCAAACATCACCACAGCACACAGCAAATACTTAGCAATTCTCCATCCTATGTAACCTAACCAACTTAATAAGTCCCAAAACAATATACCTAGCACTACACCGCGTTTGAAACCCATAAAAAACTCTATACACAGGCCCTAACCCAGGAGAGAAAGAGAAGCGTTTCGGGGGGGGGGGCCGAGGGGGGGGGTACATGGAAGAGAGGCGGTGTTGAAATGAGGGGAGCGAGCGAGAGGGGGGGGGTAAGAAAGAGAGAGAGGGAGAGAGGGGGGAGGCGAAAAGGGAGAGGGAGGGTGAGAGAAGGAAAGAAAGAGAGGGGGGGGTGAAAGAGGAAGAGAGAGAGAGGGAGAGGAGGCGAGAGAGAGAGAAAGAGAGAGAGAAAAAGAAAGAGAAAGAGAGAGAGAGAGAGAAAGAGAAAGGGAGAGAGAGAGAGGAAGAGAAAGAGAGAGAGAGAGAGAGAGAGGGGGAGAGAGAGGGGAAGAGAGAGAGAGAGAGAGAGAGAGAAAGAGAAAGAGAAAGAAAGAGGAAGGTGAGAGTGAGAGGGAGAGAGAGAGAGAAAGAGGAAGAGAGAGAGAGAGAGAGAGAGAAAGAGGGGGGGGAGGCGAAAAGGGAGAGGGAGGGTGAGAGAAGGAAAGGAGAGAGAGAGAGAGAGAGAGAGAGAAAGAGAAAGAGAGAGAGAGGAAGGGAGGTGAGAGGGAAGAAGAGGGGGAGAGAGAGTGTACAATGAAAACGTTCTGTGAGCAGAATCCAAACACATCCATCCTGTACACTTCTGCCCCCTACCGTATCCCCAATAAACTCCACCTTCCCCTTAACAATGGACGCTCGCCACCCCTACCAAGATGGACGCTCGGTACCCTCCCAAAATGGACGCTCGGCGCCCCTTCTAAGATGGACGCTCGGCGCCCCTTCTAAGATGGACGCCCCCTCGCGAGACATACCGAGAGTCCCGTCATGCCATGACGTCAGCACAGTTAGCTTAGCATGTTAGCTTAGCATATTAGCTTCGTTAGCTTAGCATATTAGCTTCGTTAGCTTCAACCTAGCGCGCGCTTACGACGTCACATCCGGCGACCGCTTTAGCCGTTTAGCGCAGCTAGGTAGCATTAGCTTAGCTTCTCCCATGATCCCATAAAAACGTTCCCAACGACCCGTTCCGCCGCGCGGGCCGTCCCCTCGCAACGTTAATACAATACCACATACCCCACAACAGAATCCTATTCCCCTCAAAACGCCAGTGTAGTGATCTAATTAGAAATATAAAAACATAATAGTAAAATACTAGTTTGACCCCTCCGTCGTCATTCCCGGCGAGCTTAGAACGACTTCCGGGTCGGGGTCTAGATAATCCCGATCACCTTAAACATTACATAACTGTTTTATCCGCCACGAATATGAAAAATTTTAAGTGCCTTACACATCGCCGTAATCTCAAGACACTATCGATCGACCTTATACATTTGAATTACGTCTACTTTTCCCTCCGTTCGCTCCGGTGCCTCAGAGGCTAACACAACAGCTAACGTTGATACGTACGAGCTTTGACGAGAACGCGCTTCCCCTCCACGCATAGTTGAGTGGCGCAGTGGATATTGCGTGCACCAGGTTCAACACCAAAAACCGTTCTCCGTCATATTATAAGTGCCACTTTACAGATTTAATCTATATACTTTACACATGTTAAACCTAACCATAACGCTTTCACTCATACACAAACATCATACACTAGTAATTGTTTAACCATAGCTTGCAACATACGAGTCCACCTTAACGTATCATTCTAATGTTACAGCCTATCGTTGTTTAAATCTAACATGTCCGGCTGTGCCCAGGGTAAAAACTAGACCCTATTCATGCTTCATTTCTACTTTAGAAAATACTACGCATTATGTGCTTAAGCCAATACTATAAGGCGTACTATGCACACGTTCCCCTTGCTCAACCCTGAGCACAAACCTAGACATTGTTCCTAAATACTTCCATACCTATTCTTAATGTTCCGACCACGGGCAGCGTCTCGTTCACTTATGCTAAAATTTCTACTATGGAAAATACTACGCATATCCGTGCTTAACTCTCTTACTGTAAGGAATACTACAGCACTAGTGTGGTTAAAAATCCTGCTCACAGGACCCCTAATCACACAGCCTTGAGCCGCTACCCCTTGGTCAGAACATTTCATTTAATACTTAATTACAGTCATACTTTTAGCCACCCCCTCGTTGGTTCGAATTGAACACCCGTACACTCCATAACACTCACCTTTAGCGACTTCCAGTCACTTGAAGACGGATCGATTGATCAGTTGTTGTTGTCGTTCGAGGTGAAGAAAGAGGAGAAAAAAAAAAAAAAAAAAAAAATTCTCCTTTGTTCTCGTTCAAACCGGACGTTTCTATTCAAGGGTCACAGCACCAAAATTGTAGTAACTTCCTAGCTTAATCTTCGTACTCTGCGCTGTGTTTTAACCTTATAAAGCTCTTTGAAGTACTACTTAGCTACAAATGCAGATAACCATGTATGTGATGGTTTTCTGCTCGTACACCTTCAGAGAACACGGCGCGGCGGTTGAAGAAATCGAGTTCTGAGCAGTTTGAAAAGGAATCCGTGTTTAATAAGAAGGATTTCAATCAATACAAATCAAAGATTTGAAGGAACAATTGCAATAAAACCTGATGGAAGACCTCACTATGCCGAGGTTCACCAGACTTTAGGCTAAATATTCAATATCTATGGGCTTGTCTCGTCTCGGCTTCTTCAGATCGTAGGTTTTCGCGGCCGTCTCTCTGCTGCGTGTTTTCCTCAGTCTGTTGGAGAGAGAAAGGGTGTGTGTTCTTTGTCGCTTCCTGGGTCTCTGTTCGGGTCTGTTGTTCTGTCTCTACTAGCACGGAGTCTTGCTAATATCAAATTTAGGCTCCGCCTCTAATGTTACGGCAAGCGGGCGTTTTCCAACCTCTCCTCGAGTGTTCCTATTGGAGGACACGTACTCTCAACTCTTATTGGCTAACTCCTTATCGTGACGTTTTACATCGAATTGTGTCACGATGTGGTTTCAAATGGTCTTTTCTTTTGATCTGTGATGGTTATCTGCTCTTTTGTTTTCAGCAGAGACAAACTGGCATCTCAAATGGCAGTTTCATTGTTGGAACAGATGGCCTAGGGCCCTGGGTTGTAAAATCACCCATGTTATTGACTTTCCCAGGAAGGATCAAACGAGACACTGTCTCCTACTCAATAAGCGTCTGCTTGTTTCAACCCCCCTCCACAGAGATTTGAGGAAGCCCGAAGCAACAGCTGCATTACTAAGTCAGAGGTGTCTCGTTTCTTGTACTTTAGGAGGGGGGGGGAGAAAAGTGTATGTATTGTACCTCTGTGTTTTCGCCATTCTGTGCTTCATGATATACAGTACAATAACCACCAGTTTGGCTGGAATTCTACTACATTAGCACACCATTATTTAGAGATCTAGGCCATCGCTCTAACCTATAGGTCTCTCAATGTTGCAACATGTAATGTAAGTAAACTCTACTCCTCTGTTGTCTGCCCACCTCTGTGAATAATATCTGGCCAATTTATTCCACATCAGTCCTCAAAATGAATAGAAGTGAATAAGAAGCCCGACACCTGAGGAATGGTGGTGTTGACAGCAGACGACAGGGACAGCAGTTTTCGCTAGCTTACTTGTAGAGGCACTTACAATAGAGGTAAGACTGCTGATTTCTGAAGTTCCAGTAAAGTGAAATATCCAGAACCAACCCCATTACTGGCTCAGTTATAGGCATTAAAGCAGCTTCCCAGATCTTTGCAAAGAGTTAAATGGGAGGGTACATGCTATTTTAAACATTCATGTCACAGTTGTGTCTATCGTGCTTCTGTGTGGTTCTTCTCATCGTGTTTGACACTCTGAGCATGGCACTAGCACTGCCAGGGCAGGGTTAGGGGTTCAGTTCCCACTGGGGCCAGCCATACTGAAAAATGTATGCGGTCATTCCATTGTAAAGCACCTCGAGCAGGCCTAGGGAAGCACTCCAGAAATGCAGACATTCATTACATTGATTGATTGATTGAAAACTTTATTAACAGATTGCAGAATGGGTACAGTACAGTACAGCTCAATACACACAATTGTTAAGGGGATGCAGACCAGAGAAAGACTTGTCTTGTTTACATCAGGGTCCCCCATTTTCAATTCATCGTAACATATATGACATACATGACATACAGATAGACAGTACTGCTACATCTATACATTTATGACATACCAGATTTGCAAATACAGTACTGTTTGTGATACCAAAAGAGTCCAGAAAAAAAAAAAGTATATACATTTGACGTAGAAACTGTACATTGGATTGGGTAGGTGGGGGTGGGGGGGGACTGTACATTGGAGGTGGTTGGGTGGGTTTGGGTAGGAGTGGGGGGGGGGGGGGGTTGGGTATGAGGGGTGGGTGGGGGACACTGTACAACTGTACAAACAAAACTGTACATTGGAATATTGACATGACCATACTTGGTAATTTACTGTACATTGGAGGGGGTTGTTAGGACATTTACAGGGGCCAGTTTCGAATTGCAGTCTCCCGTAGGTGTTTTTTGAGAGTGTTTTTGAAAGTGGGTAGTGATTCACATTCCTTTACAGCTTTTGGTAGGGAGTTCCACATTGATGTGGCATAATTGCGAAACGAATTGCGAAACGAAACATGCAATATGGGGAGTAGACATGTGGTGCTCCAGGGGCCAATGATCTGCTTGTTTGCTGGTATGTAGATATTGAAGCCAATTAACTTGGTGTGTCTGTACAAATTGCAGGAAGTAAAATTAAAGGTAGAAATCTCCCTTTTCGCCATATCACTTGCTATTCTACAGAATGGCCCCTAGGTGGCTCCACTGAGATCAAATTCCAACTTTCCAGAGCCATCTCCAGCTGAGGAAATAGTGTCAAAGGATTTGATCAAGTAATTGAATAGTGCTTTCCCTCGTCATTGTCGTACGAATAAACAGCCATGTAAAATAAAATGTTTTTAAAATGTGGTATTGTTCATAATTCTTTTTCCTACAACATTCCACAGGATTTTCTAAACTAATTACATATATTAGACAAATTGACTAGATTAAGCCAATCTTCTACATGAGTACACTAGTAATGCTAAACTGGATTTTTAAAATCATCTGATCTAAACTGGTAATTCCTATGTCCCGTCTTCTTCCAGGAGTGCTTCCATGTGCTTCTGGCAGGCGGGAATGACCTGGCTGAAGTCCTGGAACTCAAATTCGATCACATCTTCTTCATAGGTAAAGACGATGGGATGAAAATAAATTCAGAGACCAGAGTGTGCCACTCTCCTGATGTTGAATCACTCCTAATAATGTTAAACCCGGTTGCCTAGGAAACAAAGAGGATGGAAGCAGAGTGGCCCAGGCCGCGGCGCGTCTACTTACACCAGTCACCTTGGTTCTGGGTAGCAAGAACCCGTGTTACGTGGATGAGCAATGTGACATCAACTCCACCGCACAGCGCATCGCCTGGGCACGCTTCCACAACGCTGGGCAGAGCGTGGTGGCTCCCGACTACATCCTGTGCCACGCCGATGTCAAAACACACCTGGTCCAGGCCATGAAGTGCTGCCTGGTACAGTTCTACGGCGCGGATCCCCGAGAGTCCCGCAGCTTTGGCCGAATGGTGAATCTGGAGAGCTTCAACCGCACCAGAGACCTCCTGTGGAGGTCCGGCAAGGTGGCCGTCGGTGGGCAGGTGATTGAAGCAGAGAGATATATTGGTAATACATTAGTTATCTCTTTTGGGGATTTTAAAATCCACCCAACATAACAATCTGCGCTGCAATTGCCGTTATTGCTTCTGGATGTGTGTTTTCTTTTTTTTGTGTGTGTTTAAGCCCCGACGATTCTGACAGAGGTGGGGAACTCGGACCCTGTCATGCAACAGGGCATTCTTGGCCCAGTTCTGCCAATCTTGACCGTAGAAAGTGTGGATGAGGCCATCGCCTTCATTAATAAGCAAGAGAAGCCTCTCTGTGTGTACGCGTACTCCACCAACAGCAAGGTGAAAGGCATGCATTATTAAGTCACGTATTCAGTATTCAATGGACAGGCTTTGTACAGCTGTCATTTCATTATATTCTTTTCACATACGTCCATCTTCCCTGCTGCAGGTCATCTCAAGGCTAATGAACGAGACCTCTAGCGGGAGCTTCTGCTCTAACGACAGCGTGCTGCAGAGTCTGATGGTAGTGCTGCCTTTCGGTGGGGTTGGTAAGTCAGTGGCGCGCTCCCTCACTCACAGCAGAGGGATTTAACGATGGGTTGGACCAAAGCTTAATGGAGCGCACAATCGGAGTTGGGTAGCAACTGACTACATGTAATCGGGATTATGTAATCGGATTACAAAAAGCAAGTACATTTACATTTTGTCAAGGAAGCTTGATGTGTTTTTGTAAGGGTCATTTGATTTGACCAACTGTAAATACAGAATATGGTAAACGTTGAGATGATTAGAGAGAGAAAAAAAGAACATTTGTGGAACTGTGGAACTGTATCCATTTCTTCTTTTGTATAAGGTGCAATCTTAATATTTGATTTTGAAGTCATCCAAAAGTATCCAATTAGATTAACAGAACAGACTTGTTTTGTAATCGAAGGGATTATGTCACTTATTAGTTATTACAAAAATTGCCATGTCATTTGTATTCAGTAACTACATTTCAAAGTAATCCGACATGAACTCTGTGTATACAATGAGGATGGCAAAAAAACAGCCCATGTATAAATGCATAGTATTAACACGTCTTCTTTAAAACCCGACAGGTGCCAGTGGCATGGGCTCCTACCACGGCCGCTACAGTTTCGACACCTTCTCTCACAGGAAGTCCTGCCTGCTAAGAAACACGCGCTTTGAGTGCATCACCTATCTGCGCTACCCGCCTTACGAGGACCGCAATCTGTCTCTGCTAACATGGGCCAGTACCCTCTCCCAGAAGAGCCAGGGCTGGTGCCAAATCCTGTAACATGGGCCAGTACCCTCTCCCAGAAGAGCCAGGGCTGGTGCCAAATCCTTTGACTGTGTGTGTGTGTGTGTGTGTGTGGGGGGGGGGGGGTGGTAACAGAGCTATGTGGAAAGAGAAGCCAAGACCTACTGTCCTCATGAGACAGCCTTGGCATTCAAATGCATCTTATGAGTTCAGTGAAAAGAGGGGGTGAGATCATGTCATGTCATGATTATCCATTATGATAATGTATTGGAACATTATCTATTCAGCTTATGCAGTGATAATTACAATACCATGAAGGGTTTATATTATGTGTTTTTATTTACAGCTTATCAGGAGAAATATTACATCTGACTGTACAAACAAATCCCGATCTTCAATCAGAAAGTATGATTTTTCAATTTGGACAAATGCAGTCTTTGAGCAGTTTTGTCCCAAAATCCCACAATGTTGTCCTCCTCACCCGAGTTCTATCATTCTGGTCTTTTGTAGATCTTTTCTTTATTCCCTTCTTTCATGGCTGCATATCTAGCCACTGTGAACAGGTAGTCACTCAATCTGAGGGAAAATGTAAGATTATTTTTTACATATTTCTTACTTTTCTGTCAATCATGTTCATGTTTGTAAAGGAACACACCAACATTATGGGAAATGCGCTTAACGTATTTTCCAGAGTCAAACAAGAAGATGGATACCAATTTCCTCCCTGTGTGTTCAGTAGAAAGCTATCCGGCTGCTAGCCTAGCTTAGCACAAATGAATGGCCAGCCTAGTTTCCAAATCCGGGAGAGGTGTTTTTGGCAAACGCCTAGGCTACCACCACTCCATATCCGCTTCCATTCATTTGTGCTAAGCTAGGCTAGCTTGCAGCTGGATAGCTTTCTACTGAACACACAGAGAGGACATTGGTATCTACAGTATCTTCTTGTCTGACTCTGGAGAAGATGGTAAGCACATTTCCCATAATGTTGGTGTTTTCCTTTTAAATGTCAGTGATGCACGATACTGACCTGTTCAAAAACTTTGCAATATCTGGATCTGCTTCACCCGAGCGCACAATAGGAGCAACACTGGAACAAGAACACAAAACTGTCAGCAAATGGTACCAGTAAATTAAGACAAATTAGCTGAGCCCATATTCACAAAACATAGAGTAGGAGTGCTGATCTGGTGTCACTGAAACATAAGCACTCGTCTTCATGACCTTATTCTAGACTGACAGACTGTATTTATCCAGAATCTCAAAGGAGTCATAGTGAGGTATATATGGTCATGTGACCCGAGCAGTCTGATCCCAGACCAGTAGCCTACTTCTATTCATAGAAGTTTGATAAATACAGGCCCATATCTCCAAGTTGAGGTTGGAAAATTCATGTGACCCCAACATTTAAAATCACATCAAATTCTCATCTCAGTAATTTTATTGATGTTTTTTTTTAGTGTAAAACAACTTGTTATTCACCACTGGGATAGAAATCAAGCTCCTCTTGGGAGTATGTTAGTGGTTGGCATTTGCTTTTAATTTTCTTATTTTTAAATAATCTGATATTAGTCACTTTAGCTTCGTTAGGACATTTTCAAGGGACCCCGTTTTCATATGTTTCATATGTGTTAAACTGATTTGTGTTAAACTAACACTGGAACCCGGTGAAACTGACCTGCGTTCTGCTCTGCGACAGACAGTCCGAGCCACGTGCAGAGCAGCGCTGCTCTTTCCTCCAGACTGTGAAACACAATACATGGCCTATTGTCACCATCTCCTAAAAGAACGGGCTCTCGCAACCCCAGGTCTCACAAGCCCAGGTCTCAATCTGGGGTGAGTTAGGCCTGAACAATGTATCACACAATAAATTAGAGAACGTGAGACTGAAAAGAGAATGAAGACATGCTTCACTCATACCCAGAAACACTATGTTAAAGGAACATGCTAACTTTTTGGGAAATTATCTTATTTGCCATCTACCCTGGAGGGAGACAAGCAGATACATACCCTTTTCTTCTCTGTGCATGCATTAGGCTTAGGGAACAGCTGCACCTAGCTAGTTAGCCTAGCTTAGCATCATTCACTGGAAGTAGGTGTGCCAGTGTAGCCTAGTTCCCAACAGTCACAAAATACACTCCAAATACAACTCCAAAAAACGTTCCTGTAAACATGTTGTGACCTGTGTATTTACCACGTGGAGAATTTGCCGAACCACTGATGCCTGGGCGCAGTCATTACATCACCTCAAAAGCCCTGTTTTTAAAAAAAAAACAGGGCTTTTGAGATGATGGAATCACTAGGCTACACTGGCACACCTACTTCCAGTGAATGACACTAAGCTAGACTAACGGTGCGGCTGTTCCCTAAGCCTAATGCATGCACGGAGAAGAAAAGGGTATGTATCGGCTTGTCTAACTCCAGGGTAGATGGCAAATAAGCTAATATCCCAAAAAGTTGGCGTGTCAACACTTACATAGTAGGGATGCACCGATATGAAGGTTTTGGCCAATATAAAAATGTCTGTTATGGCCGATAACCGATGTCAATATGATCTGTATAAATATTTATTTTATGATAATCACATTTTGTACATACTATTTATGTACATACTGAAACAATGTTAGCCCACAATCCTGTGCTGCATCATTGTCACATACAAGTAACGTTACCCAAACAAAAGAAAACACAGGCAGCTGGACCGATGTAATCAATAAAAAAATCCCTATCACCAGCTGATTTATGTTTGCTGATATATATCTCATCGGACTGATAAAGATGAAAATATCACTATCATTGGCCGATACCAATATAGTCACATACATTGTGCATCCCTATTACATAGTGGTTGAAATATGTTCCCACAATATACTATTGAAAGACTTAAAATTATGAATGATATTGCAAGTTATATTGCACTATATATTCTAAAATAATCACATGACATTTAGTCTATTATTTAGCCCTAGATGTGAGTGGGTTTACAAGTAATATGAAGTCTATTATTTAGGGCTAGATGTGAGTGGGCTTACAAGTAATATGAAGTATATTATTTAGCCCTAGATGTGAGTGGGCTTACAGGTAATATGAAGTATATTATTTAGCCCCCTAGATGTGAGCGGGCTTACAGGTAATATGAAGTCTATTATTTAGCCCTAGATGTGAGTGGGCTTACAAGTAATATGAAGTCTATTATTTAGCCCTAGATGTGAGTGGGCTTACAGGTAATATGAAGTCTATTATTTAGCCCTAGATGTGAGTGGGCTTACAGGTAATATGAAGTTAGTCAATGGTGGGAGTTCCTCTGAGAATGTATCAATCCAGCCCTCCAGGTCTGACACTGGCTGAGGGGTAAATTTGGTTTTCTCTGATCAGAAAGAAAGCAAAATTAGCAAGCAGATCTTGACTGAGCATTTCATAATGACAAGGCCATTTCAATTCATAGACATATTGTATTATTTGAAAAACATTATTTACTTATGTGACTGTCTCTTGCGGATGAACGAGGGGTGGCGATATTTGAGCCCACGTCTTGTAAAATACACTGTATCTGTAGGAGGAGAAGTAGAATTTTGTATAGGAAATAATCTGATATTGTCAGAAGTGAAGGAGGCTAATAAAAGCGAATTGATAATCCAACCTTGTCTAGTTGATATGTGAACGTGTGGTCTTTATCAAAGCAGAACTCTCTGGCCAAGCTATAATGAACATAGAAGATTGTCAGTCAAAAAACCCAAAACAAAACATTTTGAATAGACTGTAAAATATGGACAAATACCCAATAGCCGATGACAGTTCATCTGTAGCTCCCAACGCCTCAAACACATGGTCTTCTTTTGGCCTTCTCTCTCCTGTGAATGTGCTTGAGAAACCTTTTGGAGAAGATATGAGGATACAGTAAGCATTTAAACATTAAATAATGACACTAGTATACAATGAAACCTACAAAACCAACCTTTGTCTCCAGTTTTGGTGTATATTTTGGGCGTCCTGTTGCTGTCCCCTTCGGTGGCATAACTGTTCCAAGTATAGAAGATTTTAATAACAATATTCATAATATAATTTAATAACAGAATAGAATATAATGTGGTATATAAAGTGGCCTATCACCCTCTGATGCGATGCGATGCTGCAGTGCTAACCTGTCAACATTCTGGTAGACTAACGTTAGCCGGTGGAGCAAAATGCAACAAGATCTAAGATTCTAATATTAGGAGAATAAAGGGTGACAAGACTACCTTCTGTTCACCAAACCAAATGCCTTCTTTGTCCAGTGCACGTTTAGACATTTGAATGTCCTTTGAATACAAAATAGATGAGAGGGTTTCGTAACCAGTGAAGCCATGTTTTTAGCATTCGCAATACACGGAGGTGAATTGTATGTGCACGTCGGCTCGTGCAGTTTGTCCCTTTGTGCCGTACGTAGTCGAATGAAGGCGGTGACTTCATGGGATGAGACCAATCTGCAGATGGATGCTTCTCAATGAGAGCGAGCGGTGGAACGTGATTGGATAGTGTAATATATGGACTACTAGCTCAAGCGCTCTCATTGGATGCTGGCAGTCAAACCCACACTGCGCCATCGGTCGTCCGAGCGGGTTTGTGTTTTGACAGTTCATATTCGGAGGGCATTTAGTTATGTTCCCTATCATTTCGTCATACATTTTGGGATAATACAATTAAGTGGTTATTGTTAACGTACGTTCCTCTTTGGAAATATAGTGAGAAGCGAGTATAAGTCCCAACTTTAGCAGTTGAGCCATCGATGATACTAGCTTTTTGGCTATCAAAGCGATTAACTTCAAGCTTATAGTTTATCAATTCAAATCTAAGCACGTTATCTAGCGAGCAGCTTGTCAGCCCCCTGGTCTCAGGACAACCCTTTCTGCATCTGAAGCAAATGCATGTCAAGGAATGCATCGTGTCTGCACCGGGAAAGGCTATCCTCCACGGAGAGCATGCAGTTGTTCATGGAAAGGTGGGTCAACCTAAAACTGAAAATGTGTGGGATGCTGCACCTCCAACTTTATACTGGTGTGAGATTAAAGATTTTGTGATTTTAAAACAAAAACTCAAATCTATTTTTAGCTAGATTCATTAGCCTATATCAGTCGGGTTGGTGTAATTAGCCTACTGTTCAAAAAAAAATCTAATCATATTGCTCTCTTTACTCCAAACCAGGTGGCTCTGGCTGTGAGTTTGAACCTGAGGACATATCTATGCTTGAGGGCCAGCTCCACTGGTAAAGTGTGCGTCAACCTTCCAAACATCGACACATTCCTCTGCTGGGACCTGGCTGAGCTGAAGCTGCTTCTTCCTGACTCTTGTGGTAAAATAGGGTGGAGAGGGCAGGCCTGGGGTCTGTTAGGGACCCTTGCATAATAGTGTAGTACAAGAGAAATGTGCCATCACCTATATGCAAAAGGTCAGTTTAGTTTCTATTAGTGAATATTCACTACTGTCCCCTATAAACAAGAAATGAGAGAGGAGTTAGTATTTCCCTTGAATGTGTGTTATCACACCAATCAATGTAATGCTAAAGGGGCACTTCACCAAAAATCAATGCTGATTTATTTTGCACATAATCTCACACACATCCCAAAACTCTAAACCCTTTTGCACACATTCATTTAGTTTGACAGTTATTGAGAGTAAATTACTTTGTCATCAAGGACATTGAATCCTTGTATTTTGTTAATTACAGCACCATGAAATGATGTATAAGAAATGGCAATGCCTTGTCTTATAGGGACTGCTACCTTATAATTTCATTGAGCAAATTCACTTTATACATCTTGATTACATCACAGAATCTTGCTTCTGTGTTTTCTAGATTTGGAAGATTTCTTCATGTGTTGTTTGAACTATTCCAGACCATCATGTGACATCGTAAATTGAATGATATTTCTCTTGAAAGAGAAGTCATGCACTGTGTGTTTTGTAATAGTTAAATGTAAAAAAAAATATATGCAACTAACTAAAACGACCTTTTCTTTTTTACAGTGAAGAAAGAGATAAAACTGCTGGATGCTGAACTTGTCAGGAGACTGCGTGACTTTGTTGGTGTAACCAATGGCTACCTGGATACTCCCAGCATGGCCACCTTAGCCTTCCTGTACCTCTATCTGTCCCTTTTTGGATCCAGGTAAGAGAGAGTGGCAATTGATCTTTCTCAAGCTCCCCCTCTTCTCTTGATCCTCCAATTCTCCAATCACAACAGTGGCTCAGGAGGTAGAGCAGTCGTCTGGTAATCCAGAGGTTCCCGGTTCAATTCCTGCTCCTCCCGGGCAGCGTGTCGAAGTGTCCTTGAGCAAGACACTTAACCCCTAATTGCTCCCGATGTGCAGGTTGGCACCTTGCATGGTAGCCTCTGCCATCGGTGTGTGAATGTGTGAGTGAATGGGTAAAATGTGAGGAACAAATTGTAAATCGCTTTGGATAAAAGCGCTATATAATTGCAGCCATTTGCCATTTGTTGCTTTCAGGAAAGCAACAGTTGTGATTGGAGGACCAAGGAAAGAGGGCAGGGTTTGAAGATAGGTCAATTACAAATGATACAGCAGCTGGAGCATAATATTATACGTTCATATCCTAGTAGCAATAGCAAAATCAATGGGAACAGGCTTTTACAGGTAATAAACGCACAACAATTAGTCTAAGTTATGATGGAAACCTTTTTCTGATTTGATGCCCTCAACTAATGTACTCATCCTCAGAGTCGGTTACACTAGTATTAAATTGACCTGACTTACTAATTAATTACACTTACTAATCTTAATTATTACCTTACTAATACATTGAACATCTGTGTTATTATTGCAGGAGTCCAATCATAACTATTTTGAGATAGAATGGTTCACCAGGACCTTTCCACCAAAAAGGTTCTAGGTTAGCAGGCTATACAGAATAAAGAGAAACGGGGAAGACCAGAACAAATCTAGGAATAGCAGATCCATGATCCAAAGACAGACAGAAGTCAGAGTGGATACTCCACCGCTTCAGATGAGTGTCGGCATGGATGGAAATCTCATTTCAGTTTTGTTTTGGGGGGGCTGCTTCTCTATGTGGAATTTGTTTTTGTTAGGCTGACATTGTTCTGTGTGGAGCTCTACAATACGTTCAAATTGATAAGTCCCACACTTTGCTTAGAAATGATCGTACGCACGGGTTACGCACATATCTGTGCGTACGCACCATTGATAAATGAGGGCCCTGGCCTAGAACTGCACCCTGAGAGAGGGAACTGTGCCTTGAGAGGGAGGTTTGCCCTGAGTGGGAGGTTCGAAGGGTCAAAGTGGGTATACAACAGGAGGGAAGACTGTCAAGTTTTAAACTGTGGATACCAAACAGAGAAGGTAAAGACGACTTTGAACTGTTGAACAGTAATCCAGAACTATTTTATTGCACTGTAAAAAAATATATATATATTTGATCTATTCTATTCTACTATTTTATTGCACTGCACTATTGCACTATTTTACTGTGTCTATTTTATCTTACCGGTACTCTTTTTATTATTGTATATTTAAAACTGAATCAAACTATAAACAAGGTGGCCTGTTGGGATGTTAGATCCTAATGTGAAAAACTGATTTTATATGTCTGCACTTTATGTGTTCATTTTATGCCTGTCTTTTTTCTGTTGTGAAGCACTTTGAGCTGCAATTTCTGTATGAAAGGTGCTATACAAATAAAGTGTATTATTATTATTACTGCGTTTTTCACTGCAGAAAGTACCCCCTTCAATGGAGTTGGCAGGGATGATTGATTGGTCTAACAATCAATCTCTGATGATATTTGCTGACGATACAACAGTGATATGCCTTTCTGCTTTCTGAAGAGCAATGCCATTTTATTTCTCTCATTCTTATATACATTGTTCTTTCTACCGCTGCTCCCTCTCCTCGCTCGACCACGCCACACTGCTCTCTCTCACCTCGGATGCGCTCTCTCTCTTTCTCTCATTTTTATTTTAGAAATTAGTCGGGAAGCAGACAATGGGTCTCATTCTCCAACGGATTTACGACAAGAAATTTGGTCTCAGGCTCATTTGAGACATATTAGGGCCGGTAGAGAGATTCCCCAAACGTCCCTAAGATTGGATTCGGCCGTGGCTGAGAGCAGGATTTACGAGTGCTGAGGAGCACACTTATGATTGATTGATTGATTGAACATTTTATTAACAGATTGCAGAATGGCTACAATACAGTGCAGCTCAATACACACAATTGTTAAGGGGATGCAGACCAGAGACCAAGGCCTCCTTGAAATAAATTAATTAATCATGATTTCAATAAATATGACAATATATGTACGATTAAAAAAATTACCCATTTGATGTCGGAAAATTAATAATATGGATTCATCTGATCACAGGGCAGCTGGATTAACCATATCTATTAATAGGATTAACCATTAACCATAACTCTATCTCGCATATGTGCATGCGCACTGAATAAAGACCACAAATGTACCTTTAATCCCAATATTCGTCTGACCACACCCCTATCAGCTTACCCATATAAGCAGGGGTGGGGCCACCCACTCGCCTCCTTCTCGCTTTCACCACAAGGAAGAAGTGCCTCGGTAGATCCCCACACTTGACACCATGATGGAAGAAAGGATTAGGAGCAGCTTTGGGAAACAAGGATACGTTGACATATCTTTATTTTCTCTCTCACTATTTTCGAGAAGATACGGCGATATTGTCTTCGTACTGGAGTGTCTGGAAGATGATGATCATTCTAAAAACCCTCCACCGGTTTTCGTATTGGGAGCACGCCGCTGCATGCTTCTCAACTGCAGTTCCTTGCTGTGTTTGTTGGGGTGAAACCTGTCAGGCCACAGCTGAACTGTTGGACGCGCCGCTGAAGCGGTGGGTTTCAGGTTGGGTGAGTACTGTTGCTGGCGGGCTTCACTTGTCTGTTAGTGCTAAGGGGGCTACTTGACAATGTTTATGGAAACCGGCCCCAGGCTAGGGTCCTTTGTTCAGCCACCTAGGCGACAGAAGGCCTTGGTCTGAAGACCATTATAGTTTTAACTAGTGGGCCGCGACCATTAACACTGGTGATCCCTGTGTGTTCTGGACGAGTGGATATCTCTCTGTCCCGTGTTTAAGCCCCTTCTTTCATATCCAAATGAGAGTATTCCTTCACGAGGAGATATGTGCATGGATGTGCGATAGCGGCAGATCCATGTTCAAGTCAGCTACACAGGCCAGTTTGGTATTGTGCTGATTCCGTCGGGTGTTGGTAAAATCACCGTTGTAAAGCAGTGTTGACATCTTGTTTCTCTTTTCTCTTAAAAAGTGAGGAGAGGTTCAGAACGGCGGCCTGTCTGGGTGAGTGTTATGTCATTGTATACATGTTCAGGTGATAGCTGCTTAGCTTACGGTTAGCCAGTCAGCTGTTAGCTGCTGCGTTAGCCTGCTGGGATCGCTGCATGGCCTACTTAGGTTGGGCCTACTGTTAGCCAGTCAGCTGTTAGCTGCGGCGCTAGCATGTCGTGATCACTAGGTAACGTTAGCTTGCTGCTATAGGCCAAGGCCTGGCGCGGGGTAGCTTTAGCTCCTCGCGCGCCGCCGCGAGCTCGCTTCTGGTCGCGTGCGCCGTTAGCTCGGCGTCTCGCGAGCAGGGGCAGTAGCGCCCGAACGCGTGAATATTAAAGGCAACCAACTTGTGTTCGGCTTTTCTCTGATTGGCCGCGCCCCCACGCGCAGGCAAGCGCACGTCCCAAATGAAATCCAAGGAGCAAGCGAGCGGCAGCGCGGCAACCAACTTGTGTACGCGTTGGGCTGCTGTTCCAAGTCCAACCAACTTGTGTTCAGCTGCGGTAGCAGTGGACATACAGTACACCTCCTATCTATGTTGGGATTATGTTTGGTCATGACAAAACAATAAAAATCGCTACTGTTAGTAATGCTGCCACCACCCACTTCAATGACAGCTGCTCTTTAAGATATAGTTTATGCATTCGCAAAATATGAGAGCGCGCCGCTGTCATTGAAGGGCTTCCTACAACAGAGCACCGCCGCTGCTGCTGCTGAAGCTGTATCAAGCCGGCGGCGGTGCACGGACGCCGGGGAAAAACCACCGCGTCGCCCCGCTGGCGCTTCAGGCTCAGCAGCCTCCACGGGCGAAATAACATATAACGTTACAGTTCCACACTGATGTACAGTGAGTGTCTAATATGGCTGTCGCGAAGTCATGCCTCTCCCTCTGACAATATCATAATGATGTGTTTTCTATATTATATCCACAATCATTCATCTAAAAAATTGTATGGGCTTTGATTAAACATGTAACCTACACCTACTGTAACTTACTGTACCTCTGCTTCCTACAGCACAGCAGGTAATGGCGTTAATCAATGGAACACGAAACATAATAACGTTACGCTTTCTAGTTCAGCGCATTTCATAACTGTGTGGGCTTTTATACACAAGTGAATCTGGTAGTCTATGATACACTGATCCTGATGAATTGAAAATGGGGGACCCTGGTGGAAACAAGACGAAAGTCTTTCTCTGGTCTGCATCCCCTTAACAATTGTGTGTATTGAGCTGTACTGTATTGTACCCATTCTGCAATCTGTTAATAAAGTTTTCAATCAATCAATCAATCAAACACATGACAGCGTGGATCGGCTTTCAGAGGGAGAGGCATGACTTCGCGACAGCCATATTAGACACTCACTGTACATCAGTGTGGAACTGTAACGTTATATGTTATTTCGCCCGTGGAGGCTGCTGAGCCTGAAGCGCCAGCGGGGCGACGCGGTGGTTTTTCCCCGGCGTCCGTGCACCGCCGCCGGCTTGATACAGCTTCAGCAGCACTGGCAGCGGCGGTGCTCTGTTGTAGGAAGCCCTTCAATGACAGCGGCGCGCTCTCATATTTTGCGAATGCATAAACTATATCTTAAAGAGCAGCTGTCATTGAAGTGGGTGGTGGCAGCATTACTAACAGTAGCGATTTTTATTGTTTTGTCATGACCAAACATAATCCCAACATAGATAGGAGGTGTACTGTATGTCAAATGTCGGTCATGTGGTGGAAGTGTTTAGTACAGTCACACAACAGAACACCGCTGGTTCGACCAGCGCTTTTGCCGCGTCTCTCTTTGCGCGAGGGCGTGTGCTAGTGGATTGATTGATTGACCGTGTGGCCAATCAGAGAAACGCTGAACGAAAAGCTGAACACAAGTTGGTTGCCTTTAATATTCACGCCGCCCGAACGGTTGGAGCGGCCGTTAGCTTAATGCTACTCTGTTGAACGTGCTTTGATGATAACATGTTTTACACTCTTGACTACGACGTCATCCTTGACAGGGGATGTTCGTCGACCCTGCCCTGAGCCTGGACGGGGATTGCGTCAACAAAGAGGACTGTAGTGCGGGTTGGAGCGGCGACGCTGCCCAGTTCGAACAACACAGGAGCGGCTGTGTTCCTACGGTATCTTGACTGCACTTCGCTGATCTACGTTCCGGGTAGGACAAGGTTTGACCAGACCTTATAACACGTCTTCTGGTTTTACTTTTCTAAATGTTTTGTGAATAACGATGTTTTCCCAAAACGTGTGTTGCTGCAATGCATTTAGGATACGACGCGAGTTATGTGTGAACTGGTTTTGTCACTGGCAGTTAGCTTCTCCGTGCAAATCGGGTTGTTGTTACAGATGTGAAAATGATCTGGTTGTTGTGTGAGAAACATCATGGTGTTTATATGTACAGTGTACTCACAACTAAGGTAACTAACCTATGAAGCTATGTTTAGTGACAAGTGAGTAAAAGAATGTTCTTTTCTCAGCCTGTGATGACAATGAACAGTGTGTTCGCATATTAACAGGTTTTCCTGTTTTAACTGGCCGTATTAAGGGTAAAATAGGAGGATTGTGTTTCCCCCCGGTTCCCTGGGGACTTTTTCATCCTCCTATCAGACATGTTGTGCACTAAATTGTGTCTTTTGTGTGGTAGGTATGCGATGTAACCCTTAGCTTGATTGCTGAGGTTGTGCTAAAACTGCTGGAGAAACTTTATTTTCCTACAAGAAAAGATTGTTTGGTCGCTGTCGTGTGTGCTTAGCAAGGCCTGTGGCCGATACTAATCGAGAATTATGTATTCTCTCATTATGAAAAACGGCGTTCCTCTGTAGAGTGTTTTTGCCATTTTTTGTAGGTGATGATGGGTTGTGTGTGTCATGTGACCTACAACTGGGTTGGACTGGCCACAGAAGCACATGTGTATGTTGGACCGGGGCTCTTAGAGCCCTCTCTATTCTGTGTTTTTTCCTTAGTAAAAATCAGATAGCAGGTTAGCTCATGCGCTGTGTGGAGCTGTCAAACGCTTCATAGAGCTGACTATGACTGTCATATTCTCTTTTTGTCATTACATCGTATCATGGGTGTGGGGTCGTAAAGGGGTGAACTGGTAACCTTTCCTCTCCTCCTTGTTTCTGTCGGTCAGGGGTACACCCCCTGTCCTTCAAGGTTCCCGTCACGTGGCGGTTCGGCACGTTACGGGGGGGGGGGGAGGGAGTTTCCTGGTCCCACGGCCTGGTATATTGGGCGTGTGCACCGCAGGAATTCCCCCGCCATAGAGTACGTCACCGTGCGCGTCTCTGTTGGTAGGACTTCCGTGTGCTGTTCAGGTCCATGTGATGGATCTGTTTCAGGGGGGTGGTCAGGGCTCCTCCTCACCAAGCGCCTATTTCGGGCCTTCTGTGAGTTCGGACTCCTTCTTCCATGTGAGGGAGCCTCCATCAGAGTACAGAGCCTTCCTCCTCAGATTGTCAAAGTGAGTGGACCCTCTAGAAGGTGTCCTATTCTATTGTATATGTATTCGATTCGATTCGATTATTGAGTGTGTATGGGTTCAGTGCCTCTTCCCCGGAGAGCCCTAAAACCAATTTTTTACATGGCTCAAGGTGCAATATATTCTTTTCAATCTGTACAGCTCGCGTGGGAAGTCTCTCTGGGGATCCCCGTCTCCTTCCTATGGGAGGGTGGTGGGATGTAAAAATGTGAACAATTTTTACCCCTGGCTGTGTAGACTGGGATACATACTGTTGATGCTTCCTTCTTTTCTATTCAAAAAGTGTTGGAGTTAGGAAGTGTCACACCCCTCTTGTCGTTCCCCTGGGCGCCTTGGGGATTCAATGACGGGTCTAAATAGCCTGTTCATTGATGGGGGTGTGTCCCGACGCACGTATAGTGCTAGCTCGCTGTAAACAGGCGACTGACTGGCACGCCTTGGTTGCTTGTGGTTGAAACGGCGTTTTTATAAAGCAACTGAGATGGGGGTTTTTCCTCTTCCGACGACCAAATCCCACGACCTGGGTTGGTTTTTCGACGGATTCTCGTTCATGTCTGGGGGATGATGACGGAATGGATCTGAACATATGTAGAGGGGTCTCACGCCCTTGGGGTGGGCCACCAGGCGCGGTTCGCCCGAACGTCTGGGTGGCGCCTTCTTTTCATGTTAAGATCGACACGCATATCTGCCCTTTCTCCTGGAGTAGGCATGTCGGCGTGGTTAGGGCACGGGACTGGTTCTGGTCACGCTGGTCCGGATCAGTTGAACCCGTTGTCCGCCGGGGATGCAGATCTGCTGTTCTGGTACCCTGAGGGACTTGGGCTTTTTTCAGGGGGAAAAATGCCAGGTCGTCCGGGTGTCACAGGGTTAAGCGCTATGGAGACCTGTACACGCTCGATCTCGTCGGATCTCGGCCGCTACACAGGTTGGTCCTGGTTAGTACTTGGTTGGGAGACCGCCTGGGAATACCAAGTACGGTGTGCTTAGGGGCTGGTTCTCCATTCTTTTTCGCTCCTCTCTCACGCATGGCGAAGAGGGGCCTGTGGGGGTGGTTTTTGACCTCCTCTGGTGACCCTGTGCTTCCCGTACCGCCAGGCCCGGTCCGAAGTAATGTTTCGTCGACCCGTAGGCCTGGGTTAACCCTTTTTTGAAAACTGAAACACTTGTACTGCGGTATAGCCGGTGTATACCCGCAGGTGTGTTTTGGAGTTTTTTCTTGAGGGGTTATAGGAACAACCACCGCATTGGGTAACACCAAGGTGGTTGATTCCCTGGTGTGTTGGAGCAGTGTCAACTCCCGGGTTCACCGGTTGAGGGTGCCCCTGCACGTTCATGACGTCTGCCAATCGTGTCAGCCTTCTCTGCCTCGACCCCTCTGGGTGGGGGTTTTTAAATGGAGGCTTGGTCATGCAACACCGCCAGCTTACGCTCCTTCCGCCGGGGCGGATGTGTTCAGCTGTCCCCTCTGGCGCCTGTCTCGTCCGCAGTCTCCAGGCTAGGGTTAATAGCCTGTTGCCTGGTTTTTCCCCGGTGCGCTGCCTGCTTCCGTTGGTTAACCTTTTTTGTGTGCTTACGGCCATGCTGACTGCCTGTTGCAGGGTCAGTGTGCCAGGCGGTGTACTATTGGGGGGACGGGGCCCGCTCGGCTGAGGGGCCTTTGTCCGAATACGCTGGCGATGTGGGGGGCGGGGCACTACGTGCCCACCTGGTGGGGTCTTGATGCTGGCATCATGGACTTCTCCGGGCCCCCGTTCCAGGGAGTCCAGTCCTTTTGGTGGGTCTGGGTCTTCCTTCGCGCTCCGCTGCTACGGCCTTGCCACGGGGTTGGGTTTGCCCTTGACCCCGTGATTCTGGGGGCAGTAACGAGGTTGTTCCTCCGTTCGTTCCCGGGTGGCATGCGGGTTGTGCGTGTGTGTAGTCGTGGGGTCAAGCCACGGTCTGCTCACCCTGTGCGTTGAGTTGCTTGAGTGCCTCTTCGCACGGTCGGGTCCGTCGCCCTCCCGTGAAGCCCCTAATAGGGGGGGTGCCCTCCATTAGGGTGGGTCGGGGGGGCTCGGCCCTCCCTGTTCTGATGGTTGTGGGGGGCTGTCAGCGGGGTGTATTTGTCGGCCGTTGGCTCTCGCTCGGCCTCCCTTGTGCAGAGAGCGATGCCGAGCGAGAGCGTATACGGAACAGAACGTTAGGTTATGACTATAACCAAGTTCTGTTAGTATAGCGACGCTCGGCATCCGACGCCGCTGCAGCCTTTGACCTCGCCTTGTGGCGAAAGCTTGGGAAGGAGGCGAGTGGGTGGCCCCACCCCTGCTTATATGGGTAAGCTGATAGGGGTGTGGTCAGACGAATATTGGGATTAAAGGTACATTTGTGGTCTTTATTCAGTGCGCGTGCACATATGCGAGATAGTGCAGAGAGCGATGCCGAGCGTCGCTATACTAACAGAACTTGGTTATAGTCATAACCTAACGTTATAGGCCCTGACTCATATGATGGATTATCGATTGGCGTTTCTTTCCTATACACGCTATATTAAAAAATTCAAATGTATATGATCGGTATACATTATGCTTCATCATGCGTGAAGGAAAGGGGGGGGGGGGGTGTCGTTTATAATTCCTTGATCGTCAGTAACGGCTTTATTTAGTATGGGTTGATATATTGATCAGACTGATGTGTGCACTACCTACTATCTGTTGATACAATTATATATAAAACGATATTTTGTATATAATATATTTTAGGCAGTTTCGTGGCATGAATTGCATTTCGCTGTATTTCGCTGTAGACCGCAGCAGCTGGTGATAGAAATATAGCCTATATTTCTATCACCAGCTGCTGTGGTCTACAGCGAAATGCAATTCATGCCACGAAACTGCCTAAAATATATTATATACAATATATCGTTTTATATATAATTGTATCAACAGATAGTAGGTAGTGCACACATGCACTGCATGGCACAATATAGGGCGAATGTCTCTAGCCGAGAGGGGCTGCCGATTTGGGGGGGATAGATTCGTTCAGGTGTGGCTGGTGATGTGAGACGCGCGGCCGCTTGTGTGCACCTCGAGGCGGGCAGCGTCAGCGCGAGGCAGCCCCCCCCCCCCCCCCCCCCCCCGCATCTCACCCGTCAATAGGTCACCCTAACCCGCTACATTTCTACCCAATGTCGGGGTATTTTATAACGTTAGCTTTTGGCATTTCCTGACCAATATGCGTCAATTATTTTCTTCTAATCAGCACATAATGTGAGTATAATGTGCAGCTGGTTGAAACGCTGGGATATTATGTATAAAATGTAGAAATTAATATGACCGGCCTCCTTCCCTCAGAGCGAGCCCGCACCGAGAACTGCCGGCGATAAGGGGGCGTGCTAGCGTAGGGTCACGTGGGCGTCGTGGCCAATCAGAGGAACCCGGAAACCGAGCGGCGTTGTAGAAGGCATAGATGCAGACGGGAACGCGCATTCATAGTGACATTCCTCATCGCCGGCATACCAGCTGTGATCGTTTGAGCCACTTAAGACATCTTCCCCACGCGTTGGGGAATTAGAGTGAACTTGTCGTATAGATTCTGTCTCAGTCGGTTCCAAGATGGTTGCCCTAAGAGAAGTCTTTGGAAAATATTGGAGAATGAGACCCAATGTCTACAACAATGACAACAATGTCCTCATCTTAAACTGGTCCTACGTCGATGCTAGAGTACTTCGGAATCCGTCTTGGAATCTTGCATCACAATACTTTTAAAGTACAGAGAGTGAAATTCTTAGTTTTATTTGCTCTCTCAACCTTGCAACAGCAATAATAGGATACAATAAAAATGGATAAGATAGAATACAAATGGTGCATTTATATAGCGCTTTTATCCAAAGCACTTTACAATTTGTTCCTCACATTTTACCCATTCACTCACACAGTCACACACCAACTGCTCTACCTCCTGAACCACTGTCGCCCCAATACATATATATATATATATATATATATATATATATATATATAGCAGCTCAATGAATTAGAATATCGTGGAAAAGTCAGCAGTCTTCCCCATGTGTAGCCCTCTGAACCAGACTGAGCCACTTCAAAGGCTCAGGAAACCTCTGCCGGTGTTTTCAGTTAATGATCTGATTAGAGTGTGACACGGTCTACAATATTGAACTTTTTAACAATATTCCAATTTACTGAATTTTGGGTTTTCATTATAGCTGTAAGCAATAATTATCAAAATTATAACAAATAAAGGCTTGAAATATTTCACTTTGTGTGTGATGAATCTATAATATATGATTTTTATATTTTTTTTATTTAATTACTGACTTTTCCACAATATTCAAATTTATTGAGCTGCACGTATGTGTGTGTGTATGTATATGTATACTACTACTAACATGTGTACAAAATAAAGTCACACTTTTGAGTTTAATCCTTTTGTGGTCCATGATGGAGCGCTCTATCCATTCAACTCACGCTGGTGCGAGTGAAATTAGTTTAATAGGAACCGATCATCAGAATCAGAATAAAAATGTCTTAACAATTCCTTTGGAATCGAACTTTTGGAAACGTTTCCAATATGGAACCATATCCTTGATGCCCAACCCTACTCATCTTGTTGGTAATAATAATAATAATAATAATAATAATAATAATAATAATAATAATAATAATAATAATAATAATAATAATAATAATAATAAACTTTATTTGTATAGCACCTTTCATATACGAATTGCAGCCCAAATTGCTTCACAGCAGTAATGTAGACATAATGGACATAAAATAGACTGGCATAACATTTGCATAAATATAGACATAAAATGAACAGAGAAATTACATAAAATGAGCAGAGAATTTACTAAATAAAAGCAATGCATAAATTGCAGACTGATAATGAGTAGACTATAATCAGAACAAAAGCAATGCATAAGGTGCAGGCATAAAAATAGACAATAATCTAAGTGGCAGAGTGCATTATAAGGCGAAGGTTTTTAGTTTACTTTTGAAAATATTTAATGAGCTATCCCTCCTAATGTCCATGAGCAGGGTGTTCCATAGCTTTGGTGCAAAGTCTCGTGGTCATAGCATAGTCTATGTTGTCTATAAATAATAAAAAGTATTAATAAGGTATTCAATTTATTTATTTACTTTTCTTTTTTCAACATATTCTACTGTATCTGAAACAATGTTGTACTACAGTACTGTATGTGCATACGTGTACACAGGGTCAAGACTTTACAATACTGTAGCCTTTTTCACTGAAGCTGAACAATCGGCAAAAAAAAAAGAAAGAGAGACGATGGTTAAAAGAAGCAGACAGTAGTGCATGTTAGCGGTGTAGACTCCAGCGTCTGGGAGTGGATGCTGAGGAGCGTTACGGCTGCAGGTTGTGGTGGTGGGCCGGCTTAATCAGGCCTGACACGGTGTTGGCGTGTCTGAGAGGTGTGATGGGTTCTGACAGGACGGTCACTAATGAGAGTCTGGCACCGGGCCCCACTGCAGCCTTTAACAAGTCTGGATGTGTTTGTCCCTTTCGGAGTATCCTCCTGTCTGTCCAAAAGCAGCCTGCCTGACAGACGTATTGACAGCTGAGCTGAGTCTCCGTGGCTCACGCCCCCCATGCTGCATATATACACGTGCTCGTTGCTGTTCCAAATTAAAAGGATTGATGATTTTTTTTTAATAAAAAAAAAAAAAGTTTTTAATGTTCTAAAAATCCCCATAGACCTGGGGGTTGTAATGGAGGAAAGCCCCTTTTTAAAATAAGTTTCAAGTTTTGTTTTATTTGTTGCATATAAGGTACATGTAAGGATTGTGCTTCATACAGTAAAAAAAAAGAGTTAAAAGAATAAAGACCAAACACTACAAAATATACAAAACTAAAGTACAAAATGCAAATAATGAGGTAGAGATGTAGTGCAAATCTTTGAGCAATAAATAGATACAATTGATCAAATATGGTGTTGTGTTAAAAAGTGTGTAAAGTGAATGCGCCAATTCACTCGCCATCGCTTGAGCGCCAATCACGAGTATAGTCGGGTTTTGGTCGTTACATTTTCATCCATCCAGCCTGATGTTATCGTTGGGAATGAGTCTGAGCTCGCAAAAGGGCAAATACCGCCCCCTACGCCTTCCGGCTGGTATTGCACGATCCAAGCCGTGGGGGCGTGTTTTAAATAATCAGGCGAGGTAACCTGATTTCAACGATACATCTGCGAGGCTGCCCCCCCCCCCCCCCCCCCCCCCCCTCATATGCAATGCTGTTGAACGTGGCATGGACCTCCGCGCCCAGTACTTCAAATGGCGATCAGATAATTGGATTATTTCTATGCAGCATATGCAATGCTGTTTAACGTGGCACGGACCTCCGCGCTACGAGGGCCATTTCATGTATGCACGAGGAAGGACAATAATGATGATCTAGCGTTGATTTCAGGAAGATTCGATAATCAGCCGAAAAATTACGACGTGTTTTGTGTATTCCACTAAAGGACTATTATCGTGTCTTTCTCTGGAATGACTAGAAATCACAAACTATACTCTTATTCAAAATGGTATAAAACGGAAATGTACCGATGAAAAAACGATCCATTTTGTACATGTTGACTGCAAGCAACTCACTGATAATCGACGAGTGTATTAGACCCATAGCCATAATTTAAGATATATTTTAAGCACTCGCAAATCTCCCAGTCCTCCCATTGATTAAAGCAGTGGCGCTCTAGCGCCCTCTCGCGCACTTAAGCGTGGCGGTCAATGAGTTAATTAAAGGTGAGTGTTTGAAAGTGAGTGTGCATGTGGATTTGCAATGAATGTAGAATGGATGGGTTAGTGTTGCATAGAGTCATTGAGCATCCTGATGGCCTGGGGATAGAAGCTACGGTACTTAATAAAGTTTACATACATTGTAACTAGGGATGTCCGATATTATCGGCCGACCAATATTATCGGCCGATATCGGCAGTAAAATGTGATATCGGAAAATATCGGTATCGGTTTAAAAAAAGAAAAAAACAATAACAATATTTGTTATATATATATCGAGTGAAATTATTAGTTACCTGAAATTATTCCGTTTTTTGGGGTGGGAAACCCTGCATATATCGGTATCGGTTGATATCGGTTGATATCGGTATCGGAAATTAAGAGTTGGACAATATCGGAATATCGGTATCGGTAAAAAAGCCAATATCGAGCATCCCTATTGTAACATACATTGTAGTCGTTGTATTTACATTTAGCTATGCAGGTGCAAATTCTTATGGGCAGGTGCAAACTCTACCGTTAATTTTATCGTTTGCCGAATCTGTCTTACACATGTACTGTAAGACTCAATCTGTATCTTACACACACACACACACACACACACACACACATGGAAAATAAATTCACAATAAACTGCTTGGTTTGTCTAAGTGATCTGCCCAGCCTGACATTGACGGTGTGGTCCGAGCTGCCCACCGGAGCAGGCCTGGGGTCGAGTGCCGCCCTCTCCGTGTGCCTGGCTGCAGCCATGCTCTCTGCCAGCGGAGCCATCCCCACCCCTCTCAGAGAAGGAGACCACTCTGCCAGGTAATGCCATGCGAGAGAAGAACCACTCTCTATCTCATCGTATGTGTGTGTGTGTGTATGTGTCTGGGGGGGGGGGGGGGGGGGGCAGTTTGCATTGACCTCCATGGTGCATGTACAGAATAAGTTATGAGCTTGCTTGTCAGATATGACCCTCACGGTTCAAGGTGTTTCGGTTGTGGCTTGGTGAGTTAGTACGGTAGATAATAGGTCACAAAGGGTCTGTAGGTCCCTATGTGAGCTACCTATTTTTGCCAGACCCCGGAGGGCTGGCCTACAATAGCAAATGTCCCCGACTAGTCTTGTTTAAAGGGGCACTTCACCAAAAAACTATGCTGATTTATTTAGCTGATAATCTCAGACATTTCCCAAAGCTCTAAACGGTTTAACCTAGTCTTATAAGGACTGCTACCTTAACATTTAATTAGGCTGTAATTACCACAATACAGGGATTCAATGTTCTTGAGGACATCACTGAAGGACACATTCAAACTCATTTACTCTCAATAACTAACTACTAACTAAATTAATGTGTGCAAAACTGTTTCGAGTATTTAGGTGTGTGTGTGTGAGATTATCTGGCAAATAGATCAGTGTTGTGTTTTGGTGATGTGCCTCTTTAACTGTGACTCTTTAACCCCTTTAACTGTAATCCTAGGTGGACTCAGGAGGAGATGGAGCTAATCAACAGCTGGGCGTTCCAAGGGGAGATGATCATCCATGGTAATCCCTCAGGGGTTGACAACGCTGTAGGGACATGGGGTAAGACCTGAAACCTTTTACACACACTGCATACTTCCGAAGCAAGAACCTTAGACTATTCAAAGGATTTCGACACACATTTTATTGTGTGTGTGTTTATATAAGTTGTTGATCTATTTCATGACTTTGACCTCCCTCCATATAGGTGGCATACTGAGATTCTTGTCTGGGAAGATAATACCATTGAGCAGGTATGTAAGTTTATCATATAGTTGCAATTGACCTATGTCAAGCCCTGCCCTCTTTTCTTGATCCTCCAATCACAACTGTTGCTTCCCTTGCACAAACTTTGGGGGAAGCAACAGTTGCGATTGGAGGATCAAGAAAAAAGGGTGGCGTTTGAGACGGGTCAATTCAAGTGATGAACACACTTAAAGGGATAGTTCGGATTTTTGGACATTTAGTTATAATGACATAGTCAGTAGTGTAGTGGTGGCAAAGCTATTAGCTACTTACTGAGACCCATGGTCAGAGTTCTGGCTGGGTTCTGAGTGAACCTGGAAGCTTTAGACAGGCAGCTGATGGGAGAAACAGGGTCTTGAAACCTAAAGGTTTTAATTCACACCACAACACGCAGGTGAGAGGGTTACCTATTTCTAACACGGTCATCGTCCTCCAGCATTTTTTAACAGCTGCATTACCTGTGAAACGGCTCCAGCATCAGTTGTAATACACCGGCTTTTTCTAAGAAACAAAATAGTACCAAGTGATTGCAGAATTGCAGAAGTGCTGGAGGACGATGGTTTTGTGTTGGAAATACAGTATGTACTGTGACCCCTTTGCTTGCATGTTGTGGTGTGGCTTGAAACATTTGGTTTCAAGACCCTGTCTGCTTTCGGTTTGCTCAACTTCAAACAAAGTTTCTTACATTTAGATTTTTACCTTGATAATTACAGCGGCGTCTGGATCAGACTCATTGTTTTGCATATTAGCAAAGCGGCACCTGAACAAACAGTGCTCCACTATGAATTCACTAATCTGATTTGTATTAATTCTTTCCCCCAGGGTGCCTTTGTTAAGGATTCTCCTCACTAACACTAAAGTACCACGCAGCACAAAGATACTTGTTGCCGGAGTGAAGGACAAAATGAACAAGGTACTGAGCGGTTCCTTCCTCCCCCGTGGCTGCCTTCCCAGCCCTGTAATTAATGTAATCAACATCACTTTTGCACAGCAAAGACACTCGAGCGGCCCGAAGTTGAGTGCCTACATAAAACATTGAAATTAAGCTCTCTCCGGCAGCACCCCTGCGTGCTGTCGCCTTGGCAACGCACCAGCAGGTGTGTGCCTATCCGCCTCGAGACACAGACAGATCAAGGTGGTGTTGTGGCAAACTTAATGCTCAGGATAGAGCCAAGTTTCAGTCAAACCTGTCTCTTTCTATTCCACATTTGTATATTTTATAGTAGTGATTTGTTACACTGTGCATTAATAAGTATCTCTCTCCCTCTCTCTTTCCATCCCTTCTTGGGTATTGTTAATATCCTGTATGCCTTTTTTCCCCATTCCCAACTTCTCCCATAGTTCCCCTCTATAATCAACCCTGTGCTTGAGTCGGTGGATGCAGTTTCCTGCACCTGCGAGAGAACACTCTCAGACATGACCAGCCAACCCATCACAGGGGAGCACTACAATGTTCTAGAGGTATTGCAACACAAACTCCCTTTCACGCATCATAAACGGGTACGGTGTGTTTGTAGGCGAAACCCAGCACCGATATACAATTGAAGCTTTTCACAGAAGAACCACAAGACTTCTGGTTTGAATTATTTTCTGAACCGCTTGTGTATTTGCAGTTGTAAAGTTGATCTCAAATCACTTGGAGTGTGAACGTGATATTTAATATGAAAGTGCTCAACCTCTACTGTCTTTTAACCATGAATTAACACAACACGTCTTTAGACGTTTAGGGGCAGGACCAGATAAGCTTTGCTTCATTCTGTCCCTTCTCGAACAAAACTATTGTCTTGAGCTATGCTGATTATTGTATTTTATTTGTATTTTATATTATTATTATTTAAAAAAAAATGTTTATGGTTAATGTTCGAGATAAATAAAGATCAAATCAGATAATACGGTGTGTGAAATGTCCACCAAGCGGTGTCATGCAGAGAGGACACTACTCGTGCTGCTTAGAGCTCAATGCAAAGCAAACATAAACATGGTCCAAAACCTTAACACTTTCAGTGCCAGCCATTAGACGCGGCCCTCTGTAGCAAGGCCAACGCTAGATAGATAGGGATCCGTCACCTTGTTTGTAGAGCTGTAACTATATTCTATATTATAGCTATGAATACAATACTATGGTCATTTGCCAGTGACTTTCTTCCGGTCAAGATGCAAAAAAGAGATAATGCATACATTCGCGTATTATACCGTGGTGAATATAAGTATGTTTTTAGATCGCTTTGGGGTAATTCCTGAAATGCTGAGGAATAGCCTTATAGCCGTATTATACTATAACTGTTGTCGTTTCTTGCCTGGACCCGCTATTATTATCAAATCAAATCTATATCGTTTTTTGATGCTTTGATCGCCACCAACGGCATACATTGTGGACTAATGTTACAGACACACGTTCGGGTCGCTATGAAGACATGCTTGGATCAACGCAAGATTGATATCATATAGCCCTTACCTTGACCATGATGTATCCAAAAAAGAATATTCCAATTATCTGATCGCGATTCCAAGTATTGATGTCCATCGTGGAGCCAACATAATCCACCACACATCATGCGTCGGGAGCATTTGATTCTTCTCAATCCGACCGTTATAACTGCTCAGCTTGAGCAAAAAGAAAAAAACGACCCGGACCCATTAGATCGACGCACAGCCCAAGATACAAGGGTGCTCAATACCGCCGTCTACCTCGATGCGGCCGGTATTGCACTTTGGCGACCTCAGACTCATTCCCCATGGTAACAACAGGCTCCCTGGGTGGATAATGAATAAAAATATCGGAAAAAAAAGGAAAAACTACCCAGAAACGTAAAAAGTTGTTTATGGCACTGAACGACATGGGCCCAGAAATGACTTAACTCGTTTTTGGCACTGAAAGTGTTAATGAGGGATACTGTTGAAAAGCGACAGTTTGTCAATTATTATGTTATATAATTGTTTTTGTTTTATCCACTTTTTTCTCCTTATTTTCAATTTTTTTCTCCCATCCCAATTTTCGCTGTTTCCAATTCTCCCTTCCCCTACAAGATACAAGATACAAGATACTTTAATGCCACACAACGATGGTTGGTGGTAATTGTTTTCGGTACAGATGTTGAGCACTGGTTATATCAAACATGAAACAGACATCAAACATCAAAAACGTCAAAACATATATACATAAATACATATAGGACAGTCACGGTAACAGTGTCGGTCGGTGACAGATGCTTGCCCGTTTGTGCAAAGGGGGGCGGGCCAGGGTGTTCAGTGTTCGGACTGCTGTGGGGAAAAAACTGTTTGTGAAACGTGTGTGTCTGGTTAGGATGGACCTGTAGCGACCTGAGGGCATGTGCTGGAATAAGTGGTGTGCTGGGTGAGAGGGGTCGTTGACTATTTTAACAGAGCGGGTGACTGTGCGTGAGGTGTAGATGGAGTCCAGAGAGGGGAGGGGACAGCCAATTATTTTGGAGGCTGTTTTGGTTTCCCCTGTCTTGAACGTTGCTCGCATAATGCCCCCCACAGGTCGGTCGTAGGGAGGATAGAAGCCTTGCATCACGTGTCCCCTCCGGTACACGAGGAGGCAGCCTGTCGCATCTTTTCACCTGCCAGCGTGGACTCTCATTGGCGAGGTGTAACGTGTGGGAGGCTCACACTACCCCCGCTATTTCCTGTCTCTGCTGTGCAGGCGTCCCCCCACCGACCTGTAGGAGTCGCTGTCCACAACGTCCAGATTACCACCCATCGACTTCCACTCGCTGACTCTGCCAATTGAGCCAGTATGACGGCCGGACCAAGCCGGAGGCAACGCCGACAGCCGGATTTGAACCCGGTGTCTCTTGCGTTGTGACGAGCGCAATGTCCGCTGCGCCACCCAGCCGCCAACTTATTATGTTATATAATATACTTAAATGAGCTTTCTAACAATTCACAACAAAACAAATAATTACAACCAAATATCTAAGGAATATCTTAAAATGTATTACGTATACAGAAGGTTTCGGACAAAGTAGTGTGATGTATCCTGGGTGGAATTCCCTTTTAACATCTTTTTGTGGTAAATGTTGGGAAACCTTTTAAGGTTTTGATTATATTGTTACATTTGTATGTAATCTGTTAATACGAATACATTTTCTGTGTCATCCCAGAGGTTTGAACTCATGGGGCCATTGAGTTTCTTAGCTCGTTTCTAAGCAATTGATCTTCAGGATCAATTGACAGAGCCAGAGGTAATGACTGCAGTCTGTGTCCTGTCACCCACAGGAGCTTATTGACATCAACCAGCACCATCTGAATGTGATGGGCGTGGGACATCCCGCCCTGGACACACTCTGCCGGGTCACCTTGGCCAGGGGGCTCCATAGCAAGCTGACGGGGGCTGGTGGAGGAGGCTGTGGCATAACCCTTCTAAGACCTGGTATAGTTGGCCCTTTTATTCTCTTTTTCAATTTGGTAATATCCCCTCTATATGTTGTTATCACTGTGTATTTTAGATTGGATTAGATTGTACTTTATTGTCATTATATTTGCCTACAACAAGATTTTGGACTCAAACTTAAGGTGCAGTAATAAAATCACACAATTAATAAAAGAGAAACATAAAATACTATACAGAAACATTAAATACTATACGATAAGTCAATGTTACAATCCTGTAAAATATACAAAATAACAACAATATACAGAATAACAATACACAAATAACAATAACTGTCATCAGACAGTAGTTTTTTTTTAGATGTCAGACAGGCAGTTTTAGGAAATATACAGGGGCAAATGGCCAAATTGCTCCCGTGAATCAATTCCTGCCCTGGATTTGCGGATAATGAGGCATCTTTACCTGCTATTATAGTCACTCATAAGAACACTAGTCTGATTTGTCTTGCAAATGAAACATCTGCCATATGACAACATCCCATCAGCAACATTACAGACGGCGTCGTCCTGTAGGCAAAACTCTGCTTCCATGAAACATCTGCAACATTACAGACGGCGTCGTCCTGTAGGCAAAACTCTGCTTCCATGAAACATCTGCAACATTACAGACAGCGTCGTCCTGTAGGCAAAACTCTGCTTCCATGAAACATCAGCAACATTACAGATGGCGTCGTCCTGTAGGCAAAACTCTGCTTCCATGAAACATCTGCAACATTACAGACAGCGTCGTCCTGTAGGCAAAACTCTGCTTCCATGAAACATCTGCAACATTACAGACAGCGTCGTCCTGTAGGCAAAACTCTGCTTCCATGAAACATCAGCAACATTACAGACAGCGTCGTCCTGTAGGCAAAACTCTGCTGCCATGAAACATCAGCAACATTACAGACAGCGTCGTCCTGTAGGCAAAACTCTGCTTCCATGAAACATCTGCAACATTACAGACAGCGTCGTCCTGTAGGCAAAACTCTGCTTCCATGTCCTTCTGCATCTTTTTGAGTTGAAATCATAGAATTATCTCTCAAATCGTACAATGGGAAAGTAATTTAGTGGCATGACTTTCATTCTCTGTTGCACTGAGCATTAGAGTAGATTGTGTGTTAATTTGCATACCTAGTTAGACGATTATCGCACTCTACAATGGCTTGAATTTATATAGCACCTTTCACGTACCCAAGGCGCTTTACAATAAAAGGGGGAAGGGAGAGGATAACTGTGACCTAAACTAAGAAATTGCTTCAGAATTTCACCAAACATTTTAAAAGTTCCTTCCCTACACTGATGTCAGGAATCACTATCCACAGTCACCGTATTCACTCCCTATGCTGGATAGGCCTCTATTATGGCCAAATGAAGATGATACATATCTTGAGAAATTACACTAATTAGACGAAATTATACCCTCAAGGAAATCCTCTGGAAATCTGAGTTTGATTTGATAATGATGACACAAGTGAGCTAAAATGACTCTTCCACTTCCACAGATGTTACGTTTCGTCTCAAATAGCCCCTCACTTTTCCTTTCTGGAAAAACACATTTGATTGGCAGGTTATGATGAGAAGTCTGCACAGGGAGGTGCCTTTAGTGCCCGGGGTACCGTGCTAGTGGCGAGGAGAATACTGGTGATCCTTCTCTTTGACAAAACAACCAGGCGGAGAATTTTATGTTTACTTTTATGCCTGCAGCCATCCACGCATTGCATTTTTAATGTTTAAAATCCCCTAAATATAGCCCCAAATGATGTTGACTTGCTTCTTTGTGGTTTGCAGCTCTTTTCAAAAGAGATCCTCCAGTGTCTGTCCTTTTTCAAACGTTCCCAGGAGCTAAAACACTTTGATTCGAGCGAGCGAGCGAAGCACAAAGCGAAGTTACTCGCCTGCTGCGGGCCGCCTTGTTAAAAGCTACCCTCTCATCCGGTGTTTGTTGATTCTCATTTGATTCATGATTAACGCTAACTCTGTTGTGTACTTGGTGTGTCTCACCCGTCCAGGTCAACCGCTAGGCCCTTTCTTCTCTCCGGGCGCCCTCCATTCTCTCCGTAAACCGTAACCCCTCCCTTCTCTCCGTAACCCCCCCTGCACTACCTCGTTATTACACAGCAGGAGACAACCGGTCCTTTAGTGGGAAGGCATTCATCGCTGACTCCATATATATTTATACGCGCGCAGCATCGCTGACTCAGGAGCTCGTTGTTTGCTTCCAGTTGTGGCCTCCTTGGAGAGTGCCGGTACCCTTCTGCCGGGTAGCTGGAGGGTGTTCATGGTTCACTCCTCACAGCAGTCCTCCTCCAAAAGCGGCCACTGCAGAGCTTCTATAGTCCTTTTTGCACAGCAGTGTGATTTTTTTATATACGCCATTACAGATGTAGCAAGTCCTATTAGGTTGTAGCCATGAGCAATAGGCACTTTTCCTTTTCACGTGCATGTTCAGTTGAACAGAAGCTTGACCTGATATCCTTTTTCTTTTCTTTTTTCTTTTTTTCTTCCTCCATTGAAACATCAGAGACGGACTGTGTAGTTGTCCAGGGCACAATACAGGACTTGAGAGACTGTGGCTTTGACTGCTGGGAGACGAGTATCGGGGGCCCTGGCGTGGAGCAGCACTCTCCTTTCTCAGTGAAGGGGGAGGTTCTGGAGGTTCTGAACCGTTACTGAGTCCCAGCCGACGGCCACGGCTGTACAAGAGGACAAGTGGCTGTCCCCGTCGTCTCCATCAACCTGACCGGGATTCGCAGGGAGCCGGAATGGCTCTCGTGACACGTCGTCCGCGCTCAGCCTCGCAGCTGAATGGTGCTTTGGTTCTATAATGCCATATCTGTTTGCTATATGTCCTAATTACAGAGGACAAAAATCATCTACGTAATCTAATTTGATGAGGTTTGTTTTGGAAGAAGTTCCAAATAATTATGAATAGACATTTTTGAAGACATTCTGACTTTACTTTATTATAAAGTTCATTGATAAAGAACTGGGTGTTGCCTACTGTAAATAATACTATCTAAAATCCCTACAAATCAAAATTTGTGAGACATTTTTATATTTGCTTATTATTTTCAACAACCGATTTGTTTACTGTGATATATCATGATATAATGTCATCACTATATAATCCCTCTGAAAGAAGATAAATGATAGTATGGACCTGGGGAGTGAGGTTTCACCTGTGATTTTCCTCCATTGAAGATCAAAACTATTACAGCCAAACCGTATTGTGTAGGTTCATAATCTTTGACGGGGGTATAGATCATTTATTTCTTATACTGTTACAACCAATACAGGTAAATGTTTTAACTTAATCTTTGAGAAAGGGTTTTATATCGCAATCTTTACTCATTTTCGTGGTAACAACCTACCCTTGCCTTGCCTTGGCAATCTTCGACCAATCACAAGAGCACAACTACTTTGACGTTTGTGTCATTCTTGTTTGTTTTCGTGGCATTTGCTGCCGTCTTTGTTTTCATTGTAGCTATGAATAAAATTGTCAAAACATGAAAACTATAGTGTTTTAAAAAGTTAGGTAATCATGAGTGTATAATTCCTGACTATTTGGGTTTTAAAACCTCATCCTCTCAGCCATGCTCTCAGCTGCCCAGTGTTCGCTCGAGACCGGTCTTGAAATGCTGAGGCATGGGTAGTAGTTACCATGGAAACCAGTAAAGATTCAATTGCATTAGGTACACAGTCTCCATGACTTTTTTTCAAAATGTTCTCAAATGTAAAAATACAGATCTCATTTAATTATGCTCCTGTCAAATGTCAGACCAACTGAATAAACAGAACCATATAAACCTGCTACCTTGAGAAGACCTACCTACCTACCTACCTAAAAAGACCATCTAGGCAGGAATGAGTCTGGAGCCAGGCGGGTCTTAAAACGATCACGTGACATACTGCTTGTTGGACATAAGGGAGTGTGCTTAGAGCACTCTGACCAGTAGATGGCATCAAAATTGTACAATTGATTTTTTTTAACAGCAGGATGGAATGAAAAGGCTTCTGATAATTTGATTGATCAGTTGAATACAGCATTGCTCTTTAAAACAAAATCCTAAAAACAAGATTATTTAATTAATTTTGCACGATTAAATTAATTTGCAACAGAAGAATACTATAGGGAAAAGCTATTTTATGGTTTCATCTGTATTTGATAAGTCCGTTAACAATAGTCTACTAAGACTTCCTTTGGTTGGGGACAGTTCTATAAAGCGGCAAATAAACTTGACCGGGCTTTTTGTTAGCGTGCATCAGAAACAATGAGAAAGGATGCATCAGACGCCGGGAAATGATAATTTCACAAATACATGGGAACTTTTTAAATAAACCTCATCAGCAGGTGATGGTAGCTGCTTCTAATCAACTGCATGCTGTATAGTGTATAATATCCTAACCCTTTTATTTTTCATAAAAGCTTTGAAATATAGAATTACACTAAATTTACGCGTTTTCTGTGTATTTTTTTTGACAACGGACTTCGGGGTAAACGTGTTAAAAAAAAATATATATACTTTTAATTAATTGAGCCAGATCTCGTTGGGAATTAGTACACATGCTCTGTGAACGCACTGGGTCTGTGATTGTGTTTTGCTAATAGAGGGGATTGGGGCGACGTTGGGGTTCAGTTGTCTCTCTCTGGCGCCTCAGGATTACCTCTACTCTAATGTGGATCAACAGCACACGCTGTCCTCCTGTGACATTTGTGCTGACACATGTATACACACACACACACACACACTGACCCACACACCCACAAACACTCTGAAATTCCATAATTATTTGTTTTAACAGGAACAGCTCATCCCTCCTAAGATGTGACAACAATATTCTGCAACCGCTGCAGATAAATGTACCTGTTCATCATAACATTATGATTCAGGAATCAGTTTGGGATTTACGAGTTTTGAATCTACCATTGCCCCCAACCCCCCCCCATAATGTCTGGAAGATTGAGTAGTTTGGAGTGTGTTTGAATAAACGACATTTGTCACCCTGCCTCCCTTTCCGCCTTCTGTCCCCCTGAATTGTGTCATCGTGATGTCAGGGCAGCCCCCCGTCAGTAAACCGCACAGTCGCCCCTAACCCCTGCTGGAATTTAATTACCACTGCGCTTTTCAATTGAAATGGCATTGACGAGGGGGGACAAGAGAGGCAGACAGCAGCGCCAGTTTCATTTGAAGCCCCCTCTCTCTCTCTCTCTCTCTCTCTCTCTCTCTCTCTCTCTCTCTCTCTCTCTCTCTCTCTCTCTCTCTCTCTCTCTCTCACTCCCTTTTACCCCTGCAAGGCACAGATGGTATTTTTTTTTTATCAATGTCAGCGCCAGCTTCTTTCTGCTCTGATGAATAGATTCTAAGGAGGCCCTGACATTATTTCAGATAACAGAGGGGGTGAGGAAAGGGGGTCAAGGGTAGAGGGAGAATGTCAGAACCGGAGAGATGAGATGAAAACAGTATGCAAGCCTTAAAAGGGTTGTCCCAGGAGAAAGAGAGAGAGAAGATGTACAAATAGTGTGCATGCCTTAAAGATTTGTCCCAGGAGAGAGCGAGGGAGAGAGAGGGGAGAGAGATGTACAAATCATTTCTGGGTTTTTTTTTGTCGCACAATGGGGGAGATTAGTCAGGGTGGATCAATGTAGGAGCATCAAGGATGTATAATTCATTGTAATGAAATGTTTCATGTTGTGCCATGTGCTGATGATCACTGTGGCGCTCTCCCTCTGGTCTCTCCATCTGCTCTCCCTCTGGTCTCTCTTTCTGGTCTCTCCCTCTGGTCTCCATCTGCTCTCTCTCTGGTCTCTCCCTCTGGTCTCTCTTTCTGGTCTCTCCCTCTGGTCTCCATCTGCTCTCTCTCTGGTCTCTCTCTCTGGTCTCTCCCTCGGTGGACCGGGGAGAAGCGCACGTCAAGAGCCATTAACTCTGAACCCGGAATCAGACCCGACTGACGAGATATCACTTTGCTGTCGGCCACCAGTGTTGCTAACAGGGAGCCTCAGCCTATGACTTCCACCAAGTCTTCCCGAGGATTATATTAACGTTTTATGCCTCTGCATCACAATATGTAGCCTACGTCGTATAGTATGTGAAAATGTATGTGCATATATTTGGTTTAGTATTTTGCATACATTATGTATGATGAGATCTGCGTCTGGGCGAGCGAAGGTAGTAGAGTGGGTGAAATGATTGAGGGGAAACGGGCTCAGTGGGGAGGCCCGGTGCACACGGGGGCCTGTGGCTGTCCTCTCCTCTCTCCCCGGCCTCCAGACAAAGGCATCGACGGGGGCAGCGGCAGCCTCTGGAGCCCCTGGCGGGTCTAGCCCGCAGCCTCTCTCTCATGATGGGCTGTGTGACCCTCCTGGGGGGGATGTGCCCTTTTGGTAAGTAGGGGTGGCTGACAGTGGTAGTAGCAGGGGTCTGCTGACCCCATTAAGGCAGCGAGGGGGGGGGGGGGGGGGGTAGAATCCGCCACAGAACACTCCACGTTTAGTCTGAGGACTGAAACATTACTCACTTCTTTTATTCTCCTCTCTGTGGACCGTTTTCTTCTGGCTATCTAAAAGAATTGGTTTCCTGTGAGCATTCATGGGGAATACAGAGGGTTGTTGTGGAGATGGTTTCACAGACGTGGATCAAACCTCCCACCTCCAGTGGAAATCTCCACCGGAAGGAACTTTTTAGTCTAGAAATGATGAATGTAAAAAAGAATTATAATTTTTTTTTATAAACTTGATCCAGATAAGATTTGGTAGCAAGTGGGCCTACAGTTTAGGAGGAGATGTCACAAATAATAATAAAATTCAAGATGGCGGACTTTATGGGTACTTGAGGAGAATTTGTACAGTGAGGATAGATGGATGTCTGTACCAAGTTTCGCGTCAATCAGACTTACGGTGAGGGAGTTATGACCTTTAAAATTTCAAAGGTTTGACCTTTAATTATAGGCCCTCATCAGGCCAATTGGGGTCATACTATTTCCTGGGAGAACATTTGCACACAACTTCTAATCACTGGGTCAGATTTCATGTTGCTACCATTTACCATCTCACAGGAATTTGCACAAACATTTGTGAAGAAGAAAAATAATAATAAATTCAGACAAAAACAATTGGGTTTCAGCCCTTCGAGCTTGAACTCCGAAAAATCTGCCCAATTTTCCGCCGTCGACTAAAAACACACTTCAATCAATATATGAAATGAAAGAACATTTTAAATACTAACCTTTGTACTATCTTTTACTATTATGCACTTTGCTATTAAGGAATCTACTTTGCTTAAACTACTACCTACTGTGCTAATATGTCTACACTATATGCACTTAAGACTGTAGCACTCAAGTTCGACATTGTTTGACGAACAATCTTACTTACCCTTAGCTGCCAGAGTTGTACCCTTCCTGCTGACTGAAGTCACTTTAGATAAAAGCGTCAGCTAAATGACTAAATGTAAATGTATAAAACCGAATTACACACAACATGCATTGCAAAATGAAATTGAAAATGAAATTGAAACTAGACGTTGACCGTAGTAAATACATTTACATTTTACATTTTGTCATTTAGCTGACGCTTTTATCCAAAGCGACTTACAAGTTTTGTACAACAAGACAGCAGGAAGGGTTCAACTCTATCAGCTGAGTAACAATGTTCATCAAAGTGTTGAGTGCTACAGTGTAGGTTAGTATATTATTTATTATATATATATATATTAATTTTTTTCATTTCAGATAATGATTGAAGAAGTGCGTCTTTAGTCGACGGCGAAAGATTGGACGGGTTTCGGCTGTCCTAACCATTTGGGGCAAGGACCGAGAATAGGCGACTTCTCTTTGATGACCCTCCCGGAGCTCGGATAGGATAGGAGGAATTTGCATGTTCTCCCCTCGTTTGCGTAGGTTTCCTCCGTTTCCTCCCACAACATGCACGTTAGGCAGGGACTACGGAGTACGGATGAAAACTAGCTCTTTCTGGCACATTTACATTGATGTAGAAACTGAGAATGTTGATTACTGTGCACTGTCCCTGGGTAAATTGTTTTAATAAATAAACTTAAATCAACAAAGCGGTCCATAGTGTACAGACCTACTGGTGCTGCATTGTTGTCAATGTAGAGAACTCAAGTAGTGTGACTCCACGTTCCATTTTCCATCATGGAATTGTATCATGTCATTGTATCGATCCTATAATTGATTCTGCGAAGTGGAGGCACCTACACCATAGTGTGTCATCCCTTAGTGCCGGGAGCTCTCTTGTTTAATTGCAGGCTAAGGCCCTGGTTTTCTTGTTGCCTTTGAAAAGCCTCATTGATTTTTCATACCACCCTTCATCCGCGCTCTGCTCCGTTTTAAGAGCAAATCCCTTATTGCCAAAGTTGCTTGGAATGTAAAAGCATGCAATCTGTCTGTGCTTCTCGCAAGGCTTTCCAGGTGCAAGTCGGACACATTGACATTGAGGTTTAAAAGAATATATATACATAAATAAAAAATAAACATCACATCTTCCAGATGGGAAGGCTCAAGGCTAGTTAGCAATGGGTTGTGTTGAAAACACATCGTTCAATCTAGGAGGACTTGAGTTCTGCCTGTTTCTATTTAGCCTGGAAGCCAGTCTTTCTCGCAAACTTTATTTTTGTTGCTACCAGTCTATGCTTCTGTTGTTTTGGCAAAACAAACTGAAAATATACCAAATACTTTTTCAATCGTCAGAGGTTTCCCAGTGTCTTCGCAGTTGTGTTCAGCAAGAACCAATCTAAGTCAGAAAAGCTATTTTAATCAAATTAAATGGATCTTTGTTTACATCTCTTTTTTTGTATCCACTTTTTCGCCTCTTTTTTTCTATTTTTTCTCCCATCCCAATTCCAACATGCCAATTCTTCCCTCCCCTGTCTTGAACGTTGCTCGCATATGCCCCACACTCGCCGGTTGTAGGGAGGATAGAAGCCTTGCATCACGTGTCCCCTCCGGTACACGAGGAGGCAGCCTGTCACATCTTTTCACCTGCCAGCGCGGACTCTCATTGGCGAGGTGTAACGTGTGGGAGGCTCACACTACCCCCGCCATTTCCTGTCTATGCTGTGCAGGCATCCCCAACCGACCTGTAGGAGTCGCTGTCCACAACGTCCAGATTACCACCCATCGACTTCCACCCCCTAACTCTGCCAATTGAGTTATATTATCGTATAGCTCTGCTCAGCGTCATAGTGCAAATACTCCACCTCAGTACTTGCGCACTGAATAAAAACTCACAATGTACCTTTACATACCAACATCTGTCTGACCACACCCCCATCCGCTACCTACATAAGCAGGGGTGTGGCCATGCCCTCATCTCCTTCTTCACTTTCACCACAAGAAAGTGCCTGTATACCAAACACTTGAGCTAGTGTAACAAGTGCCTTGTTGCCTTGTATAGATAATTACACCCCATCACAAAATACACTTTAATACATTCCACTAATACTCCTAAACGTTTTATTTTATTGATTTAAGTTGATTTCATTCCTTTCGTTTTGTTTTATTGCACTTTTGGGAGTTAAGGCTTTTATTTTGAAACCCTTACATTTCCGGTCCTCCGGGACACACATCCTGCCTGCTGTCTCGCGGCGATCCAGTCCCACCTGGAACTCCGTGGGGTAAGCACTAATTATTATGTTCAGTGAAAGACTTCGGTCTAAAAGTTGTTAAATATTGTATGTTACATTCCTAAAACTGTGAAACGAGTTTGTAATGTAACTAATGTTGTTAATATGTACCTGTGCAGTTGTTTTGTGGGAGGTTTGACTGGGTAAAATGCACTTTAATAGCATGTAGGAAGTTTGCACACACGTGCACTGTTAACATGGAGTTAATGCAGTCACGTCTTTTCTCAACCATAGCTCACGTGCTGCAGTGCAGATGACTATTCCTAATGCTGGTGCATTGTGTTGCCTTTGTAACCTAACAGGTATGTGTGTACAGTAGCTCCCATGTGTCCGTTTTGTATTCAATTGTGTATATCTTTCCAATGTAATTGTATGTTAAAATGTGTCATTCTTATGAGCGAGTCCCACCTGGAACTCCGTGAGCTCACGTGCTGCAGTGCAGATGACTATTCCTAATGCTGGTGCATTGTGTTGCCTTTGTAACCTAACAGGAGGGAAATAAAGTCCGTCAACAGTCATCCATGTCTGTCGTCCTTAACACAACGCCGTCAGAGAGTACACCTAACTACACCGGTCACACGTGGTGCCGTTTGACCTCGGACAACGGACAACGCTCGCCTGTCCACCGGGGACGCTGTCTGCACGCCGCTTCTTCATTCAACTGGCTGTGCTGAGTACAACGTCGAACGTTAACGTGTGCGCATAGGATAAGCGCATATGTGATATTGGTTGTTTCTGTTTGATAATAATATGCTATTGATTGTAATTGTAAATATTATTGTAATGATACAGTAATTGGAGACGACACTAGTTGTACAAGACCATTGTATTTTTTTTTCTTTCATCTGTTATGTATTGTGAATAGATAGCCTATGGTCTAATGTTCAAAGTTTGAGCAGTAACAAGTGTTGCTATCTAACACATGCCCACTGTAAATATAATTGGGAACTAATTTGTTTATATGGTTGGCTGGTAATGAGATATATATATATATATATATATTATTTTTTTCCCCCCCATCTGTTCTGGTAAATTGTGAATGGATAGCCATACAGTAGCCTACATGTATTTGTGTGTAGTCTAGTGTTTAAAGTCTGAGCAGTAACAAGCGGCCATTTAACACATTCACACATACTTTTCTTTTGTTTATAGCCCTCTAAAGCATTTTTATTTTTTATTCTTGAACATGTCTGAAGCAGGACCACCAGATCTGGAGATGGTGGGTATGATGCCTGTATATGGCAGGGGTCAGTCAGCTCTTATGTGTGGGAGGGGAAGACCTGTGGAACTGAGTCAGTCTACAGTTCGCCAGTCAGTGTTTGAAGCAGTGGGGCCAGTGGCCACATCTACTCCAATCACGCATGATGCAGCCCCGCAACTCGCTAGGTCAGAGGATTTAAGCAGCCTCGTCACAGACCTTGCCATACAGATAGGAGAACAAATTGCATCTACTCTGCATGCCATGCACCAGACCAGTTATCAGCCCCAGGTCCCCGTCCCTGAGCCCAAGGTCCCCGCACCCCAACCACAATGTTTTTCTGGGTGTGCAGACATGTCAAGGATGAAAGTGATAGTGCAGGCGGAGACTAAACCACCTCCGTTCTTCAGAGGTGATCGCACTGAGCCAGTCTCCATACATGAGTGGGAAGACATGATGCTAGTGTATCTGTCTAGAGCGAGTTGTAAAACCGACAGAGAATTGTGTGATCTAGTGATGGGCAGGTTGACTGGTAAAGCTAGAGACATAGTGAAGGTGTCACTGCGTAGCCGGCCTGAGTTGTCTGCCAATATGACCCCTGCAGCTGTGTTTGACATTTTAAAGCGTAACTTCAGCGAGCTGACATACTCCAGTATGCCCATGGCCGACTTCTATGCCATGGTTCCCAGGCCTAGTGAGGGAGTGATGGATTACTGGGTCCGGCTGAATAAAGCAATCGATGTTGCAGATGAGTGTCTACGTCGCCGGGGTCGGTGTGTTGATGATGCGAGCGCCGAGGTCGTGATGATGTTGATCACGCACTGCCCAGATCCCAGTCTAGCTATGTCCTTCCAGCTGAAGCCTGTGGAGCAGTGGACTGCAGCTGAGGTCCAGGAGCGTCTAGATGGTTACCAGAGAGACCAAAGGAGATCCAGTTCACGGGCACAGCAGGTTAACATCTCGGCATGCAGTCAGAGCCCCATGGCTGGTGGCCCATCCCCTCCTGTCCTGTATGGTGGGGCCCAGCAGTCTTCTGTTGTTGTGCAGTCACAGCAGCCTCCCTCCTTTGGCTCTTTTCATGAACAGCTTGGTGAGCCCCACAGGGTCTTAGTCGCAGCGCAGGCCCTCAGCCCTCCTACACCCATCTTAATGACTCCTGCCCCGGCGTGTCCCCCCTCTGTAGACCCTGGCCTTCATCAGGTGGTTGACTTGCTAGACCGTGTGCTCTCACTGTGTTCGGCCTCGCTGGCCCCAGCAGTACAGGCTCAGCCTGGTCAGCCGTCTCGCTCCCACATCCAGCCAAGTAATGGGCAGACGTACCACTCACGCAACCAGGCCAGACCGAGTCAGCAGAGTTACTCGCGCAACCAGGCCAGACCAAGTCAGCAGGGTTATTCGCGCAACCAGGCCAGACCGAATCAGCAGAGTTACCCGCACAACCAGCACGACCCATGCGAAGTGTGTCAAGACAGCAGGCATAACACTTATCAACACTGTATGCTCTATCGGCTGTGCCACCGCTGTTTCCGCCCTGGTCACTATGAGGACTCATGCCCTGGCATCTCCCAGCCATCAGCTGGATCAGCATCTCCCTCCAACAGACCCGCTCAGACCCATCCTGTCAATGCTGCCCCTTTAAACTAGCCAGCCCATGCAATGAGAGGGATAGTATGGGCAAAGTGAATGAAACCCTCGAGAGAGAACCAGACTTAGAAGCCATCTATGTAAACAGCTGCAGATTACTTCCAGAAAACGAAACAGCCATCTTTGTTGGGTCACAGAGAGTGAACGGAGCTAGTGAACTGTTTTATGCTCCAGTGTTAGTCAGTGACAAGTACACATTGAGGGGGATGTTGGATTCTGGTAGTATGTCATGCACGCTCAGTGAGGAAGGTGAACAAAAGTTACAAACCGCTGGTGTTCTCCCTCGTGTCCAGCCGGCACCTGTGAATGTGGTGCTGGTTGGTTGTGGTGGCTTGACTACTCGACCAAAGTGTGTCTATGATTTGGAGATTGAAGTTTGTGGGTCAAAGTTTGTGGTTCCTACGTTGGTTGTGCCAGGTCAGAGAGACGAGTTTATAATTGGCACTAATGTAATCAAGTCCGTTCTCCAAAGGCTGAAGTCGACTGAAAAGTACTGGGAGCTTGTGTCCTGCAGAAACAGAGACCCTGAGTGTGAGAAGTTCCTTGAGCTCTTAAGCTGCACCTCCCGCTGGTTGGGCCCAGACCCGCCCGGGGTGATAGGCACAGTGAAGCTATGCCAGGCGGTTACCCTCCTCCCTCAGCAGGAGTATCTAGTGTGGGGGAAGCTACCAGCCAGTGCACATGTGTCTCCTGGGAGTACAGTCATTGTGGAGCCCACCTCAGCGAGGTCGGCCCCTCGCAACATTATAGTGGGGAGAGTGGTGACTCCCATGTGGGGCGACCGCTGGGTCCCCATGAAGGTCTTGAACCCGACACAGAGCCCCATCACGCTCCGTCGTAATGCCAAACTGGCTGATGTCTCACCTTGTCTTGCTGTTGAAGATCTGTCTATCACTCAGGGCCTGTGTCAGCAGCAGTCTGGTGTCTCCAGCTCCTCCGCCTCTCCTGGCTCTTCGTTAGATGCTGAGCAGATGTTGGCCGACTGTGGACTGGAGGACGTGAACATCAAGTCATGTGATGTGTCTCCTGATGGGAAGAAGAGGCTTGCTGACCTACTGGTGACGTATCAAGATGTCTTCTCCAAGGACAAGCTGGACTGTGGAAAGGTCAAAGACTTTGTGCACCGTATCCACCTCTCGGACGACCGTCCGTTCCGCCTGCCCTTTAGGCGTGTCCCCCCAGCTGACTATCACAAACTGAGAGAGGTGTTGACTGAGATGGAGGTGAAGGGGATAATCTCCAAGTCGATGAGCGAGTATGCCTCACCTCTGGTCATGGTGTGGAAGAAGAATGGAGACCTCAGGATCTGTACGGATTTCCGCTGGCTCAACGCAAAGACCGTCAAAGATGCTCATCCGTTGCCCCATCAGTCCGACTGCCTTGCTGCCCTTGGTGGGAACGCTTTCTTTAGCACCATGGATCTGACCTCAGGGTTCTACAACGTCCCTCTCCATGTGTCTGACCGGCGGTACACTGCCTTCACAACACCACTGGGCTTGTACGAGTACAACAGACTCCCGCAAGGCCTGTGCAACAGTCCGGCATCTTTCATGCGTATGATGCTCGGCATCTTTGGCGACCTCAACTACTCCAGCCTCTTGTGCTACTTGGACGACCTGCTGGTGTTTGCGCCGTCTGAGGAGGAGGCGTTGAAGCGATTGGAGGTGGTCTTCTGCAGACTCAGAGTGAACAACCTCAAGCTCTCACAGAAGAAATGTAACTTCTTACAGAGGTCGGTCAGGTTCCTGGGTCATGTGGTCGATGCCAGTGGAGTCTCTGTCGACCAAGAGAAGGTCTCCGTCATCTCTGGCTTCCAGAGAGAGGATCTGATGGAGTCGGATGGCCGCACTCCCGCTCCGAAGAGAGTGAGATCCTTCCTCGGCATGGTGTTGTATTACCAAAATTTCATACATGGCTGCTCCAGTATAGCCAAGCCCCTCTTTGCCTTGACAGCTGGCCAGAAGAGAAAAGGGAAGACCAGTGCTGGTCGTACGAGAGCCGGTACGTTCCGGAAGCTGACTCCTGAGGACTGGACTCCCGCCTGTGAGACGGCGTTTGAGGAGCTCAAGAGGGCGCTCGTCGAATGTGTAGTGCTGGCTCACCCGGACTTTGAGAGGCCGTTCATCCTCTCCACTGACGCGTCGTTGGACGGTATTGGAGCAGTGCTCTCTCAAGTCCCTGTCGGGGAGGAGAAGGCCAGACCAATCGCCTTTGCGAGCAAGTCGCTCAGCCGCAGTCAAGCGAACTATCCTGCCCACAGACTGGAGTTCCTGGCCCTCAAATGGTCAGTGTGTGACAAATTCAGTCACTGGCTCAAGGGTCACAAGTTCACTGTGTGGACTGATAATAATCCACTCACGTACATCATGACCAAGCCTAAACTTGACGCATGCGAGCAGCGCTGGGTGTCCAAGCTGGCCCCTTACTGCTTCGACATCAAGCATGTGCCTGGGAGGCTGAATACAGTGGCCGATGCGCTGAGCAGAGATCCCTTCGTGAGGCCGCTCAGCCGGCGTCTCTTGACCGAGCCTTACTCCGCTCTTCTGGAGCAGGTGTGTGATGTGGAGAACAGGGGGGTGCAGGATATCTTCCGTCTGACATGCCAGCCCCAAGCTCTAGTGACCCCTTCTGGATGTGCGGTTGCTGGTGTGTCCATGTCGGCGGATGAGACCTCCACGGTGCTTTCCTCCCAGGAAGACTGGGACTCTGCGCCAAGACACAGGGCAGTATCTATGGCGGGTCACCTGTCCACTGTTGTCACTGCCGACCACGACGCAGTCTCCTCCTTGTCGTTGGCCGATCTGCAGGGCCGCCAGCGAAAAGACGCCACCGTCTCCAGAGTCATCTTTTACGTTGAAAGGGGCCGCAGACCCTCCAGACGCGAGCGCTGCTATGAAGATCAGCCCGCCTTGAGGATGCTGAAGCAGTGGGAGAGGCTCGCTATGCAGAACGGCATATTGTACAGGGTTACGAAGGACCACATGACCAGGCACAAGAGGTTCCAGTATGTTCTGCCTGAGTCCTTGAAGTCGGAGGCGCTGTCTGGAGTGCATGACTTGGCTGGTCACCAAGGTCAACCTAGAACGCTGTCTCTCGTACGTCAGCGTTTCTACTGGTATGACATGGAGAAGGATGTGCGGGGCCATGTGAAGAACTGTCCCAGATGCGTACTCAGCAAGACTCCAGAGCCGGCGGCCAGAGCCCCTCTGGAGAGCATAATAACCTCTGCACCACTGGAGCTGGTGTGCATCGACTTCTGGTCAGCTGAGGATAAGAACAACAAGTCTGTGGATGTTCTGGTCATAACTGACCACTTTACAAAGCTGGCCCACGCCTTCCCCTGCAAAGACCAAACCGCGAAGAAGGTTGCTAAAAAGCTGTGGGACAACTATTTCTGTGTGTATGGCTTCCCACAGCGCCTGCATTCGGACCAAGGAGCGAACTTCCAGAGTGAGTTGATGGCGGAGCTGCTGGAGTTAGCAGGGGTCACGCAGTCCCGGACCACTCCGTATCACCCTATGGGGAATGGTGGCACTGAGAGATTCAATCGGACCCTGGGTGGAATGCTGCGCTCCCTGCCATCGGAGTCTAAGCACAGATGGCCCCAGATGGTCCAGAGCTTGACCTTCGCCTACAATTGTACACAGCATGAGACGACTGGCTTTGCCCCCTTTTACCTGATGTTCGGGAGGGTCCCGCGTCTGCCAGTTGATCTGCTGTTTAAGAATGTGCTCCAGGACGAGGTGGTCTGTGACTATGATGCCTATGTGAAGTCCCTGGCGGCCGATCTCCAGTCTGCTATGCTGTTGGCCCAGAGGCACACCTCAGTGGAACAGGGGCATCAGGCTGACCAGTACAACAAAAAGATGAAGGGCTTGCCCCTCTCGGTGGGTGATCGGGTCCTGGTGGCGAACAAGGGCGCCAGAGGGAAGCGGAAGCTGGCGGACAAATGGGAGCCGGACGTCTACACCGTCATCGCTTCCAGACCACAGTGCCACATATATCGGATCAGAGACCGGACTGGGCGGGAGAAGACAGTCCACAGAAACCTCCTGCTTCAGGTCAACTTCCTCCCCTTGGACGGGTCATTTGATGATGAGGGTCTAGCCGCGGACAGCGACACCTGTGCGCCTGGTGAAGCCTCCCTCTCAGTCATGCCTGAGGCTAGTGCCTCAGACGCGGACAGTGTGGCGGCAGAGCCTTCCATGGGAGATGGACCTTCCATGGGAGATGGACCTGATGGGGATCGCACCGCGTCATGGGTGCAGGAGCAGTCTTCAGTGGAGAGTGAGGATGAAGGGCTACGTCCGTATTCCCCCCAGGGGATGTCCCCTGCTCTGAGTGAGCTTCCAGTGGCAAGTGCCGCCAGTCCCCCACTGTTGCTTGCTCCACCGAGTTCCCCCCCTGCTGTAGTCCAGCATGATGACAGTGTTGTGTCCACACAACCAGGGCGTACTCCTGAGCTAATGAGTGTCAGTGTGCCTGGTCAGAGCCAGGGTCCACAGACCACTGAACACTACACGTCCAGGTTCGGTAGGGTCATCAAGCCAGTCTTTCGGCTGATAGAGACAATGGTCCAACTTGAGAGTATGATGGGCTTCGAGCCACAAGCCTCTATCAGACATGTGTGAGGTCAGCTACAGTGTTGTGTATAGCACTTACGGCCTGATACAGTGTCCTTTGTGGTGATAAGGACTAACAGTTTTATTTATGTGTATGTGCCCTCGTCATGGTATGGTCAAGTGTAGCTGGATGGTGTATAAGGCACCGTCGTTATCCCTGGAGGTATGGTGGGAGTTGGCCACTCCTAGTGCCCTCCTGGCCTTTTATTAGGTGACAGGTATCGTTGGATTGTTCCGCAGTGTGTGGTTCTCATAGTAAGCTTGTGACTAGTGTGACACGAGGTAGGCACAGTTTTATTTTCTTCGATGTAGGTGTAATTCTGTGGGGTGAATGTAACAAGTGCCTTGTTGCCTTGTATAGATAATTACACCCCATCACAAAATACACTTTAATACATTCCACTAATACTCCTAAACGTTTTATTTTATTGATTTAAGTTGATTTCATTCCTTTCGTTTTGTTTTATTGCACTTTTGGGAGTTAAGGCTTTTATTTTGAAACCCTTACATTTCCGGTCCTCCGGGACACACATCCTGCCTGCTGTCTCGCGGCGATCCAGTCCCACCTGGAACTCCGTGGGGTAAGCACTAATTATTATGTTCAGTGAAAGACTTCGGTCTAAAAGTTGTTAAATATTGTATGTTACATTCCTAAAACTGTGAAACGAGTTTGTAATGTAACTAATGTTGTTAATATGTACCTGTGCAGTTGTTTTGTGGGAGGTTTGACTGGGTAAAATGCACTTTAATAGCATGTAGGAAGTTTGCACACACGTGCACTGTTGACATGGAGTTAATGCAGTCACGTCTTTTCTCAACCATAGCTCACGTGCTGCAGTGCAGATGACTATTCCTAATGCTGGTGCATTGTGTTGCCTTTGTAACCTAACAGGTATGTGTGTACAGTAGCTCCCATGTGTCCGTTTTGTATTCAATTGTGTATATCTTTCCAATGTAATTGTATGTTAAAATGTGTCATTCTTATGAGCGAGTCCCACCTGGAACTCCGTGAGCTCACGTGCTGCAGTGCAGATGACTATTCCTAATGCTGGTGCATTGTGTTGCCTTTGTAACCTAACAGGAGGGAAATAAAGTCCGTCAACAGTCATCCATGTCTGTCGTCCTTAACACAACGCCGTCAGAGAGTACACCTAACTACACCGGTCACACTAGGTTGTTAGACTGAAGAAAGGAGAACAGAAGAGAAAGGAGATACGTTGACATTATATCTTTGTTTTCTCTCTCACTATTTTCGAGAAAATACAGCGATAATGTCTTCGTCATTGGGGTGTCTGGAAGATGATGATCATTCTGACCTCCACCGGATTTTTCGTATTAGGGGCTCGCGTCGCTGGTCTAATCCCCACCTGCAGTCCTCCAAGCTGCAGCTGGACAGGTATTACCTGCGGGTCTGCAGCTGGACTGTGCAGTATGCGTCGGCTGTTGTGAGAAACTGGCTGCCTCTGGGTGAGTGATGTGTTTTGCTATGCGAGTGCCGGTTGTGTTGCTATGGGGGTTAGCTGCACAATTTACGAAGGCCGGCCCCAGACTAGTACCCTTTTTTCTGCCTCTTAGGCGGCAGTGGGAGGATCCTGGTTTGAAGCCCACGATAGTCAATCTAGTGGGCCGTGACCAAGGTCTATGGTTAAAACCCGGGATCTTTGGACTAGCAGATTCTTCTCTGTCATGTGAAGGCCCCATCTTTCAAGTTTGAAAATAACCCTCACAAGGAAAAGTGTGTTTGGTGCTTCTTTATCGGAAACACCACGCTCAAGTCGGCTACAGCCTATAAATGATTTGTGCCGACACTGCTGTATATCTGCACCGTTTTGGAAAGTTTTTTGATTTATTTTTTCTCTTCTCTCCTAGGATGAGGAGGTGAGTCAGACGGCGGCTGTCTGAGGTGTTGGCTTATTGTGTTCTCGTGTGCCGTTTCGGTGATGGCTGCTTAGCTTGCGTACTAGCCGGTTGAGCTAACTGTTAGCCAGTTAGCTGTTAGCTGCAGCGCTAGCTCGTTGTGTTCACTAGGCCAGGAGCGTTAGCTTGTTGCCACCAGCCGGCCTGAGTTGGCTGTTGAACATTAGCCGTGAGGATAACAGGCCATAACACTCTGACTACGACGTCATCTTTGACAGAGGATGTTAGTCGGCCCTACACCGTGTTGCCCGGGCAGCGAGGACTTTCGTCAACATGGAGAGACCAGTGGTTGCAGTCCTCTCAGCCTGCGCTCGTGGTGTGGGTAAGAGTCCTTCTGGACGCTTAATGCCTCTTCCTTCCTTCCCTTCTAAATGTTTTGTAATAACGATGTTTTCCAAAACGTATGTTGCTGCACTACATTGGGGATACGACATGTGTTGTGTGTGAATTGTCTTGTCGCTGGTATAGGTTCTCTCTACCTAGAAAATCGGCGTTGTTTTTTACGTGAGTAAAAATGAACTGGTTGGTTGTGATGAGAACTTGTGTGTTCATGTAACGTTAGTAACGTGGTTGAGCTCACAACTAGTTGGGTTATTTACCCTGCAAAGCTATGCTTAGTGACATGTGATCGAGGGGTGAGTCCTTCTCTCAGCCTGTGATGAAAATAAACAGGTAGCATGTTCACATATTAACAGGGCAGTACCTGTTCAACCTGGTCGTATCAAGGGTAAGGTGGGGAGGGGTGATTTCCCCCCGGTTTCCCTGGGGCTTTCCCCCCTCCTCTCAAACATGTTTTGTTTACAATATATTGTGTCACTATGTTTGTGGGGATACGGTGTAATCCCTCAGCTTCTGCTGGGGTTGTGCTCCTGCTTGAGAAGACGATTTTTTCCTAGGGAAAAGATTGTTTTGGTCGCTATCATGTGGGCTTAGCAAGGCCTGTGGCCAATACATAATCGAGGACTTGTGTCTTCTCTCGTTATGAAAAACGGCGTTCCTCTTACGGTAGTGAGAGTGTACTTTTGCCTTTTTTGTTGTGATGAAGGGTTGTGTGTGTCGTTAAGATCTACAACTGGGTTAGGTGTTGGCCTACAGAAGTCACATGTGTAAGTCTGGTACCGGGGCTCTTAAAGCCCAACCTCTAGGTTAAACCCTACTGATCAATTATGGGTAGTTTACATCATTGGTATATAATTTCATTATTAATTTTTTTCCATTTGACACCGGAAATGCCACTCTGAAAGAGTTAAAAAGGTCCACGCACGAATAACATGCACGCGCGAATCAAAAAAGCTTATCAAACGCCGACGTCACAACAGGTCAACAGGACAACAGGTGCATATTAATGAGCCGAATCTAAAAGCTTATCAGACGCTAGCACCTAGCACGGCCGTGACGTCACTCCAGGAAACGTATGCCTTATGTCCGTCCGGGTCATAGTACTAGATCAATGGTGGCTCACTCGGTGCATCACAGTTAGCCTATATCTCCGCCGTCCCTGCTACACTCACTGACGTTAGCCTAATAGCCCGCCGTCCCTGCGGGTGGTTCTCTCCTCTTTGTGTGCCCCCGTCCCCGCGGAGGAGCTTGTGGACTCGACAACAGCGGCGGCCGCAGGGCGCCGGAGCCTGCAGCGCTAGTTAGCTCATAGCTATCGTCTAACACTAGCCTTTGCGGGCTCGGGCGCCCTGCGGCTGCCGCCGCCGTCGCATCCATGGCCCCCCGGCAGGGCATCCGTGGGGACGGGGTGTACAGAGAGGAGAGAACCATTTTGGGTCGGCCGTTCATGCCGGCCAGCGAGCCGGATGTCGGGATATGTTGTTAGCACAATAGCTACCAAGCTAAGCTATGTTATCTACTAACGTTATAAACACAATATGTGTACAACGACACAATGATTTACATTATTACAAATATGGTAACGTGGTTGTGGCTTTTACAAATAGTGGTTAGCTTTAGAGATGGATGGATGGCTATAATCACGGAGCAATAGTGAGGTGAAACAGATACATTTCCATTCGGCTAGTAGTAGCAAGCATATATCTATGGTAGCAAGGCTCTCTGCCTGCCACTAGCTGTGTGACTCTCAGCGCCCCCTGGTGAGCCCCCTGTTGTCCTGCACCTGTTGTGACGATTACACACGCACGTTATGAACAATTGATTAAAATATGCACGTGCGTGGTGATTGTGTTGGGCAGACAAAATGTTTGATAAAAACGCTAAAACTGGGTCAATTTCAATACTTTTTTTCCCCCTTCTTCATGAAAGCCACTGTTGGCCTAGTCCACATTGTTTATTGAACAAAAATACAACGTGGAGGTTGACCTTTAAAGGGGCCCTCTCTGGGTCTGTGTTTTTCTTTGTAAAATCAGATGGCAGGTTTCGCACATGAGTCTATGTGAAGCTGTTAAACGCTTCATGTAGCATGCTATGACTGGTGTCATGGCTCTACTTTGTCATTACATCGTATCAGGGGTGAGGGGTCATAAAGGGGTGAACTGGTAAACCTTCCTCCCCTTTTTTCTGATTGGTCAGGGGTTAAAACCCCCTGTCCTTCGGGCTTCCTGTCACGTTGCTGGATCAGCACGTTACAGGGTAGGGGGGGGGGGGGAGTTTCCTGGTCCCACGCCATATTGGGCGGTGGACCACGGAAATTCCCCCGCCATAGAGTACGTCACTGGGTGCGTTTCTATTGGTAAGACTTCCGTGGGTTATTCAGGCTCCATGTTATGGACCTCTGTTACCGGGAGTTTCAGAGCCTCCTCCTCAGGGAGTTCAGAGCCTCCTCCTCAGGGAGTTTCAGAGCCTCCTGTGAGTTCAGACCCTCCCTCCCAGTGAGGGAGCCTCCTCAGAGTTTCAGAGCCTCCTCCTCAGATCGTCAAGGTGAGTAGAACTTAAAAAGAAGTTCTGCTCTGTTGTATGTGTATTGAGCTTGGTGGGTGATGCAACGCAGTAGAGACGTTTGTTCTTCTGCTCTGCTCCCTACTGGTAGTGTGTGTATTGGGTCAGAGGCTCCTCATCAGGGTGTTTCGGAGTCTTCTCCTCTGGGAGTTCAGAGCCTCCTCGGTGAGTTAGAGTCTCCCTCTCAGTGAGGGAGCCTCCTCAGAGTTTCAGAGCCTCCTCCTCGGAGAGTCCTAATCCAATTGTTACATAGCTCAATGTTGCAATATGTCTATTCAATCTATTGCTCACGTGGGAAGTCTCTCTGGGGGTTCCCCGTCCTCTCCTTTTTGGAGTAGGTGGACGGGGTATTGTTTAGGGTTTCCCTGACTCCTCGCCTTAAAGGTCTGTTGAGTCATGGGTTTCCCCCCGTCATAGGGGTACGTCGCTCCCTGTCCCCTCTTATGAAGTATGGTTGACGGGGTGGTGTTTTCCCTCAGCCGCGTCGCATGGGACCCATGTCCGTATTCTTTTTTCTTTTTTCTGCAGAAAATTAAAAATTAAAAAAGCGGCTTCTTGTCGTTCTTCTTGTCGTTCTCCCTTGGAGGAACGGTATCTGGTGTCTTGTTAGACTATCCATTGATGTGTTTTGGGTCTCGACGTGTACATAGTGCTGGCCCCGGGTGCTTCTGATAGGAATCACGCATGAGGCTTGCGCGCCTGGGTTGCTCATCATTAAAACGGCGTTTTTATGGGGCAACTGGGATGGAGTTTGTCTCTTCCGAGCGCCAGTTTACTAGGTTTGTCTCGACGAATTCTCGTTCATATCTGGGGGATGTTAACGGAATAGATCAAAGCATAGGTAGAGGGGTCTCACGGCCTTGGGGTGGGCCACCGAGCGCGGTACGAACGGGACCGTCTGGGTGGCGCCCTCTATAATGTTTTGGATCGACACGCGTACCTACCCCCCTCCTAGTGTTGGGGATGTCGGCGTGATTAGGGCACGGGACTGGTTCTGGTCACGCCGGTCCAGGTCAGTTAACCCGTTGTCCGCCGGGGACGCAGATCTGCTGTTCTGGTACCCTGAGGGACTTGTGCTTTTTTCGGGGGGAAAAAATGCCGGGTCGGCCCGGGTGTCACAGGGTTTGACGTTATGGAGATGTTCGTGGTTGTGTTACTACGTATTACCCCTCACTGTTGCTTGGTCCATGTTGTGTTGTACCTTGAGCTGCGCTAAGGGGGCCTGGTCCTTCTCCATTCTTTTCACCCCTCTCTTCTCCTGCTTACGCATGGCTGAGAGGGGGCTGTTGAGGTGATTCTTGGAACTCCTCTGGCATCCCTGTGTACGTCCCAGTCCGCCGGGCCCAGTCCGAAGTTGTTTCGTCGACCCGTAGGCCTGGGATAACCCCTGTTTGAAAACTGAAACACTTGTACTGCGGTATAGCCAGTGTATACCCGCAGGTGTGTTTTGGAGTTTTTTCTTGAGGGGTTATAGGAACAACCACCTCATGTTAGAACCAAGGGGGTGGTTGGTTCCCTGGTGTGTTGGAGCGGAGTCAACTCCCGGGTTAACCGATTGAGTGTGCCCCCGCACGTTTCATGACGTCTGCCAATCGTGTCAGCCTTCTCTGCCTCGACCCCTCTAGAGAGTCTGGGTTTTTTTGTGGAGGCTGTGACATGGTGCACAACAATGCCAGCATACGGCCCTTCCGCCAGGGTGCTGTTTCAGCTGACCCCTTTGGCGCCTGTCTAGTCCGCAGTGCTCCAGGCTCAGGTCAAGTGCCTGCTGCCTGCATTGAGGGATCGACCTCTTCTAGAAAAGGGAGGTCGTCTCCCCGGTGCGCTGCCTGCTCCCGCTGTAGGTGTAGCCTCTTGAGTGCTTCGAGTTTACAGCCATGCCACCCTGAACACGCCCGATCTCGTTCGATTTCGGAGGCGGTATAGGTTCAGGCCTGGGTTGTGCTTGGATGGGTGACTGCCTGAGTATACCAGGGTCAGTGAGCCAGGCGGCGTGCTATTGGGCGGAAGGGCCTGCTCTTGGATGGGCCCTGTCCGAATACGCTGGCGATGTGGGAGGCGGTGTCACTAGTGACCGCCTGGTGAGGTCTCGATGCTGTGGCGTCATTGGCCTCTCCAGGCCCCCTTTTTCCGGGGGGGTCCTGTCCCTTCTGGGTCTGGGTCCTCCTTCGCGCTCCGCTGCTACGGCCTTGCCACGGGGTCGGGGGTGCTCGGGTCCTCCCCGGTTCTGATGGTTGTGGGGGGCCTCAGTGGGGTACATTTGTCGAGCTCAGCTCTGCTCCGCTCCTGTGTTGCACTATGACGCTGAGCAGAGCTATACGATAATATAACGTACGGTTATGTATATAACCATAGTTATATGAGTATAGTGACGCTCAGCGTCAGGACTCCCCTGCGGCCCCTTGATCTTGCCTTGTGGTGAAAGATTGGGAAGGAGATGAGGGCATGGCCACACCCCTGCTTATGTACTGTAGGTAGCGGATGGGGGTGTGGTCAGACAGATGTTGGTATGTAAAGGTACATTGTGAGTTTTTATTCAGTGCGCAAGTACTGAGGTGGAGTATTTGCACTATGACGCTGAGCGTCACTATACTCGTATAACTATGGTTATATACATAAATGTTGTGAAGGGCCAGATTAAACCGAATATATATATTTATTTATATATATATATATATTTAATTGTATTTGTATATTCTCTAATATTCCCTGATATCCCTTGTATATTCCTTGTACAATATGCATTGAATATCCATTCTAGCCTACTGAACATCCCATAATAGTCTCCATTCTACTATTGGTCGAGACCTTGGTGCCAGGCTGCCATACCCCTCAGACCCAGTTCAAACGTACCGCTCCACATGTACGAACAAGTCCTAGTTCCGCGTAGGAATCTGACTACCGCACCACTAATGGGACTATTTGTTCATAGTGCGTATATATACTGCGCTACTAAAGTAGGACTTTCTTTTCAGTCCAGTTTCTTACCCTCCAATAGAGTCACAGACGTAAAGCCTCCCCGCGACGCCACGTGTGGGAGTAAGGCCAAGTTCGCCTACCATCGGTATTGAGACATCGTGTATATTAATATTTGAATAGTCATATTTGGCACTATATCGTCGAGTTGGACGTAGTCTATTAAGCTAATAATAGTCTGTTAATATATAGTGCTTCGTGCGGTGAGAATACTACCGTAGTCAGTACCCCATCGTTTCGGGCAGAGAACTGGCTGCTTATCCAGGGTGGTTGACCCCACGTGAAGCAGCACCCGAGGAGCCCCAGAGCCGACGAGCGAGTGGACCTGTATACCGGATTATTCTACCGACGACAGCCCGCCTTCCCAGGCACGGATTATGCTTTGTATACTTTGATTATTCCATGGATAAAGACCCCCGACACTGCCGTGTGTTGGAACCCCCCCCCTGGAGAGGACGCAAGGTGAGGAGACGCTCTGCAAGACGAGGTCGCTTCACGTCTCTCCTCCGTGGACCGGATGACGCCGGCCCACAAAGAGTCCACCTGCTTTCATCTGTGGTCCAAGGATCGCCGGCGCATTGAACGGCACTACAGTGGGTTCACCTGGGATACCCTTGGCCGGATGAGGCAGCCGGATTCTACCCCCCCCCCCCTCCTACTCGGCTTACAAGCGACCGGATTAACCCCCCCTAGTGTGTCCAGTATATAATCATTAAAGTATCATTGCTGTTATTCCTTAAACTATTCCAGGTCGTATATGTACCACCTGCGCCTTCAGAGATTGGACATTCTCTATTGATATACCGACGAATACTCTTGCCATAAAAGTGCATACTAATTCCATTCATAAATGTGATTGATTTGATTAAGTGCTTGCTCTACACACCATCGCTGTGTAGAAATAAAGACCTATTTCTAATTCGTACATTTGTGTTGGATCCGTTTCATCTACGTGACAGTGTTCATCATAATATATTTATGCCGTGTACTGGGTGGCCGAATATTAAGTACAAAGGTAGTGGTAGTAAGTATCATATCTAGTAATACAGTCAGGGAATTGTACCCCTCAGTTACAATTGGTCCTTCGAGCCGGAGGGTAATTAGTGTAATATTAATATAGTGTTATTAATATTGAAATGGCCTATGATGAACACTCCACGAAACGATCCTCCTAACCAACGCCCGCAGCGCGAACGACGGCTCCCTCAGTACTTAGAGGCTTACGCTGTCAGTCAACAACCTAGTCTTCTACTAACAGTAAACGCGGTAAAACTAGAAAGTAAAAGTATGTCTAACCCCAACGCCCAGACTACCCCGACCATAGAGGCCCCTACGGGTTCTAATGTAACTGACCAAGTTCACGGTGGGGACCAGTGGGAACCAGACATGACTTCACACCCCGCCAGTACTGAAGAAGTAGTCCCCGATGAGTCCCGGGAGGAATACAACGCTACCGAGAGAGAACTCGGCACGGAAGAAGACGGGGAGAGCACCGTGGAGATAGAGCTCCAAGGCTCCGCAAGGAGTACCCCGAGGGAAGGCTCCCCTATACAACCGCCTTCTCCCAGCGAGGCAGAGAGGACCCTACAGCAGGCCTTCCTCATCAGCCTGAACGCCGCTGCTGAACGCGACCGACTGCAGATCCAGCAGCGGAGCGAAGAAGAGCATATACGTCTAGAACTAAGACGCATTCAGAGAGAAGAGAATGTGGCCCGAGACCGAGCAGACAGCCAGCGAGCAGCTGCTGGTGCTCTACGGGACGCAGAGCGCGACAGACAGCAAGCGCAACTAATAGAACAGCTGATCAGACGGACAACACCCTCTCCCTCCGCCAGAGGCTCCAGGAACTCGTCTAGACACACCTCCAGGGCGGCATCCCCTAGCCGAGTAAACAACCCTGAACTTGACCAACAGACGAGGTCTATACCCCCCACAGACCACCTCCCCCCACCGGTCCAAGCGAGACCTAGCAACCGGGAAGGAGCAGCATATCCTGTGGAGAGGCTAAACCAGAGACTACAAGCACTGGATGACCTAACTGAAGACGAAGAGGAAGAGGAGGAGAACCACGCCCGACGACAGCACAGTACTCTACCGGACCAGGAGGTCCGGTACAGCCCAGGCTATACTCCCGCGGAGCTGCGCTACAGACCCCCGACTCTATACACGGGTGAGCACGACGCATGACCCGCACCGAGGAACAGCACCTGGACAAGCGGGCCATGGTACACTGCCGGTACCAGCCCATACCAAGGAGCGGGAGGAGACTCGCCTAGGAGGCCTCTCCCCCAACGCTCGCCGATGTATCCACAGTCAGCGTCATACATTGGCACGCCTATGGTACCCGACTTCACCCAAGAGAACTGGGCCCAGTATACGGAACTCCGCATGTGTCTGGAGACCATGTTGGTGGATGTATTGGATGAACGCCATAAATACGCCATCCTACTGAAGCACTTAAAGGTGCCCCGCGCACATAATATAGCGCTCGCCTACGCGACTTCCACCACCCCATACACAGCAGCGCTGGTAGCATTGGACCAGAGGTATGGGCGCATATGGGATTACGTGATCCAGGAGATCCGACACATCGACCGCTTACCCCCAGCAATAGACAATCGAGCACTGGACGACCTGTCCATCAGAGTGCAGTCCCTGGTAGGGATGTTGGGAGCGCAGAGAGAGAAGGGGAGGCATGAACTTTACGCCAACTCAAATGTGGAAAGGATCTTGGAGAAGCTGCCGCCCGCTCGACAGGAGCGTTTTAGGCGACAGAGGGACCACCGAGACCCGAATGGCCCCGAACCGAACCTCCTCGATCTAGCAGACTTCCTGGCGAGAGAAGTCAGCAGCCTACGGCTAGATACATTCGGACGGAGCACCCCTGGCTCCAGAGAAGGAACCAGACGACTAAATGATGGAAGAAGATCGGTGACTGTGATGCACCAATCGGAGTCAGTACCGAGCAGCAGGAGCCACAGTACCCCCTCCAGAACAGAGAAGTGGAAGATAGTGTGCCCCTACTGTGAGAAAGAACACTGGCTAGCGCAATGTGACTCCTTCCCCAAGCTGAACGCGGAGGAAGCAAGTCAATGGATAAAGTCCAACAAGCGCTGTTTTCGCTGTGCGCGCTCACACATGGCAGCCGAATGCCGCTTAAAGAAAAGGTGCACCAAGTGCGATGGAGCCCATCTGGACATACTTCACGACAGTAACAGACGGCGCCCTTCACCCGCACCATCCAGCCGCAAAGCGAGCGTCATGTACATCGATCCCGCCAGCAGCAGTGGAGCCCGAGTACTCCTAAAAGTAGTGCGTGTGACACTAAGCTACCAGAATAAAGTCCTGGACACTTACGCCGTCCTCGATGACGGGTCAGAGAAGACCCTTCTGCTCGCCTCCGCTGCGGCCCAGCTAGGGCTGCGGGGAAGCGAAACCCAAATGACAATTCGGACAATAAGACGAGATTTGAAGACGATAAAGGGCGAGAATGTCTCATTCTCTATCGCAGCAAGCGGCCAGCCTGAGCGACGGTACCAGATTACAGACGCTTTCACCAGCCAAGAAATAGGACTGTCGCGGTACACATACCCCGTCGCCAAACTGATGGAGAAATATGCACATCTGCGCAAGTTACCGATCCCGCTCATAGACAATGCTATGCCGACCCTGTTGATAGGCTCCGACCATGCAGACCTCATTGTCCCGATAGACCGGGTTCATACCGGACCCCGAGGCTGTCCTGCAGCAGTCGAGACCCGTTTGGGATGGACTCTCCAAGGCCCGCTCGCCAAATCTCTCAACCGAAGTACAGCCACTAGATGTCTCCACTCCCGAGTCACAGAGGGAGAAACCGCACTCCTGCAACACGTAGAGCGGCTATGGACCTTGGAACAAATGCCCTTTAAGAACGGAAGGAAAGACATTCGCTCTAAAGATGACATTTACGCCATTCACCTCCTCGAGACAGGGACCAAGAGAGTCCCGGTCAACGGCGTGTTGAGATACGCCACGCCACTCCTGCGGCGAGAAGGAATGCCTACTTTCCACGCCAAGACAGACGCCACAAAACGGTACCTGCTGAACACGGAGCGGCGCTTAGCCAAGAACCCCGCCCAAGAGAGTGTATACCGCGCTGAGATTGAGAAGCTCATCACAGCGGGACACGTCACAAAGATGGACATTAAAGAGGCTGACCAGACCACTGAATCGTGGTACGTGCCTCACCACAAGGTCCATCACAACGGTAAAGACCGCATAGTATTTAACTGCAGCTACCAGATCGGATCCCAAAATCTGAATAAAGAGTTACTGCCCGGTCCCACACTCGGCCCCTCCCTACTCGGCGTTCTACTCCGCTTCCGCCAGGAAAAGGTGGCCATCAGCGGGGACATTAAAGGAATGTTCCTGCAGGTGAGACTAGTAGAGGCGGACAAGCCCCTGTTACGGTTCCTATGGAGAGAGAAGCCAGGAGATGAGCACCCAGCCATCTACCAATGGGAAGTCCTCCCCTTCGGAACGACGTGCAGCCCCTGCTGTGCTACATTTGCACTACAGAAACATGTAGCAGAGGACCCAGCAGCGGACGAAGAGGTCCGACACAGCGTAAAGAACAGCTTCTACGTAGACAACTGTCTACAAAGCCTTTCAACCCAGGAAGAAGCCGAGGCTCTTTTCTGATTAAACTCCGCGCCTCATTGATCAAAGGCGGCTTTGATCTCAGGCAGTGGGCCAGCAGCGATCCGCAAGTACTGCGCAGCCTCTCCTCCGAGGACAAGGCAGCCAGCAGCGAGACCTGGATGGCTACAATCCCGGGAGAAGCCCAGGAGATGACCCTGGGATTGGTGTGGCGATTCAAAACAGATTTGCTTCACTACAGACACAAGCCCCTGACTACGGAGCAGGGAAGGCCGGCGGCGGCGCCGACCACCAGACGGAGTGTGTACACAACACTCGCCCGACAATATGACCCGCTAGGATGTATTCTACCGTACACCACCAGGGCAAAAATGATTGTACGAGCATTGTGGGACAAGGACCAGGGCTGGGACGACCCCATTCCCGCACAACTTGCATCCACCTGGAGAGAGTGGGAGATGGAGCTCCACTCACTCCCAGGCGTTAATATGCGCCAAAGCTACTTCCCACCCACGGTGAGGCCAGAGACATGTAAAATGGACTTACACGTCTTCAGTGACGCCTCAGAGGTCGCATACGGATCAGTAGCCTACTTGCGGGCCCAAGAGAAGGGGGGAGAGATCTATACAGCATTTGTCCTCGCCCGCTCGAGAATAGCCCCACGCAAGCAACAATCTATCCCACGTCTAGAGCTCTGCGCAGCCCTAGCCGGAGCGCACCTAGCCACGCTCATCCAACGTGAGCTCACCATACCGGTGTCTAGAACAATCCTGTGGTCAGATTCCACGACGGTACTCGCCTGGATCAAATCGGACTCATGCAAGTACAAAGTCTTCGTGGGAGTCAGAGTCACCGAGATTCAAGACTTAACCGAAGAGTTAACCGGAGAAACAGAGTGGCGCTACGTTGATACAAAACAGAACCCAGCTGACGTCATCACCCAGGGGATGCCCCTGGATGACCTCACCCGTCGCAATGTCTACAGTGACGGCCCCGCATTCCTAAGACTCCCGGAAGGACAGTGGCCCATGCCTATCCCGAGGGAAGCAAGTCCAGAGGAGGTGGAAAATAAGAAGTCTGTGTTCTGTGGATTGAGCACCGTAGCCTCCACCGACCCTAACATAGACGATTGCACGTCCATAGAGAGTGCACAACAAAGAACATTCCTGCGGTACCACCCGGAGTGCAAGTCCCCCGCTGATATGTCAGCAGCTAACTACGAGGAAGCAGAATTGCTTCTACTGCAGCGAGCCCAGAGAGACTCGTTCCCCGATGAATTGGCCTGTCTACAGGGAGGAAAGCCCGTCCCATCCGACAGCAGATTAATTCATCTGGCCCCCGAGAGCGACGCTCATACCCTCATCAGAGTGGGTGGTCGCCTACGCAGAGCCCCCAATCTACCGGATGACATTAAATACCCGATCGTATTGAACAGCCGACACAAGGTCACAGAGCTGATTATAAAGAAATACGATGAGGATGTACATCACGCAGGAGCAGAAAGAGTCTTCGCGGAAATCAGACGTCGTTACTGGATCCTACAAGGAAGAGAGGCGGTACGACGCTTCCAGCGAACATGTCTAGACTGCCGCAAGTGGCGCGCGCAGCCCAGCATACCAAGGATGGCTGACCTTCCTCCATGTCGCCTCCGAATCGGTGACAAGCCATTCCACTCAACGGGTATGGACTGCTTTGGCCCGCTGCACATAAAGAAAGGAAGAGGAACCGAGAAGCGGTGGGGTATTGTATTCAAATGCATGACCACCAGAGCGATACACATCGAGCTTCTCCCGACCATGAGCACAGACTCATTCCTTATGGCCTTCCGTAGATTCACATCACGGAAAGGAAGACCGTCTACCCTATTGTCCGATCATGGGACAAACTTCAAAGGCGGCGAAAGAGAGCTGAGAGAGAGCTTCCAAGCTATGGGCCCAGAACTTAAGACCCACCTCGCTCCAGCACAGGTTGATTTCCAATTCAACCCCCCAAACGCACCCCACTTCGGTGGCACTTGGGAACGAGAAGTGCGCTCCATAAAGACAGCCCTGTACGCAGTACTTGGGGCCCAGACTGTGGCGGAAGAAGTCCTAATGACAGTCCTCACGGAGATTGAGGGAGTACTTAACTCGAAGCCCCTCGGATATGTCTCCAGTGATGTGGCGGATATCGACCCAGTTACCCCCAACACACTCCTGATGGGGCGGCTAGATCCTGCATTACCCCAGACAATGTACCGGCCTGAAGAAGCGAACGGCCGACGAATGTGGAGGTACAGCCAAGTATTAGCCGACAAGTTTTGGAGCAGTTTCCTACTGCACTACCTACCGTCTCTACAGACCCGCCAGAAGTGGGTAAAGGAGAGAGACAATTTGACAGAAGGAACAGTCGTCATGATTATTGATCAATCACTGCCCAGAGCTATGTGGCCGGCCGGCCGCGTAAGCAAAGTGATCACCGGTGCCGACGGCAAGGTCCGAGCAGCTGAAGTGCTCGTCCAGGGTCGCACTTACACCCGTCCCGTGGCGAGGCTCATAGAACTGCCTCGACTCCCAGACACAATCGATGATGACCATGACCCTATAACCCTATGACTTTGTGAAGTTGACTGACCCCTACAGCAAACCCTTATGTGTAAATAGACAACGCGATTAATCTGTCTCTGTTTAACTGATTAGGTCTGGGACCAATCAGGGGGTGGCTGTTGTGAAGGGCCAGATTAAACCGAATATATATATTTATTTATATATATATATTTAATTGTATTTGTATATTCTCTAATATTCCCTGATATCCCTTGTATATTCCTTGTACAATATGCATTGAATATCCATTCTAGCCTACTGAACATCCCATAATAGTCTCCATTCTACTATTGGTCGAGACCTTGGTGCCAGGCTGCCATACCCCTCAGACCCAGTTCAAACGTACCGCTCCACATGTACGAACAAGTCCTAGTTCCGCGTAGGAATCTGACTACCGCACCACTAATGGGACTATTTGTTCATAGTGCGTATATATACTGCGCTACTAAAGTAGGACTTTCTTTTCAGTCCAGTTTCTTACCCTCCAATAGAGTCACAGACGTAAAGCCTCCCCGCGACGCCACGTGTGGGAGTAAGGCCAAGTTCGCCTACCATCGGTATTGAGACATCGTGTATATTAATATTTGAATAGTCATATTTGGCACTATATCGTCGAGTTGGACGTAGTCTATTAAGCTAATAATAGTCTGTTAATATATAGTGCTTCGTGCGGTGAGAATACTACCGTAGTCAGTACCCCATCGTTTCGGGCAGAGAACTGGCTGCTTATCCAGGGTGGTTGACCCCACGTGAAGCTGCACCCGAGGAGCCCCAGAGCCGACGAGCGAGTGGACCTGTATACCGGATTATTCTACCGACGACAGCCCGCCTTCCCAGGCACGGATTATGCTTTGTATACTTTGATTATTCCATGGATAAAGACCCCCGACACTGCCGTGTGTTGGAACCCCCCCCCCCTGGAGAGGACGCAAGGTGAGGAGACGCTCTGCAAGACGAGGTCGCTTCACGTCTCTCCTCCGTGGACCGGATGACGCCGGCCCACAAAGAGTCCACCTGCTTTCATCTGTGGTCCAAGGATCGCCGGCGCATTGAACGGCACTACAGTGGGTTCACCTGGGATACCCTTGGCCGGATGAGGCAGCCGGATTCTTACAAGCGACCGGATTAACCCCCCCTAGTGTGTCCAGTATATAATCATTAAAGTATCATTGCTGTTATTCCTTAAACTATTCCAGGTCGTATATGTACCACCTGCGCCTTCAGAGATTGGACATTCTCTATTGATATACCGACGAATACTCTTGCCATAAAAGTGCATACTAATTCCATTCATAAATGTGATTGATTTGATTAAGTGCTTGCTCTACACACCATCGCTGTGTAGAAATAAAGACCTATTTCTAATTCGTACATTTGTGTTGGATCCGTTTCATCTACGTGACAGTGTTCATCATAATATATTTATGCCGTGTACTGGGTGGCCGAATATTAAGTACAAAGGTAGTGGTAGTAAGTATCATATCTAGTAATACAGTCAGGGAATTGTACCCCTCAGTTACAATAACCGTACGTTAGTATGACGGCTGGCCCAAGCTGGCCGACAGCCGGAGTCGAACCCGGTGTCTCTTGCGTTGGTGACGAGGCTGAGCGCAATGTCCCCTGCACCACCCAGCCGCCCTCTTTGTTTACATCTTGTAGTTACGGATTGTGTATCTGAAATACATTATACATTTATATTAATGCATTTATTAATCTGAAACCAAAATCCAACCATGAATTTAGAGGATATAGTCGAGCTGTAACCCCCAGTTAAAAGGACATGGAAATAAATGCAGTTAAAATAAGAACCAAATAAAATTCCTAATTAAATTTGATTTGCATTTCATTTGAAAACCACATACTTTGAACTGGCTTTGAATCAGAAACGGACTCATCACTTCCCTGGAATTGCAGCCAATTCATTGAATTAAATTCTTCTTCAGGCTCGCAGAGGAGGACAATCTCTGAATGTTACAAGTTGCCTTGTGATTGATGGACCATTAAAATGTCAGCCAGTTGTACTTAAAACCCACAGCTTTTAGGTGGGTAAATCATGACACAAATAGATACATAAAACTGCTGGAAACAAATATTCCCATCAAAGCCTATCTGTAAATTCCGCTGGTTTTCTAACGCATGTTCCATCTGTATGTCTCTGTCTCTACTTCTCTCCCCTCCTGTCCTCCTCTCTTCCCCTGCATGTTTAGACCCTGCACTTGTGTAATTACAAGGGGACAGGTAGGAGTGTTCATATTTCATCTGCTGCATTCACGATAACATCTAATAATCTGAAAGCGTTGCAAAATTGGTATCTCTTTTGCTCATGCATTATGAATGAGTCACTGATTGCTTTTTTGCATAGATTAGCAATCATTTCACAGAAACCTTTCATATAAAAACTGTGCCAAGAGGGTTCCATCGCTCCGTTTCTGGAGACATGAGGTGACACGTCCCTCCGCTTTTAAGATATGACAGATCAGGTGATACCACACCCCCCCCCCCCCCCCCCCGCTCCGCCGCTCTTACTCTTGCTCTCTGATTTATTCCTCCATGCATATCATCATCGGGGGAATACGTGTAATTTTCAGCCCACTTTTCGATTGATTGCTCACTCACTGAATATATTCAGCATCTTTCCATGTTATTGTGTCTGGAGCTTTTGAGTGGCTAAGTACCGCTAAGATTCTTCAGTGTCAAAGTAAACATTTGCCTCTGCCCGGAATGGAAAAGGCAGAGGCAGGACTCCCCTTCAAATCTGGGGGTTTCTGTACCTTACACGCAGGGTTTACTTCCACTCGACCTCGGAGGGGCTTGTGTGGTCTGGTGGTTATAGGGAAATAGAGGGTTTGTTTTGCTGTCAGACAAAATAACCTGTTTGACAATCACGTTGGTCTACTCTACATTAACCGCATCGAAATGTCATCTCCCCGGGGAGCGCTTCGCAAGTATAGCAGACCAAAATAATTGCATTAACTAGTAACTTGCAGTCAAATCTCATGTCACATGTTTGTTTTCATGTTGAAGAGCTTCGACTGCTTAGAAAATCTTATCATGGCCGGTTCTCATCCCTGGACTGCATGGCGCAATCACTAGGTAATAAATGAAGACTGTAGACTGTGTGTGTGGATATCTGTGTATATACAGTTTGTAGTGTGCATGAGTCTGTTTAATGTACAGTGTGTGTCTCCTACCCTAACCCTTGGCCTTTGCCCTCAGCCATGGCTCTGTGGAGGTTGGTGCCCTCTGCCTGACAGCCTGTCACTGCGCTATGGTGGCAGCAGTTTTTTTTCCTGCAGGAGATGGTGTCTGATTGGGAGCAGTGTGTGAATAGCCCTGTCACACTCGATAAGCCAGCAAGACGACCTGTGACGGGGACATATGGCATGTTTGACAGGGAGAGAGGGTGCGAATGGCACTGAATGATAAAATGGTGTTTTTCCCCCTTCGGCAATGTCATGCTTTCAGGGAAGCGTGCGGACCATGGCTCAGTCAAGCGGCTGACTCCGGCCTCCTCATGACATCTCCTGCAAGGTCCCGAGAATCTCCGCCTCGCGCCTGGTCAGTTCTGACACCGCGAGACCCCGCCGCTCACAGCTGCTGCGCTGTTGGCCTGTCGACGTAGGGGACGTAATTGGATATCAGGTTAGTTTTAGTAACGTGAACCGGGAAATTCATCTTAAGACCCCCGGTCATCAGAGTTCCTCCTAAAAAGCTGTCTGGGACGACAGGCCCTTTTTACCTCCTCTCTGTTCAGGCTGCCACACGTCTCACACTGTGGATTAATACACACAGTCCCATCAGACAACTGGAGTCGAAGAGTTTCACCTCCTCAAGACCCGACTCTATTTAAGAGGCTGTGCTTGTGTTTGTGTGAGAGGGAGGGAGAGAGAGGGAGAGAGAGAGACAACTAGAAAGAGAAAGGAAGAGGGAGAGAAACGGGGTTGAATTTCAGTGGAGGCTTGTAGGAGATGTTATTGAGTTTAGCTGCATGTGACTCATCCTCGCTGTCACCTGGGTCCTGACTCTTGGCGCTGCAGCCTCAATGCCTGTCCTGTCATGTGTCACATAGCCTGTGTTTGTGGCCATGACAGACAGCCCAAGTGTCACACTCAGGCTTCAGCGCACCGTCAGGCACCTCTGCTCCGGTCCCCAGCGGCCCGCGGTCAGAGAGACAGCATAGCCCCAGTCACCCCTCCTCTCCGCCCCAGCCCACCCTGCCCGACTCCCCAGGGACCCCTGGAGCTTCCTGTGGTGTCCATGTGCCACAAATCAAACTCTGGCATTGCCCTTCTGGTCACTCAGTCACTCAGAATAATTTCTATTCTAATTTCTAAAAAGTTCTATGTCACATTTAAACATTGATATAGGAGCAAACATGTATTTATATGGCATTTCTCTAAATGTAAAAAAAGTGAATAAAAAGATTATCTGAGATTAGAGTAAAAAGAAAAAGAAAAAGAAAATAGGACCTTTTGAAATTAGGAATGAAGGACTGCCCAGTGTGACCTGGGAGAGTGGGAGGGCACTCCATAAGGTGGTGGTATCAACACCCATCCCATATTTAGTGAGTGTTTCTGGTTGTGGGAGTCTAAGGTCATCAGCTGACCTTTTAGACTGCAGATATGGCGCTGTGGTGGAGCAACGTTCAAATTGATTTAGTCAATCATTCCTTTTTAGCAAATGTAGGGATGTCCGATATTATCGGCCGATATTGGCATTAAAATGTGATATCGGAAAGTATCTATCTGTTTAAAAAAAAAAAAAAAAAATTTAACCTTTATTTACCCAGGCAAGCAAGTAAGAACAAATTCTGATTTTATTTATTGTCAAAAGTATGCATAATGTTGTGTTAATTCCACGACAAGAGATATGTTAATTACCTGAAATTATTCAGTTTGGGGGGGGGGGGGGGGGCGCACACACACACACACACACACACACACACACACACACACACACACACACACACACACACACACACACACACACACATACACACCCAGCTTCTCTCAGCCCTTGAATGAATGAATGAATGAATGAATGAATGAATGAAAACTTTATTTAACAGATTGCAGAATGGGTACAATACAGTACGGCTCAATACACACAATTGTTAAGGGGATGCAGACCAGAGAAAGACGTTTGTCTTGTTTACGTCAGGGTCCCCCATTTTCAATTCATAGTGACATTTATGACATACACAACATACATGACATCATGACATTTATGGCATAGGGACATACATGACATACAGGTATATAGTACTGTTACATTTGTGACATATATGATATGCAAATATACAGTACTGTTACCCATAGATCCTGACAGAGAGTATATACATATGATGGGGAGGAGACTGTACATTCAGGGTTTCCCATTATAGTCCCGCCACAGTTGTATAATGAACCAAATAATAATAATTAAATATATATATATTTATTTATTTATTTATTATTATTATTTTTTACTATTTTTTTAAATATAAAGTTTGCCAATAGGGATGTATCAGTAGTATTGGCAGTCAAGTCACATTGCCACATGCCATTAGATAAATGGGACCCGAAGGAATAATTTGAGACACAGGTCAACACTGTATGTCAATCTTTCTTCTATTAATATGTTTTTAATCAATTAATAATTAGATTCTGAGTGTAGAGGGGCTTGGGGCATTATGTAATTATTCCCATGCTCAGTTATGTCTAAATCGTTTCTCCAGCTAATTCTGGGTTGATGCCATTAGTTACACAGGCTTGGTTACTGAGCTATTTTTGACCACCTGGAAATTGTGGGAAAAGGTCCCTCCAAAAGACAGCATTAACACCTAGAGACTTGTGAAATGTTTCTACTGTAATTTGGTATCAATAACCTTTGACATTTGGATAGTCTGCAAGAATTGATTCTTGACAATTGGATGGTGAGCACTTTTTTCCTGAAATTGGCTCAACCCCCACCCCATCGCCACCCCCTCTTATTAACAATACATCTCTAGGGAAACCATAAACTCCTATTGGCTCAGATCTCTAGTTTCTGATTGTAAAGTTTCATGAGGCTATGATTTTCCAAGAGGTCACAATAGGTCATTTTATACAGTGAGGTCAAGTAAAATAAAAATGGTATCACAACACTCAAAGGGATACCATGGAGACACATCATCGCACAGGAATCTGGTTGGGTTCATTGAATTCACAAGAGTCTTTGCTTTCCAGTTATACCCAATTATAACTGGGTATAACACTCACATCACTGCATGGCTTTGCCCTACAATAGGGTTGCCGCGGTAATGTGAAATTCCCCTGTGACTAATAAACTCTTCGCTCAATATCTGATCTTGGACAGACAGTGTTGACGTTATGTTCTAATTAAAAAATAAACCAACGGACAGAAATACCTTCCGTAAATGTTCTATTCTTTCAATGACGGATCAATGTAGCTGCAGCCTTATTTAGCTCATTGCACAAACATACTGTTGCTGGTCTGGATTGGTCCTCAGCTCTTCTCCAGTCGAGCTGCTGCAGGGTTTAATCCGAAATATTTCCAAATCCTCTGCCAACCTCCTGTCGTGTCGTCTCTAGGGGATCATCCCTATGTTCCCCGGGTCCTATGTTCCCCGGGTCCTATGTTCCCCGCTTGATTGATTAATTGATTGAACATTTTATATATTTTTATTATTTTATTAATTATTAATGTCCGCCTTGTTTCGAACTGGTTAAGCTTAGACCCTCTTTCGAAGTTGGTTAAGGTTAGAGTTTGGAATCAGGGCTGGTGGTCTAAAATTTTCAATCAATCAAGCGGGGAACATAGGACCCGGGGAACATAGGACCCGGGGAACATAGACATGCTCCCGTCTCTAGAGCCTCGTTTCTCTCCTTCATGCAAGTTAAATCTACTCTCAGTGAAAGTGAAACTTAAGCTACTCTGTACTGCGACTCTGCTGCACAAAACTCACACCATAGCTCTGCTGTCCACGCATACACGTTCACTTTATAATGTTAATCAATTAAGTATTGATAACACACTTAGGGCTAGATCCACAAAGAATGGATTGCACGGTGCTAGTTGCACCATACTTACAATTCATTATGAATTGAAAATGGGGGACCCTGGTGTAAACAAGACGAAAGTCTTTCTCTGGTCTGCATCCCCTTAACAATTGTGTGTATTGAGCCTTACTGTATTCTACCCATTCTACAATCTGTTAATAAAAGTTTCAATCAATCAAATTTGATTGATTGAAAATTGTATTAACAGGTTGCAGAATGGGTACAACTATTTTGCTATTTATTTCACTATTTGGGCAATTTTACACAATTCCTGTGAGTCTATGGAACACATCTGTACGTTTTTTTTCAATAAAATGCATTGTTTTGTATTTCTGTAGAGCACCACTTTCTGCACTTCCAGATTCCAAGCTGTTTTTGGCTGGGTTCCACCCATACTCGCAATGCGCTTTGAGTGACAGTCACCCACCTGCACTATAGCATCAGTAGCTCCGCCCATACTACTCATAAGTAGTTGGCTATGGCCAAACTAACGTCAAATGTTACCTAATACACAAACATTATGGCTCAACCATACGTGTTCGATCCGGTGTTTGACCCCGACTACGAGTCGGAAGAAGATGTAGATCTTCAACAGCGAGGGCTGCAAGTTGTTTACAATCTGGAGATCCGATCTGCCCCCTCGCTGGAGACATTTAAGGCCCGTCTAAAACCCCACTTTTATTCCCTAGCCTTCAATAAACCCTGATTCTCCCACACCCTAACTCACACACTCCCATGCAATTCTATCCTGCCCCCTCCCTCTTGTATCTCTTCTTGTGCTCCTCTGTCCCCTGTGTGCTGTACTGTACTTTGTGCTCCTCTGTCCCCTGTGTGCTATACTGTACTTTGTGCTCCTCTGTCCCCTGTGTGCTATACTGTACTTTGTGCTCCTCTGTCCCCTGTGTGCTATACTGTACTTTGTGCTCCTCTGTCCCCTGTGTGCTATACTGTACTTTGTGCTCCTCTGTCCCCTGTGTGCTATACTGTACCTTGTGCTCCTCTGTCCCCTGTGTGCTATACTGTACTCTGTGCTCCTCTGTCCCCTGTGTGCTATACTGTACCTTGTGCTCCTCTGTCCCCTGTGTGCTATACTGTACTTTGTGCTCCTCTGTCCCCTGTGTGCTATACTGTACTTTGTGCTCCTCTGTCCCCTGTGTGCTATACTGTACTTTGTGCTCCTCTGTCCCCTGTGTGCTATACTGTACTTTGTGCTCCTCTGTCCCCTGTGTGCTATACTGTACTCTGTGCTCCTCTGTCCCCTGTGTGCTATACTGTACTTTGTGCTCCTCTGTCCCCTGTGTGCTATACTGTACTCTGTGCTCCTCTGTCCACTTGTTGTCCTACCGTTGTCCTATTCTCTGAATGTACTGTCCTGTCCTGTTGTGTCTTTTTGTATTTTTGTATTTGTGTATTTTATATTAGGACATTGATTTTATGCTTTGATTGTACAGCACTTTGGTTGGCTCTTGAGCTTTTAAACGTGCTTTATAAATAAATTACTTGACTTGACTTGACTTAAGTTTATACTGTCTAACAATAGTAACGTTAGTTAGTAGTAAGTTGTAGTAAGTTAGGACTCGATAGCGAGCTATAACGTTAGTTTCTTCGGGTAAATTAGGTAGCATCACGTTGGGCATGCAAGTAGCTAGTTTTGCCTGGTATAGAGAAAACAAATGACAGGAAGAATAATGTATTTTTGCACAAAAACACAGCTCTCTCACTCCATCTAACACACACACACGCACGCACGCACGCACGCACGCACGCACGCACGCACGCACGCACGCACGCACGCACGCACGCACGCACGCACGCACGCACGCACGCACACACACACACACACACAACACACACACACACACACACACACACACACACAGTGCTTGTACTAACGTTAGATTTTCTTGGCACAATAAACAGAGCTAAGATAACGTTAGCTAAGCTAGCAACAATTAGTTAGTTAGCTGACTAATTACGACACTGATTCGATAGTTTCTGTCGGGTCCCGAAGTCTTGGTACAGCTCCTTTCTTTAGAATCAGCTTGGAAAACAATGCTAACCACTGGAAAAGGCCATTAAACAAGATAGTTCCCCTTAAAAAAAAAAAAAAAAAAAAAAAAAAACAGTTACTACCGCAGCAAGCCTACCCTACAACTGCATGTGAATAGCATGAATTGGGCATGGCTATAAAGGTGAGGCCATTTTCATTCAGACAACCAGATATCTTGAGATGAGAAGCCAAGAGACCCTTTGAAAATGGCCATTTTAGGGCAGCTAGGTGGTGCAGTGGGCAAGGCGCTCACCACCAACGCAGGAGATGCTGGGTTCAAGCCCAGCTCTCGGCGTTGCTACCAGCTTGGCTGGTCGTTCATACTAATACAATTGGCAGTATTAGGGGGTGGGAAGATGGTGGGTGGGGATCGGACGTTGTGGACAGCGACTCCTACAGGTCGGTTGGTGCGCCTGCGCAGTAGAATCAGGAAGCGACGCGGGCGGCGTGTCCCTCCCACGCAGACCCTCGCCGCTGAGAGATCGTGCTGTGCAGGTGAAAAGATGCGACGGCTGCCTCCTCGTGTACCGGAGGGGACACGTGATGCAAGGCTTCGTCCACATTGCAGCCGGCTTGTGGGAGGCATGGCCTAACAGCGTTCGAGACAGGGGAGGGTAGAATTGGACAATACGAAATTGGGGACGGGAGAAAAATAGAAAAATGGGGAGAAAAAGTAGATAAAAAAAAGAAAATGGCCATTTTAAGAATGCACATTCGATTTTACCCTCCAGTGATCAGTACATCACAGATTGGCTGTTCTTATTTTGCTATTACATGTACATATTTGTGTTTTATTACACTTATATGTACATACATACCAACTATTCGCCTGTTTTATTCTCCACCCATCGATCATCCATAGCAACACTATTATCACGGACATCCAAGTAGGGGGATCCCCCCTTGAACGGCCCTTCTTCTTTTCCCCCCTTTGATTTATTTTAGCACTTTTCTGGCTTTTTTCTGGTCAGACATGACCGACACAGGAGAGGGTGAACGGGAGAAGAGTGGGGAAGACATGCAACAAATTATCCCCCGGGAGCGGGAAGCGAACACGGGACGGCCGCGTAGGTGTGCGAGGCACTATGGTATACGCCACGAGGGCGCCCCTGAACGGCCCTTCTAATGTTTCTCTCCTCCACATCGCCTGTGGTGCTTTTTTGCTATTGCTAGGTTTTTTGTGAGTTTTTCCTTACCTTCGCTGGGGTATGTCTGGGAGTGTTGCATTTATTTATTTTACATTTATTTTGGATTTCATGGTGGTCTTTGTTCTTGATTTATTGTGACGTTTCTTCTTGACTTGTTTAAAGAAGACTTGTCCAGCCCATGGGGACATTACCTTGTGATTACGGGCTTTACAGGCTTTACGGGTAAGTCCGATTCTTCTATGATACCTGAGTTGCGGAGTTATGACGTATAAGGGGGTGTGGTGTGTTGATATTGCAAACATGGCAGAATCTGTCAAAATGATGGAAGTCCTTGCAGCAGTAACTTACTTATCCCCATTACGCCGGCTGGCGCATAAGGCAGCAACAAAGTTTCTCCACTTGCATCTGTCTTTGGCCATCTTCTCTATGGTCCCCCAGCTCTGGTGGTGTTTCTGGAGCTCCTCCTTGCAGCAGTAACTTTCTATAATTATTTCTATGCCTTTGGATTTGTACATTTGTTGAATGGAACTTTTTATTTATTTATTTTTTAAGTTGGACGGCATCCATTTTGTTGTTCTATCAAACTAAAAGCATTGGAAGTCCGTGCTGGGAAAGTACTGTAGGCACTTCCCAGAGGAACTTGAAGGCCACATCTACAGTCCCCCGTTGTTATGATAGACATTTTAATATGCCTCGGGAGCACCATGCCCCCCCCCCCCCCCACAGGTGCTATGTGATAGCGGCTGGACACAGTGACAATGTGAGCAGCAGAGATAGTAGGAGAGGACCTTCCCTCATTGACCCAGCCCTTAGTGCTTTAATGTCCTGGATTCCATCAATAAGACTTTGAGTGGCAGACTCCCCTCACACACCGTCCGTCTGGTGAATGCTAAAGTATGGCCTCGTCTCTGCAGCACACGGTGACCTCGGAGATGTGATCCTCCCACTGCAGTGCTGCTAGAGGACAATAGAAGGTTTTTCTTTTTTAACCCTGTTACTGCTGCCATCTCTCACTAATTAATCTAAAGCCCCGCCCTCTTTTATTGATCCTCCAATCACAACTGTTGCTTCCAGTTGGGGTTTGAGATAGGTCAATTAGTGGACTAATCCCAAAAAAGGATTACGGTCTTTGTTGACTAAGATATTTTTTTGTTGAATAGTCATTTGATGGATTCTTTTTTTTATATATTGTTTTCTTTCCCTTGGAGAATTAGCACATCGCTGGCACCACAACAGCATTCGCACAGATTTGCATTTGTCTTTGTTAAACATGATTCCAAATTGGCCACTTTGCATGATCTCATTATTTTTGCAGCACAGGAGCTGATGTGCACGAAAAGTTGTTTTATAGAATTGTCAAACAAATTAACTACTTGATTGGTCCAAAAATAATATGCGACTAATAGTTTTACTATGGATTTCTAAAGCTAAAGACAACCCTACTGCCCCTGGAAGAAATTACGGATACTATAGAAAATAGGTTATTACTGTTTCTTAGGGGTGTAAAGGTACACGTATCCGTACCAAACCGAACCGTTTCAGTGTGTACCGTACCGTACCGAACGGCTGTGTAGTGTACCGAACGAATACAACTGTATGTTAACCGCCCACCAGGGGCTGTTTTTTTTCACAATCTAATATAATTATTATTATTCTTTCTTTTCTTTACAAGTCGATTATTAATTTCAATATAGAATATTCGTTAACAGCCCTACAAGTACAATTAGTTACTGCACACTACATCACCCCTGAGTGGAACATGGGAAGCCAAACTTTCCCCCACCCGTACCGAACCGTGACTTCAAAACCGAGGTACGTACCGAACCGTGACTTCAAAACCGAGGTACGTACCGAACCGTGGTTTTTGTGTACCGTTACACCCCTACTGTTTGGATTGCACAGAATTATGTTTGAAAGGAAAACACTTTGATTATGAGATTATGGATACAATCAATTATGGATTTCTTCTTAAAAGGGTTGATAGGCTAATTGTGGGTAAAGATGACAATAGCGCTTTTTTAAATTAGAATACTTGTCATATTCCATATACGTTTTAGAGGAGAGTTATCCAGTAGATTACACATACACAGTATTATAATTTTACACGTGGACTTATGGGGTTACTTCCCAACCCTGCATATTGTACATTAGAGCCTTACAATTAATCATCAGGGTGACTACTTTTTACATCCTAAAATAAAAATACATCTTCTCCAGTAAATGTGTTTCATCATAGGAACCCAAGGAGGACAATACACTACCTGAAGCATACTGCACCTTAAGTGACACTGTGAATACTGTGAATATATATTTCATTTAGTTAGATAGTTAAATTATATTGACCAAATTGTTTACACTGCTGTGTTGTTTTTTACTACCTGTACCCCCCCTTCCCCCATGCTCAGTATATTTTAACTGTATTTATTTCTGTATATTTTATTTAATTTTTATTCTATTTTACTCTACGCTTATCCTAGGCAACTTGATTGATTTGTGTTATTATTCTAATTTGTGACCTGTCCTGTCTAAATGTTTAAATGTTGAGCGATTTGCAGTGTCAAATTTCCCACGGGATAATAAAAGTATTTCTATTCTATTCTATTCTATTCTATTCTATTCTATTCTATTCTATCATGAGTAACATGTGTTCACAATCACAGAGGATACATACTGAAGTATTGATTGATTTTTTACATTCTATATATAAAATGTTTCTGCATATACACTAAATACAGTATTCATATTGGACCAAACTGCATACAGCCTAAATGCAGTATTCATATTGGACCAGACAAAGTGTCCACACACTAGTATTTAGTATTTAGTCCTCATCTTTACGCATGAGGGACATCAGTTCTGGTGGGCACGGCACGGTCCGGGTCAGAGCACTTACTCTCATATGGAGGACCAGTGCTTGTAATCGCATACAAATGTGCAATCTCTTCAATTGGAATTGACATTTAGCTAATACAAAAGCATTTAATGGACCGTGTATCTATGAGTTGCTTTTTCTCTTTGCTCTCTCTGTATGGTAGGCATGGTGTTTATGCATACAGTATGTAACAACACGAGTTAATTTGCACCGGTTTTAAGAATGATAATAACACAGAGACAATGTTTTTCTTTCGCACAGTATGTGTTCTACCGACGCTACAGCGGACGACCCGTTTGTCTGTGTGTTGTGTGCAGGGGGGGGGATCACACAAGAGCTACAGCCCCTCTCTGCGCTGCCTCTCCCTCTCTATAATTTAGAACAACATTTTGCATTAGATTATAGAGGGGACCCCGAGTGCCATTGTGCTGGTCTGCCTGATTAATAAAAGGCAGCTAATTTCAGTGGAGGAAGGCAGTGCTCAAAAATGCTCCTAATTACACATTAGGAGTGTGAAAGGCTCCTGCCGCTCAGCCGCCACCTCCCTCCCCCTACGACGCCCCATCGCTGAGCCGGGGTGCGTGAGCTGCCCCATCGGCGCATTAGCACTGCTCCCGGGAGTGGGGCTAATTCCAGCCAGCCCACCGCCACAATCTGTGGCAGATGTCACAGATCGAAGATGATGAATTATGAATATCCCGGAGATGCGGATAGGATACCAGTGTCTAGGGGGGGGGGGGGGGCGGGGCGTGCCATTTCGGTAGGCCGAATAAGCAGACGGAGTCAGCGGGGGGTGAGAGGGGGAGGGGGGGGGGGGGGGGATTGATTTCCACTCTTCATTGTAAATGGGGTCCGACTGAAATTGGATGTTTTAGTGAAGTCATCAAGGTGAGTTGGAGGGGCTGTCTGGCGGAGTGGGGTCCCGGGCCTGTCTTGTGACAGCATTAATGACTTCCCCTTCTCCCTCCTCTGGGTGGTCAACTCAAGGGCTCAGACAGCTGGGAATGATGTCCCGGAGAGGAGAGGGCAACACATGAACCTCTCACCGCACGGCATTTGCATGGCTACATGATTACAGCTGAAATGGAGGAGGAGGGGGGTCGGGAGATAGAGAGAGAGAATAGGGGGGGGGGGGGGGGGGGGGGGGGGGGGGGGTGACAGCGACAGCAACAGCAACAGCTGCAGCGAAGGGGACAGGAAATTACAGAGCAGTTGTTTTTGTTGCCATTGAGCCTCATCCACAGCCAGGCACTGGAGGCCCAGGGGGGACGTTTCTAGAAGCAACGGATACCTTGGTAATGAGTATCATGAAGCACACCGGTCCCCCGTGGAGGTGCATTTGCATGTCTTGTGCAAAGGGCAAATATACAACACATCCGTCATGGTAAATGTAACTATTTATTCACAATAATATATTTACTTCATTGTAAATGTGTTTTTTTTTTTTTTTTTTTTTTTTGTTATTATAAATGCACATGCATAGCAATGACTTCCGTGTTATGTTCCTATGGTGTTCTAATGGATACGGGTCTCGGTCTACACTGAGATGATTTGTGTCGTCCCTTTAGTCGTGAGGCAGGTGCGGAGGTGTTTGCGTTCCGCCTGACCTCTGAAACCCGCCCTGTTAATGTGGACGGAGGAGAAGCAACGAGACACCATCTCCCTGCATCCAGGGCTCCTCTTGAGATGCGATGATGGAATCGGACACCTTGTCAAAATAGATGTCCAGCTGATGCCTCGGCCTGGACGCTGGCTGACCGTCTGGCCCGGCTGAGGAGCGGGTACCGCGGACGGGCACCTGGAGGTCAGCGAGGGGGGAGGAGGGAAAGGTGAGCCGGGAGATGGGGGTGTGGGGGGGGGGGGGGGGGGGGGTTTGCGGCAGGCTGCCAAGCCAGAATTCACCTTGCCACCCCAGCCGAGGCCCACAGTACATTTCCTCAGCCTTCCTGCCATTCATCACCGGGCCTCGACAGGCAAATTCATCCGAGCAGGAAAGAGGAGCTAATCCTGTGCATCTGAGACAGTGATAGACCGGCTGCTCCACGCGACAGGCTGCAGGAACCACCAAATTAGGCTAAAACTGCTGTGGGCGCGATCACAGGAAATTGGCCATGCCAATCATACAGAATAGCCTATACTGTAGCAACACCAGCCTCGGATTTAATGCCAATCTAGCTCGCATCCGCTCATTTAAACTCTGCCCTATACTTTCACGTACGTGCTAACTTCTCCCATGTTTGACTTTGAGCCCTGTGTCTCACGGCATAGCACCTTTCTTCGTCTTGCCACAGATCTGTCTTGCGGGTATCGGCGTGAGAAGAGAAGCGCTTCTACAGCCGTGGTTTCGGTGTATACGAGAGAGAGAGAGAGAGAGAGAGAGGTAGACTCATAGCTTCTGACCAAAAACGAAAGATAAAGTTTAATATTGTCCCCCCCTCCCCTCCCCCTCCCTTTCTCTGTGGCTGTATTGATGTAATTTCCACCCATTTTCCTGATGAGTGCTTCAGTTCTGACACCCACACACAGCCCCTCGTAATCGCAGTGGTCAGCATATAAGCGCGTGCCCTCCGCCGGCAACTCAGCGATATTGAAAAGTGTGAGAATCTATTCATCAACATGTTTTTTCGTTAACCCCCAGTCCGAA